>NW_011494755.1:8935898-8943756 GCF_000754665.1 Bison bison bison
GTTGGGCTCCCGAGGGGGATGAAGGATCTAGAGCCCGGCTGGGCACCGGGCCGCGCCCACCCTGCCGCCCGTTTCCCGGGGGCCGGCGTGCCCTCACCCCGGAGCCTTGGGAAGAAGCGTCTCCTCTCTGCCGCCCCCGCGGGGTCGCAGCCGCGCAGGGGGAGCGGTCAGAGTCGAGGGCTGGCCGGGCTTGGCTGGTCTCGAGCGCCAGTGACAGCTGGTGGGGAGGGGTCCCTGCTCGCTGAGGCTGGAGGCGTGTGTGCAGTGCTCAGCGCCTGTGTCCGGGGATGGGGTCCCGGTTCCTCCAGATGCAGTCACTTGTAGCTCCACCAGTTTGCTGGGACTGCAAAGAAAAAAAGAGTTAATGGTTTCCGTGGTCTTAACTGCCAGAGGCTTCTTACCCCCCGTCTGTCACGTGGGGAGTGATCTTTGTTTAGGTTTGCTGTGTGCCCCGGAGAGTCACCTGACTCAGATCCCCGCCGGCTGCGGGAGGAGAGTGCCCCTGTGGTTTTCTGTCTGGGGCTCCATTTACCTCTGACGGTCTCCCACGCTGTTTAGGCTTGGCAGAGGCTGGGTTTGTGGCTGGTGGGAAGAAAGGTCGCCCTTTGACCTCCTTTGTGTAGAGGGAGGTTCCTGATTCTCTTAGAGCAGCGTGACCCTCCTGCTGCTTTGAGGGATAGGAGAGTCCAGTGAGCGGTTAGGGACGGACGGCATCTCCCTTCCCCCCACAGGCATTATCAGCGCTGCTGTTGTGACTTAGTCACTAATTGCAGAAATGAGAGTTGTTCTCAACACCTGTGATCAGGATAGTCTCTCCTAGTAAAATACTAAATGAGTGCCTCTTTGTCCCAGTACTAAATGAAATCAGGAGACCCAACTTTCTTTCCCCCTTAGATGGGAGGACATATGGTGGTGAGTGAAATGAATGTGAGAGCACTGAGCAGTCAGAATAGCCAGGGAGTGGGACTTGATGAACCTTCCCAAGAGCTCTGTGAAAGCAAAGAGTAGAGTTGGGGGAGCAAGGGGAGGGACAGCATTAGGAGTAAGGGAACTTATAAAGCTAAGGAAACCAATGGGTTGAGCAACTGGAGATATGTGCGTGTCTCTTTGTAAATATTCCTCTTTATTTTATAGATTATAAACTATATGAAGGTTTCAGTCGCTTGGAAATACCTTGCCTGTATTTGCTATTTAATAAGTAATTGTTGAATGATGATAATTTGTTGCTTTCTTAGGGACAGAGAACTTGGTCCTGTGTGTGCATGTAGAATAGGAATTGAGGTTAAACTTCTGATTTCTTTCTCAGGTCTATATAGGATAGTGAATTAATTATCTATGGCTGTGTAACCAATTACTCCAACATTGAGCATCTGAAAATAGTGTCTGGGTCAGAAATCTGGGAGCAACTTAAATCTCGGTGGTTCTGACTCGGGTCTTTCACGAGCTTCCCTTCAAGCTTTGACACGGGCTGTAGTCATTGAAGACTGGATAGGGGAGTGGACTCCAGCTTCCACGCTCACTCATTTGGCTGTTGTCAGGGCTTCGTTCCTTTCCATAAGGCTGCTTGAGGTGACAACTGGTTTCCCCCAGAGCAAGGAATCCAAGAGATGGAGAGATCCCAAGATGCATAATCTCAGAAGTGACATAGCTGAGCCATATTCTATTGGCCACACCGGTCATCACTGGTACAGTCTGGGAAGAAGGTATAAATCCCAGGAAGTGAGAGTTGTTGGGGCCGTCTTGGAAGTTGACTGCTTAATGAACCACTGTTGGACACCTGACTCAGAAGTGTGGGCATCTTTGCTAAGTACTGAAAAGACAGATGCCCTGTGCCCCCAGGATCTAGTTGGTGGCCCTGAAGTCAAGCTTAAGTCTGATCATCCCTGCTTCCTTTACAGGGACAGTTCCCTGAGAAAGACAAACTTGAAGGCATTATTATTAATTATTGGAATATTTAATGTCTCATTAGAGCTATGAGGAGCATCAAAATGACCTCCCTCCCAAGGGCCTGATTTATAGTGAGCCACTTTTCCTTAGAGGCTTATAGAGCAATAGAATTTCTTTCTTTGACTGGGAGGAACATTTTCCTTGAGGCTTGGCATACACATATGTTCTTGTAACTCTGGAGAAAATTCTGCAGAGAGAAGCTTATCAAGCAACGGAGGTGAATCAGGACCGGTGGAAGGAAGCCTTCCCTTTGTCCCGGTTTCTCTTGCCCAGGAAATATCGGGGTCATGGGAGAGCAGGTAGGAGCATTGAGTGCTATGGTCTGTCTTTGAAAAGGAGCCTGTGTCGTCTTGCCTTTTGGGGCTCTGGGGTTGTGACCCTGGATGCCTGACTCATAGTCAGTTCTGGACCTGGAGAATGAGTGTTTGACAGGCTGCTCATAGTGCAGGGGTATTGTATTATGCAGAGGGGAATTGCTTTTTGTAGTGCTATGAAAGGGAAAGCCTTGCGTCTCAGTCCAGCAGACACTTCTCAGTGGCCTCTGGGGTTTTGGGAAGGAAGGAAAGACCAAATGTGATGGCCTTTTCACCCACAAAGTCTAAAATCATTCAAACCTTGGTGTGAAGGGCAGAATCCTTTCTATCGACCAAGGGTTGCTAGAAATGCTTTTGATGCTGGCTAAACTCCCCAGGTCTTCTAGCGCTCTATCTTTTATCGCCACCTGAAATGTAATAAACCACTCGGCCCATTTATCTTTTTTACTTTCACCTGCAAACCACTCTGGGCTTGCTTTCCCCCTAACTCAGCCTCCAGCTCTTGTGTTCCTCCCAAAACATAACACCAAGTCCTCTCAAGCCCCACCTGTGGTTAACACCTCTACCCACATCCTCAACCTCTTCACTGAGCTCTTCTACCTACTTTCTGCCCCCTTAGGTAACTACTTCCCCTTCAAAGTCTTCAAAACGGAGGTATCTTTTCCTCCTCCACCCTGCTTATTTCAAGTTGAGGCGATGGGTGTCGGGGTCCTTTCCTCCTCCACTCTGCTTATTTCAAGTTCAGGCGATGGGGGTCGGTGTCCTTTCCTCCACTTCCTTTTAAAGACCAAGTGCTGCTCCTTTGAGGCTCATGTCATTGTATTTGCTCACTCAGAATATGTTTGAGGGCCTCCTACAAGCCAGGCACTGTTCTAGGAACTCAAGTCAACCAGCTGAAAACCCCTGTCCTGGTTGGTTATATTTTTAGTGATTTTATGTAATGCTGTGAGTGAGTGAGTGAGTGAGTGAGTGAAGTCGCTCTTTGCGACCCCATGGACTGTAGCCTACAAGGCTCCTCTGTCCATGGAATTTTCCAGGCAAGAGTACTGGAGTGGGTTGCCATTTCCTTCTCCAGGGGATCTTCCTGACCCAGGGATCGAACCCGGGTCTCCCTCATTGCAGGCAGACACTTTACCATCTGAGCCACCAGGGAAGTCCCTAAGTAATGCTGTGAAAGGAAGTCAAACTGGAGGGGCGGGGGAAGTGTTCAGGATCACTGGCTGTACAGAGGTGGGTTTTGGTAACCTTATTGAGAACTTGAGATTTGAGCAGAAAATTTGAAGGAGGTGAGGGAGTTAGCGAGTGGATGTCTGGAGGAGTGTCCTGGTAGAAGAAACAACCAGAGCAAAGTCCTCAAGGTGCCTGCTCAGCGTGTCAGGGGCTACCCTAGAAGCCAGTGTGTAGGGGCAGAGTGCTAGTGGGGAGGCCTTGACCATGGGTAGAAGGGGGAAGGGGCCAATGATCTAGGGCCTGGTATGCCACTCTCAACTTTTGCCTTGACTTGAGTACCGTTGCAGGGACTTGAACAGTAGGAGGGTATGATTTGACTTAAGTATTGAAGGATCACACAGGCTGTTGAATTGAGAATCCTTTATTTGCTTGCTCCACTGAGTTTAGTTTCCTTTTAGTCAAAAGGACATAAACTGAGTGCAAGCTGGCTGAAGAAAAGGGAAAAAAAAAAAAAAATCTCTTGGCTCGTGTTGAAAAGCCACAGGTATTTTGGTTTCTGGAATGGCTGGAACAAGGTATTCAAACGATGCTGGGAGTCTGTCACTTTCTGACTCTTCGCTCTGCTTCCTTCTCTCTGTGTTAACTAGTGATGTTCTCAAGTCGGTGAAGGGATACAGTCTACAGACAAGGTTTGCAACTCCAGCCGAAAGAGAGCACCTCTTTCCTGATATTAATAATTCCAGCCAAAGCTCTGGGCTACAGTCTTCTGGGCCTAAATTGGGTCAGGTGCTGAATCTTTGTAACTGATTGCCCAAAGCCTGGGCCAGGTCCTTATCTTTGGAGGGTAGAGAAGGGAAGTTTTTGTATGTATGTTTTAACTGTGAATATAAATATAGATAAAGTATATAAATGTTATCTGTATTAATAAAATGTATCTATACAGTTTAAAGAATAATAAAATGAGCACTTACGTTCCTACCCCCACCCTCTGGACATAGAGTTAAGGCATAGACTCTTACTCGTATTTTGGAAGCCCTCTTTGTGCCTGGGAAGAAGGAGGTGGTTTCCGAAGCAGGGTCAGGATGCTACTAGGAGGAGGAGGAATGAATGAATGTTGGACAAGCATCTGTTGTTTCACAACTGTCCGTTACAGACCTCCCACTGCCGCCTTCGTCCCTACTTCTTCGTAACTTCCCTGCTTCTCTTATTCGTTAAAATCTTTAAACCCCCAGCTATCTTCCCCAATTACATCTTCACTGCAAGAACTCTGTCCAAATCTCTGAAACTGTCAGTTGCTTGACCTCGTGTCTTTCACCTCCATCCTTTTTCCCAGTTCAGTTGCCCTCTCTGTGGCCACACCCTCACACCGTGACACAGCTGTGCCCACTCTGAAATAGTGCCATCATATAGCTCTTATCTTGCCTGTCCTGCTGCCAGTCAGTGAGAACTGCTTGCATCTGTTCCCCAAAGGCCTGTGCTCACCGGACTCCTTTAGATTGCATGGCTCAGCCTGTCAGTTTCTTCTGCTGCTGTCCTTGACGCAGTCCCCTCACTCTCCTTCCTCTACATCCAGTCTGGGTCCTTCTGTTTGTCCCTGTCTTTTGCCCATGCCTTGGGAGGCGAGGTACCTTGAGAGCTGCTGCCAGTGTAGCCTCACAGCTTCCAAGCACAGCCGGGGCCTTGCTGATGTTGGGCTTGTTGTGTTGTGCTCAGTCGTGTCTGACTCTTTGCGACCCCATGGACTAGAGGGGCTGTTAGTCCTGTCTTTACTATAGCCCAAATTGATGAGCCTAACATCCACACATTACATTCATATTTACATTCCCTTTTCCACCCCTCTGCAATTGTGCTGGAAGAGGGGCTGTATGGACTATAGGACCCCACCAGGCTTCTCTGCCTATGGGATTTCCCAGGCAAGAATACTGGAGTGGGTTGCCATTTCCTTCCCTAGGGGATGTTGGGCTGGGCCCTCCTTTCTTTCCTCCCATTCTGCACCGTGGCTGATGGAAGCTTTGCTCCTCACACCTTGCACCCCCCACCTCCACTCTACCCGCTCATTCTGTGGGCCTCACTTTCTGCCTTAGAGAAGTTAGAAGCTGCTGTAAAAGAACTTCCTTTCACCAAACTCAGGATGATCAGAATCTGTGGCCTCCCTTTCTGTACCTCCCACCCGGGTTGCAGTAGAAGAGATTCTGAGGCCCATCCTGGACTATAGGTACAGCCCACCTGCTCTGGCCTCTCAGAGGCCCTGCTTTTTGTTGGCCTGCCTCACTCCTGTGTCTTCACACACTCTGTCAACTGGCTCATTCCCATCAATTTTGTAAAAATTTAAAGAAAATTTTTATTAAAAATATTTTTTAAAATTGAAGTATGTTTGATTAGCAGTGTGTTAATTTCAGGCGTACAAGCACAGTGATTCCGTTTATGTACCTACATCCATATATATCTTTCAGAATCTTTTCCCATATAGGTTACTAAAAAATATTGAATGTAGTCCCCTGTGCTATACAGTAGGCCCTTGTTGGTTTTCTGCTTTAAATATACTATTGTGTATGTTAATCCCAAGCTCTGAATTTATCCATCCCCTACCCTTTTTCCCTTTGGTAACCATACGTTTGTTTTCCATGTCTGCAGGTCTGTGTCTGCATTCCCATCGGTGTTTACACGTCCTCAAGTTGTTCTTGCTTCTAAAACAAAGAGCAAAGGAAACTCTTATGATGCTTCCTTCTCCATCTCATGCCCTATTTTGTGACTCCTCTTCAGAGCCAAACCTTTTGAAAGAAAGGTTTGCTCCTCTTGTCTCTAGTTCCTAACCTCTGGCTTACTCAGCCTACTGCTGTCTGGCTTCTGGCTTTACTACAGGTCCCTTGTGACTTCCTTATTGCTAGGCAATAAGGCACTTCATATCTTTGCCTTCCCTGATTTCTTTTTAGGTTGAACAGCACTCGATCCTGCTGAGTAACCCCCTGTTTGAAACTCTCTCCTCGCTGGGATTTGTGTTTTAGAGTGTGCTCTCTGGAGCCAGGTTGTCTAGATTTGAATCCCAGCTCCACTACGTGTAGTCTTTGTGACAGTAAGTTATTCAACCTCTCTGAGCCTCAGTTTCCTCCTCTGTGAAAAGGGGATAACAGAAGTGAGTACCTCCATCACAGGATTGATACGAAGATGCAGTGATTCACACTTAGAGGAGCGCCTGATGCAAAGTGAGCCTTGAACAGCTGCGAGGTGGTAGTAGTGGGATTTGTTATTCCCTGGTGCTGACCTCTTCACATTTTCTTGGTACATTTCTGTCTGTTCTTTGTCAACTTGAATATTGGTTGTGGTCTGGTCAGGGAGTTAAAAACTACAGTAGGTTTTTTCAAACTGAGAGACTATAACGCAGGGAGTTAATTACATTGGTGCTGGAAGACATGTTGAAGTTACGCCGAGGACAGGGAGGTAACCCAGAGCCTAGGAATAGCCGGAAGCTGCAGTCACCCAAGCGGCGGGGGTTGGGGGGCTGGAGGAGGTGAGGTCAGCAGAATCCAGGAGCTTCTGTGGGAACTAGACCGTGGCTGGACAGCTGAGCCAGTGCAGAGACCACAGGAAGAGGGAGCGCTGGAGAGGAAGCAGCTGCAGCCAGGGATGCTCTGTGACCCAGAGAGGAGGGCTTAGGGTTGGGGAGAAACACTCTGGCTTCTCTCCTCCTCTCGCTTAAGGCCTTTCATCTGTGGCATCCATTGGCCCCCGTAGCGTCCTTGGTGGACACGTGATCCCAGCAGAGCCAAGTAACCAAACAGAGATTTGCTCAGATGGCTGCTGGGGGCAAAGAATCTCTCTTTTTGTTAGATCATGAGCCATTGTTCCCTGTGATGTGGAGAGTAGAGCCAGAGAGGAAGGTAGAGTTGGAGAGGAAGAGGGGGACGATCGCTGAAGATCACTTGAAGCCTGGATCCACCTGTGCCGGCTGTGGCTGAAGCCAGCACTGCTGCCTGGGCATCCTGGTTACAGGAGGGCGTGATGCCCTTTTTAAAAGTTCGTTTTTATTTTTGGCTGTGCTGGGTCTCCGTGGCTGCGTGCGGGCTTTCTCTAGTTGTGGTGAGTGAGGGCTGCTCTCCAGTTGCGGTGCGTGGGCTTCTCGTTGCGGTGGCCTCTCTTGTGGCTCCTGGGCTCTAGAGAGTGGGCTCAGTAGTTGCGGTGCAGAGGCTCAGTTGTTGCCACGTCACGTGGGATCTTCCAGGACCAGGGATAGAGCCCGTGTCCCCTGCACTGGCAGGCAGATTCTTAGCCACTGGACCACCAGGGAAGTTCCATGATTGCCTTTTTGTTTATACTCTTTTCAATTTGATTTGTCCCTTGAAACCTAAAAAAAAAAAAAAAAAAAAGACCAATACGTCTACTTTAAAACATGAAGTGAAAATTAAATTTTACTTTGGGAGCTTGGGGGG
>NW_011494755.1:8943856-8959674 GCF_000754665.1 Bison bison bison
ACTTTGGGAGCTTGGAGTGGAGGATGATTAGTTCCTCTTGGCCACCCCCACTGCTGGATATGTTATAAATACAAGTGTATTATCAGCAAATCAGCTTTGGTGGCAGAGGTGTGTTTTCACCAGGTCCTTGAAGTTCAAGGAGGCTTTCAGATGCGGAGTGGGGAGGGCATCATGGGCCCAGGGAGCAACTAGAGCCAAGTTCCTGAGATGGAAGAGACTTGTGTCCACTGGGGTTGCGTTGGATTAGGTCGTGTGTCGGGAGTCGGTTTGGAGAGCCAGTATGGGGATCAGGGAGAGGGGAGGTGGGAAGACAGAGCAAGAGGAGGCTGAGACTGCTTTGGATGCTCTGATGTGGAAGTTGTATTTCTTAGGCAGTAGCCAGCCCGTGAGAATGTTTGAGCAGGGGAGTGTGTGATCAGTGCTTGGGGTGGGGAGAGTCTGGCGGTGAAACAGCTAAGTTAGAAAGGTGTCAGTTTGGTTTAGGTTGCCGTTGCGGCCTGAAAGAAGAAAAATGAGAAGATGAAAAGATGACTAGTTTTGGTGCAGTGGGGATGGCTGGTTTTCTAGTCTGAGAAAGAGACTGGTGCCCTCACTGAGAGGGAGAGCACAGCTGGGGAAGCGCACGTGAGCAGGTGTAAAGATGGCTGGAATGCAGCATGAAGTCAAGTTGGGACAGCTTGTCTGAACCCTGCTGCTAAAAGCCCACTCACACTTCAAGGTTTAGCACCCGCGCTACCTCCGGGAAGCTCTTCTTTGTTATACGAATGTGTAACTCCAAGCAATCCAAAGCAAGATGAGAGTGGAAGATGCAGAGGTTGAGGTCACAATTTAAACAAAGTGGATATTAGCCGTCAAATGGAAGGCAGGCGATCCTAGCAGTTTGTAGGACGAAAGGTGGTAGCTTGGGGGAAAAACAGGGTTGAGGGAAGGTCTTTAGGATGGGGGATCAGGGATTAATAGAGGTTACGGGGAGGAGGACAGATGTTCCTTGGTAAATGAGAGTCTCTCAGAATAGGTACCTAAGTAACAGGTAGTCGAAGGTGCAGTAACTCATATGTGAGCAATTGGGTTTGTTTCCTAGGCCCTGGGGCGGGGAGTCATACACTGTCTCACGTTTGCCTTGCCCACAGAATTCCTCATTTTGGCTGCCACAGAGCAGGGATCAAGAATTTGTGTGAGTGTGTGTGTGTGTGTATGTGTTGGGGCAGGAGGGGACAAGGGCATGAGTGACATGCAGAAAAGGTGTTTCAGGACTCTTATTTGAAAAAAGGCACAGAGGCAGGAAAAGCATATGGCATCTTTGGGTGTCAAAGTTTGGGCACTTCTCAAAACCTGAACCTCTTGAGTATCTGTTACATACCTGGCTCTGTGCTGGATGCTGGGGACATTGAGAAAGATTAAAAAAAAAGAGAAACATCTCTCGGGACTTCCTTGGTGGTCCAGTTGTTAGGACTCTGCACTTTCACTGCGGAGGGCAATGGGTTCAATCCCTGGTTGGGCAACTAAGATTCTACATGCTGCATGGTTCAACGAAAAAAAAAAATGTCTGTCTCCTGAGAGAGTCATGGTCCAGTGCAGAAGAGAGGAGACATACACCCAGATGGTTTGCAATAGAACGTGAAAACCCTAGATAATAAAAAAGGCCCTGCGGCCTTGGGCAAGTTCCTTAGCCTTGTAATGCCTCAGTGTCTCCCTTGTTAAATTTTGGATTATTGCACAGTAGTGTTCTGAAGTTTAGAATAGTGTCTGGCACATAGTAAGTACTGTGAAAGTGCTAGGTGTTGTTACTGCCTTAGAAGCAATAACTGGGGGTCCTGGGAGTCTGTACAGAACATGCACCTCAGTTGTCCCCACCCTGTAGCAGCCCTTGTCCGTTACTGGTTGACCACTGCATGGATGTGGTGTTTGAGCATTAAACTCTGAGCACTTTTCCAGCCTGCCCATGGATGGGTGAAGCAGGTTCAGCAGTGGGGGAAGCAGTTGGGCCAAGAAGTGTGGGTTGTTGGTGGTTGGAAGTCAGGCCAGTGTGCACTGAACTGGCCAGCGAGAGGAGACACATGGGCACCACGGCATCTACATGGAAATAATGTGTAGGGAGTGTGGTAAGGAGTGACCGTGCTCCAGGAGCGTGGTGACTTTTCCAAAGGAGATGCCGTTTAAGCTGGAGGCTGAAGTAGATATTTCCCAAATGGACAGGAAAGAGGGGTAACTGGAGCAGAAGAACCAGTCTGTGCCAAAGCTTGGCAGTGTCTTTTTGCAGGAGTGGTGGGTAGAGGGGAGGCAGCTTCAGGAGGGCTTTGACTCACTGGATTCAGGGGGTGTACTGGTCAGGAGTTTCGTTTGCAAACAATAGAAACCCAGCTCACACTACTTTAAGCAATACCATATGCACAGACCATTAAAGCCACCTTTTAGAAACATACAATGTAGTGATTTTTAGTATATTCACAAGGTTGTACAGCTGACAGACACCATTATCTAATTCCAGAGGGTTTTTGTGACCCTCTGGACCCCATAAAACTTGTGACCCCAGAAAACTCTTCATTCTCATTAGCAGACACTCCATTTCCCCGACTCCCAACCCCTGGCAATCACTAATCTGCTTTTGTTCTCAATGAATTTTTTTATTCTGGATATTTCATAAAAATGGAGTTACAGAATATGTGGCCGTCAGTCTAATGTTTTTAAGTTTATCCATGTTGTGTGTGTCAGTACTGATTCCTTTTATGGGTGAATAATATTCCATTGTCTGGATAGACGACTTTCTGTTTATCCATTCAGCAGTTAATGAGCATTGGGTTTGTTTCTTAGATACATACGGTTGACCCTTGAACAATTTGGGGATTAGGGTGGTGACTCCAACGCAGTTGAAAATCCACATTTTAACCTTATAGTCAGTACAGTTCTACATCCACGGTTTCAATCAACCTTGGATTTTGTAGTGAGAAAAATCGAATAATAAGAGGACCCACAGTTTGTTCAACAGTCCACTGTATACTTAAAAAAAAAAAGACACTAGACTTCCTGGTGCTCCAGTGATTAAGACTCCATGCTTCCAATGTAGGAGACTTGGGTTCAATTCCTGTTTGGGAAACTCGGATTCCAGCTGCCCTGTAGTGAGGCCAAAAAAAGAAAAAAGAAAGACATGAAATACAATTTATTTAATTTTCTACAATAATTTTGACATTCGAAGTTAGTAGTAGTTTTAGACTTGAACGTACAATGAGGTGGTCGTCAATACCCTGATTATTTTTTTTTTAACCATCTCAGCCATTTTTAGGTATATAGTTCAGTTGTTCAGTTGCTTAGTCATGTCTGACTCTTTGCGATCCATGGACTGCAGCATGCCAGCCTTCCTTGTCTTTCACTGTCTCCCAGAGTTTGCTACACTCATTCCCATTGAGTCGGTGATGCCATCCAACCACATCATCCTCTGTCATTCCCTTCGGCTTCAGTCGTTTCCAGCATCAGGGTCTGTTGCGGTGAATTGGCTCTTTACATCAGGTGGCCAGAGTATTGGATATAGTTCGGTAGTGTTAAGTATATTCATATTGTGGTGAAACTGATCTCCAAAGTTCTTCATCTTGCAAAACTGAAGCGCCGTACTCATTAAATATAACAACTCCCATTATCTCCCTCCCCCAGGCCCTGGTAATCACCATTCCACTGTCTCTATGACTTTGAAGCCTCTACTTTAGATTCTTCATATAAATAGAATCATAACAGTATTTGTGTTTTTGTGACTGGCTCATTTCACTTAGAATAATGTTCTGAAGGTTCATCCATGTTGTAGCATGTAACAGGATATTCTTTTTTAAGACTGAAAAATATTCCATTGTATGTATGTTGCTGCTGCTGCTGCTAAGTCGCGTCAGTCGTATCTGACTCTGTGCGACCCCATAGACGGCAGCCTACAAGGCTCTGCCATCCGTGGGATTCTCCAGGCAAGAACACTACTACATTTAACAAATCAGTTATCCACTGATGGGCATTTAGGTTGCTTCCACCTCTTGCCAGTGCCTCAGTGGATGTGCAGCTATCTCTCCAAGATCCTGTCTTCATTTTTTTTTTTTTTTTTGGATGTATAAACCCAAAAGTTTATATATAAAAACTGGATCATATGCTAATTCTATTTTTAAAGTTTTGAGAAGCTTCCATACTGTTTTCTATAGTGTTTGCACCATTTTACAGTCACACCAACTGTGCACAGGGATTCCAATTCCTCTGCATCCTCACCAGCATTTTTTTTCCTATCTTTTTGGTAGTGGCCATCCTAATGACTATGAGGTTGTATCTTGTGGTTTTGATTTGCACTTCTCTGACTAAGGATGCTGGGCATCTTTTCATATTCTTGTTGGCTATTTGTATATCATCTTTGGAGAAATGTCTATTCAAAATCAGATTATCTGATTTTTTTTATTTTTGAGTTGTAGGAGTTCTTTTTATATCCTGGATATTAACCCCTTATCAGATATGATTTACAGATGTTCTGTCCCATTCCGTAGTTTGCCTATTAACTCTTTTGATTTTAATCCTTTGCACAAATTTTTTTAAGTTTGATGTAGTCTCATTTGTCTATTTTTGCTTTTGTTATCTGTGTTTTTAGTGTCATATCCAAGAAATCACTGCCAATTCCAGTGGCATGAAGCTTCCCCACCATGTTTTCTTGTAGAAGTTTTGTAGTTTTGGGTCTTTAATCCATTTTGAGTTAATTTTTGTATATGGTGTTAAGAAGAGGGTCCAATTTCATTCTTTTGCATGTGAATATCCAGTTTCTCAGTATCACTTGCTGAAAAAATTATTCTTTCTCCTTTGAGGGTGTATATTCTTTTTAAGTATTCTTTCCTGGAGAATCCCATGGACAGAGGAGCCTCGTGGGCTACAGTCCACGGGGTTGCAAAGAGTTGGACATGACTGAGCGACTTCACACACACACATACTTTTAAATATAATTTCTTACTAGAATCAATAGAGCGTATCAATACTTGAAGTGCTAACATGAATTTTTGTACATGTGTTTGAACCTCCTCTGTCTTGTGGAGTGGGAGGCATTATGTTCCTTGGGAGTTAAGATACCTACGTTTTGGAAATAACAATTACCTGGGACAGGTCAGGGCTCAGATATTCCAGGTGAAAAATGTCTTACTGGATATATAGAATAAAAATGGTTGTAGAATAATTCTTTTACTGTGAAAATGGAGAACTAGCCCTTTTCAGGCTATTTAATTAGGGAAGAGGTATGTTCTCAGGAGGGCTTCCCTGGTGGCTCAGTGGTAAAGAATCCACCTAGCAATGCAGGAAGATCCCCTGGAGAAGGAAAAATGGCAACCCTCTCCAGTACTCTTGCCTGGAAAATCCCATGGCCAGAGGAACCCAGCAGGCTGCAGTCCATGGGGTCACAAAAGAGTCGAGCACGACTAGTGATAACAACAACAACATTTGTAAGGAGTTAGGCTTATCATCCTGCTGCGTCAGCATCTGTGCTGCAAGAATGCAGTATAGCAGCCTTTTTTCTGCACTGTCTGGTCCAGTAAACCTTGTTTGTTTCATGACGTGCATCAGCACTAGTGAAGGACGCTTGGACTTTTTGTTCGTTCCTCAGAGATTTATATGGGCCTCTCATGTGCCATGCTTGGGGAATGCAAAGATGATCAGATGACCTTACCTTCTAGCCACTCAAGGTCCAGGAAGGGAGACAGGGAGGTACAGGTGAGTCACTGCTGTTTAACATTGTAACAGGGGTACGTGCTGAATGCCAGGGGGGTAGTCAGGGTAATTTATTAAAGAAAATTTTAAGTGAAGCATGTTGGAAGGAGGTCTTGGGTTAGCTATTAAAGATAACAACTGCATTTTGCCTTCTGAATTAGTCAGTGTTGGGATTTCAATGATTTGAATAATTGTTTTTTGGCCTGAGTTAATAGTAAATTTTTCAGTCCTTTAGCTTTTAGTATATGCACGTTAATGCAGTGACTGTTCTTCACCAGTGTATGTATATCCAAGATTGGCCATGTAATTTGTGGGGCCCAGTGCAAAATAAAAATTCTTACCCCCATGTTAAAAAAAAATTGTTAAGAATTTCAAGATAGTAATAGCAGAGCGTTAAACCTAGTGTGAAATCCCTCGGCACATGGGGTCCCTGTGAAGCTGGCCCTGAGTGTACCCTTTGGATGTCCTGGTTTCCAGGTCCTGTTAAAATCACCTCTTGACCATCTCAGTCTTCTGGTTCAGGACTGTTGCCATTCTGGGGGTATGCTTGCAGTGAGTCGGGGTCCCCCCGACTGGCTTCTCCATTCTGGGTTGACTGCGGGGCTTGCCCGGAACACTCCATCCCCCAGTCAACATCTAGACTAACTTAACACGGTCTCCTGTATGCCCAGACTGTCACGTTTAACATCTGCTCGGGACTGTTGTCACGTCCCTAACTGTTGCTTCTCTTCTCTTTTCCTTTTGTTCTGATGTCTTCCCTGTCGAGGGTGTCCCCTCAGTTATCACCTTTACCCAGCGATGATAGTACCATGTGTCTGTGATCATTACGAACCTTTAGGGAGCACTTCTTTTGGTTGGGAGCCATACTGCATCCTCCCAGAGCACTCCCCTAGCATGCATTTACTATCTCCTTTTCCTTTGACAGCTGGGGAAACACAGGCTTTGAAAGATGAAGTTGTATTTACATATTCAAGGTCACAGAGCTAGAAGAGAGTGGGGCTGGGATTTGAACTTGGATCTGTCCCGCCTTAGAGCATGTTCTCGTCATCACCACGACTGCTGCAAACTGGCATCGACCCGCTCCCCACTGTTTGAGCGTTTATTTGCATCAGGCACTGTGGGTTGCGTTTCTTATACAAAACGCAGTTTCAGGCCAAGGGAAATGAAACCAACCCCTGTGTATCTTAGCCTGTGTCTCTTCCCTCATCTCAGTTTCTGGTTTTTTCCAGCCTCTTCCTCCTCCCCTAGCAGCCTCCCTTGTTAGAGAAGTCTCCCAAGGCTCGCTGCCTGCTGCCTGCTCGCTCTCCCGTCACCGTCAGGCTCCTTGGATGAGCAGTCTTTGTGCAGTGCTTCCATCTGCCTCACCATCTGCCTCCTCTTGCCTCAGCATCCAGCCCCACGGGCCAGGTCCTGCCTCGACCGCTCACAGCTCAGGGAGAACCGCAGCAGCTGTTTTTGTGCCGTTAACAACTCAGGCCTTTAGAGCCGCAGAGGACTCCGTGGTCTCTCCCTCCAGGACCCTCTCTTTTCAGTAGAGGAAATTGTGACTCAGAGAGAGGAGTGATTTATCAGATAGGGTCACCCGGCTGGTTTGTGGCAGAGTTGAGGTCAGGACCCAGGTTTCTAGACCCTTGGTTCAGTGCTCATTTTCCTTGAGTGATATCATTAGCTAGCTTCCCCTCAATGCTTTTTTTCTATGCCTTTTTTTCCTCAGGGTCTTAAACTCTGTTCACGGCCCAATGCCTGGCACATAGTGGATGCTTCATTCACTGGATGAATTAATTCTCTCCTCTCTCGGCCTTCCTTCCCCTGCTCTGCCCCGCTTTGCTGGGCTCTCCTCTCTTTCCTTCTAAGTTCCAACGGTAAGCCCATCCAGCCATGCTTCCTGCCCTTTGCTAGTTCCTTAGGTTTCGTCTCTGGATGGACTTTACTACTGCAGCAGGGCTTAGGACTCCCACATCTTCCTTTTTAGCTTTAAACACATCTTTCCAGGTATTTCTGTGATTCTTGTTTTTAGCACGTTATAATCTCCCTATGGTGAAAGTATTTGAAACCTCATCTTTCTTTGTCTCTTTTTTAAACATTCTGTTTTTGTATATAACATCACTGTTCTTTTTCTTTTTTAAAGAGAAAAAATATTAAAGATACAGGGCCCAAGTATTATCAAGAGCAGATTTTCCCTAAAAATGCAGGAATCTAGGTCTTTTGCCTGTAGGCAGCTGTGTGCCCGATGTGGAGGCTCACTGCTATGGCCTGCATATCCCTGGCTGCACTTCTGTTGTGTTTTCAGACGAGAAGCCTCAGGCCAGAGAGCAGTTCGTGTGAGCAGTCAGGGAGGTCTGTTGCCGCAGGTCACCTCTCCAGGTCTCCTTTACTCCAGTGTGGTGTGACCGAGGTGTGATCCCCTGCAACTGGTCTCAGGACTCAGTGAAGCTCAGATTCTCAATGTCTCACTGCAGAAAGAATTCAGTAGGAGACAAAGTGATAGGTAAGAAGCGGATTTATTTAGAAAGAAACACGCTCCACAGAGTGTGTAGGCCGTCTCAGAAGGCAAGAACGGCTGACATCACTATTCTTTAAATGTCCTTCTTCACTTCCACTGTCATTGTGAATACCCTAATCAAGGTGTATGCAGCTAAACACTCATCGTCCGAGGACTTTGTAGACAATGTTGTTACCTGGGCCCCATCTCAAGAAATTTGGATCCCATGAATCTAGGATGGTCCAGAGACCAGTATTTCTTAAAAAGGGTTTTCCAGAGAATTATAACATGTAGCCAAGATAGAGATCAGTTGCTTTAAAAGGATCCTCTGATCCACTCAGAGGGAACGCGCCCTCAGACATTGGCATCTCCTACACTGTACTGTAAAATCTGTGAGGGCAGGGGCTCTCATTGCTTAATGCCGTAATGGCAGCGTGTGAACAAAGCCTAGGAGGGGTGAGTATACAAGTATGTGCTGACTCAATAAAGAGACATGTGCACAACTGTATTTGTTGCAATATTATTTTTAATGGCAAAAGATAAGGAGCCTAAATATCCACCAATAGGGAGCTAGTTTTGTAAACCCTGATAATCTTTAAAATGTATTATAAAGAGTATACACACATACTCATTTGCAGTAATGGCAAGATATAGTAAGTAAAAAAAGAAACATTACAAACCACAGGCAGCCTGCTGTGGCTTGTGTGCAAGTGCAAGAGCAGTGCAGGGGTGCATGTGTATACTGGCCTCGGAAGGGTGCGCTGATGCGTCCCAGAAGGTAATTCTCTGACCCTTTGAGAGTGTAGTCTTCCTTCCTTGGAGGCTCTCTGACCAAATCAGAGAGAAAGAGCGCTCCTTCTCTCTTTCTAGTTTGGTTAGTAATAGTTGGTATTGATGAAAAGGGGGAAACTTGATTAACCCTTGTGTAACTCAGTGTTTCAAATAGACAATATATGCACTACTGATGCCATGTGTAAAGTGGGAACTAATGGGAACCTACCGTATAACACAGGGAACTCTACTCTGGTGTTCTCTGGTGACCTAGATGGGAAGGAAATCCAAAAAAGAGGACACATACGCATACATGTGGCTGATTCACTTTGCTGTACAGTAGAAACTAACGCAATATTGTGAAGCAACTGTGCTCCAGTAAAAACTATTAAAGAAAGAAAAGTGGGGCTTCTCACTCGCAGTCACGTGCAGTGGGATGTGTGCATTGTTCCTGCCTGAAAACAGTTAAACCTGTGCTAGACGTAAAGAGGACACAACTCAGCTGTTAACCGAGGGGAGGGAAGAGACAGTGCTCTTCTGTCGTTTTTTGTTAATATTTATTTTTGGCTTTGCTGGGTCTTCGTTGCTGTGCAGGCTTTTCTTTTGTTGTGGAGAGTGGAGGCTAGGCTCTCGTGGTGCACGGACCTCTCATTGTGGTGGCTTCTCTTGTCGTGGGGCACACGTTCTAGGGCACGCAGGCTTCAGTAGTTACGACCCACAGGCTTAGCTGCTCTGAGGCATGTGGAATCTTTCCGGACTAGGAATTGAACCAGTGTCCCTTGCATCGCAAGGTGGATTCTTAACCACCGGACCACCAGGAAAGCCCTTTTCTGTAGATTTTAATCTGTTCTCATCAAATACAGGTGAATACTGGCTCAGAGTGAGCTTTTACCCTTTTCTCCCAATGATCATTCAATTTTCTGAACTATCTTTTTTTCCCCTGGAGTTAAGACATTTTTTCTTTCCTGCCTCAAGTCACCGAGGAGGAGCAGGACCTTGCCGTGTTTCACCAGCTGTCCGGACCTTGTCAGACCCTGTTTCATGCTCTTGCCCCCTCCCTCCCTGACCACAGGGCTGCCGTGGCCCTTGCTTGGCTCCATGAAAGAGACACGTTTTCAGCCAGTGATGTGAGCTCTTCTCCCTTCCAGATTTCCTCATAGCAGTCCTTATCCGGGTGAGGGGTTCTGGGCTTCGCTGCAGCTTTTTAGAGAGAGGGGTGACCAACTTACAAACAAGTGCAAATGGAAGACGTGGTACCAGGGGGTGGATATGTTAGTGATGGAGAAGGAGATGGCAGCCCACTCCAGTCTTCTTGCCTGGAGAATCCCGTGGACACGGGAGCCTGGTGGGCTGCTGTCCGTGGGGTCACACAGAATCGGACACGACTGAGGCGACTTACTTTGCATGTATGCATGCTTATGTTAGGGGCAGACCAGCAGCTCTGTCTGAAACAGTGCAGTGGACTTGACTTTTTCAGTGTAACCAAATTCTCCTTCCCAGGTCTTCTGGGAGGCTCGGCACATTATTGTAGGTATCTATGGAGCCTTTTGAGTAACCTAGGTAGTATTTTATATAGTATTTTATACTAGACTGTTTAGATTTTTAGACTGAGATCCAAATTCGGGGCTAACGTGCATCTACAGATTTCTTTCTTTTTTTTTTCTTTAATCTTTATTTTTATTTATTTATTTGTCTGTACTGGGTCTTAGTCCTGGCATATGAGATCCTTTTGGCTGTGGTATGTGGGATCTAGTTTCTTGACCAGGGATCAGATCTGGGCGTGCTGCTTTGGGAGTGTGGAGCCTTAGCCACTGAGCCACCAGGAAAGTCCCCACAGATTACTAAGCATGTCTCAAGTGCTGTGGTTTGAGCAAAATGGTCACATCTCCACTTTCAACCTGACTCTGAAGAAGGTAGCCACTTGTTTTTTCTCTCAAATCATTCTTCTCTTGAACATGTGAGTGGAAAAGGATAACATTCATTAAAGACACACCACAGCGTCCCAAGATTGTAAGCTGTAGAAGCAGTGTTTGCATTTTAAATAAACCAGTTTTGGTATCACATAGCTGAATATGTTTTCAGGTATTAACCTTGACAGGCTGGCTGCTTACTTAAAATTACAATACTGTCCACTTTAAACTTTCTTGGAGGTTAAATTATGATGAAACTGACAGAAGAGTCTTGCTGTTGACTTATTCATGAATCAGGGAAACTTCATTTCTCTGTGGGTCTGTGATGTTGCAGGAAATGGATAGAGAGAATCTGTCCATCATGAGAAACAATGTTGCCAGCAGCAGGAGGAATAAAGTTTTTTTGCTCCTCTGGTTCCAAATCAATGTAATTTCAAACTGTTACATTAGAGAAGTTAGAGTAATGTAGGTTTGAAGCTGGTGCAACTGAGTAGAAAGAAAAAAATGGAACCTTGAGAGTTAGCCAAGGGAGTCCTAATATAATCACTTACTGGCTGGGAAGTCACTTACCTGCCCTGAGCCTCTGTTATCCTGTCAATAAAATGAGAATTATAGTGCGTGCCTACCTGCTTAGTTGCACAGTTATGTCCGACTCTTTGGGATCCATGGACTGTAGCCTGCCACGCTCCTCTGTCCGTGGGATTCTCCAGGCAAGAATACTGGAGTGAGTGGCCATTTCCTCAGCCAGGAGATCTTCCCAACCCAGGGATCAAACCTGGGTCGCCTGCATTGCAGGCAGATCTTTACCGTCTGAGTTAGTAAGGTGGTTCTGATAACTTAATGACATGCATAGTGGGCCCCAAAAGCTGTTCTCATAACTTTATTTATTTAGTTGTTATTTTTGGCTGTGCTGGGTCTTTGTTGCTGCGTGGGCTTTTCTCTAGCTGCGGAGAGCGAGGGCTGCTTTCTCGTTGTGGTGTGCAGGCTCCTGGCTGTGGGGGCCTCTCTTGTGAAGCATGAGCTCTAGGGCATGCGGGCTTCAGTGGTTGTAGTGTATGGGCTTAGTTCCTTCGTGGCATGTGGAATCTCCTGGATCAGGGATCGAACCCATGTCTTTGGCATTGGCAGATGGATTCTTCACCACTGAGCCACCAGAAAGGCCCCATGACTGATCCTTGTAATTGATATGAACAACATATTTTAGATGACTACAAAGATTCCTTGCCTGTTTGATAGGTACCAGTGGTAGGTGTGGAGAAGGCAATGCCACCCCACTCCAGTACTCTTGCCTGGAAAATCCCATGGATGGAGGAGCCTGGTAGGCTTCAGCTATGGGGTTGCGAAGAGTCAGACACAACTGAGCGACTTCACTTTTACTTTTCACTTTCCTGCATTGGAGAAGGAAATGGCAACCCACTCCAGTGTTCTTGCCAGGAGACTCCCAGGGACAGCAGAGCCTGGTGGGCTGCCATCTATGGGGTCGCACAGAGTCGGACACGACTGAAGTGACTTAGTGACTTAGCAGCAGCAGTGGTAGGCATATGTGCATCATGTGGTGTGTTAACATTCAGAACATAATAATACAGGTGAAAGAAAAGAAAAATGCTTCCTGGACTATAGCAAGGTTGTATAGTTAAGAATTTTTATAAGACTGCACGGAAGGAAGAGGAAACAGACCCAGTTCTACAGAAAGAATGCATAAATTGTGGGAAAGAAAACCTTGAGTCAGCTCTAGGGTTATTTTCTGCAGTTCAGGGCCAGATTATAGATAGCTTTAACCAATAAACAGCTCACAATAAACATTCACAATCATGTCATATTTACATTAACATTGATCTGATTATTGCCATGACTTGATTATGGTAGATGTTTTCACTTCCTCTCCTTTATTTGATTTTCATTTTGTTTGAATAAGAGTAAATTACTCTTGGCTCATTCAACGTGCTAAAAAGGAAAGGAGAAATCTTTCTGATGTGTGAGCTATATACCTTGAGAAGAAAGGTCTGTTTCAGCTGGCAAGAAAACAGAACTCCCTCCTAGAGGAAATAGATGAGAGGAACCAGACCTAATCAGGAAGCTCATATTCCATTCATTTATTCATAAAATATTTATCCAGTGCCCGGCACTGTTCTAGGTGCTTCTAGCCAAATCCCCTTTGGACAGACCATTGCATTTCTGGGCTTTTCAGGTTCCTGTTTCTCTTCCTCTGCCCCAAGATCAAAAGATAAAGTTCTAAAATAAAAATTACTATTAATTGCAGTTTCTTATGGCCTGTATATAGAGAAGCTATTTATTTTTGAAATTTTATCATGCACTTAGCCACCTTATTGAATTCCTAACATGTTTTGAATCATTTTTCATTTATTTTCTACTTGGAAATCCAAGAGAATCATATACTTTGCAACTGAATGCTTCTCTCCTAAAATATACTTTTTTCATTTTGTTGTACTGACCAAGACCTATGGAAATTCTTAAAATAGTGAGGGCATTTTTATCTTGTTTCTTGTTGAAGGGGATATATCGAGTATTTTCTCATTAGATATGTTTGTTATTGTTTTCTTATCAAGTTAAGTTTTGTTTTACTTTTAATTCATTGCTTACCAATTTAAAAAAAATTAGGAATGGAATTGGGTTTAATAAAATGCCTTATTAGCATCTATGAAAATTATTTTTTTCTGCATTGATATTTTAATATAGTTAATTTCCTAATATTTATACTCAGGATGAGTCCTACTTAGTCTTGGATTCAGTTTGCTAATATTTTGTGTGGAATTTTACTTTTATTCTTTATTTTCTATTTATTATGCTTTCTTTTTGTTTTCTTTCTCCTTTTCCTGACTCTGGATACATCGATCAAGTGTCCTTTTGTTCAATTTTATTTTCTTCCAAATTCTGTTTCCTGTTTCTATTTGACTAAAGTTTATAATTATATTCTTCTACCATAATCAAGGTTTAATTAGTATTTGTAACTTTCTCCAGAACAAGGAGAGACTTTGAGTTAGTTTTTACTTCCTCTTTTAGGTTTTAGTGAAATTACTGAGTTCCTCATTGTGATCAATTTTTTTTTTTAGATTAATGCCTCTTCTATTTTATGAATTCTTTTTTTTTAATAGTGCAGTTTTTTTTTAATTTTATTTTATTTTTAAACTTTACATAATTGTATTAGTTTTGCCAAATATCAAAATGAATCTGCCACAGGTATACATGTGTTCCCCATCCTGAACCCTCCTCCCTCCTCCCTCCCCATACCATCCCTCTGGGTCATCCCAGTGCACCAGCCCCAAGCATCCAGCATCGTGCATTGAACCTGGACTGGCAACTAGTTTCATACATAATATTTCACATGTTTCAATGCCATTCTCCCAAATCTTCCCACCCTCTCCCTCTCCCACAGAGTCCATAAGACTGTTCTATACATCAGTGTCTCTTTTGCTGTCTCGTACACAGGGTTATTGTTACCATCTTTCTAAATTCCATATATATGCGTTAGTATACTGTATTGGTGTTTTTCTTCTGGCTTACTTCACTCTGTATAATAGGCTCCAGTTTCATCCACCTCATTAGAACTGATTCAAATGTATTCTTTTTAATGGCTGAGTAATACTCCATTGTGTATATGTACCACTGCTTTCTTATCCATTCATCTGCTGATGGACATCTGGGTTGCTTCCATGTCCTGGCTATTATAAACAGTGCTGCGATGAACATTGGGGGTACACGTGTCTCTTTCCCTTCTGGTTTCCTCAGTGTGTATGCCCAGCAGTGGGATTGCTGGATCATAAGGCAGTTCTAGTTCCAGTTTTTTAAGGAATCTCCACACTGTTCTCCATAGTGGCTGTACTAGTTTGCATTCCTACCAACAGTGTAAGAGGGTTCCCTTTTCTCCACACCCTCTCCAGCATTTATTATTTGTAGACTTTTGGATTGCAGCCATTCTGACTGGTGTGAAATGGTATCTCATAGTGGTTTTGATTGCATTTCTCTGATAATGAGTGATGTTGAGCATCTTTTCATGTGTTTGTTAGCCATCTGTATGTCTTCTTTGGAGAAATGTCTATTTAGATCTTTGGCCCATTTTTTGATTGGGTCATTTATTTTTCTGGAGTTGAGCTGTAGGAGTTGCTTGTATATTTTAGAGATTAGTTGTTTGTCGGTTGCTTCATTTGCTATTATTTTCTCCCATTCTGAAGGCTGTCTTTTCACCCTGCTAATAGTTTCCTTTGATGTGCAGAAGCTTTTAAGGTTAATTAGGTCCCATTTGTTTATTTTTGCTTTTATTTCCAATATTCTGGGAGGTGGGTCATAGAGGATCCTGCTGTGATGTATGTCAGAGAGTGTTTTGCCTATGTTCTCCTCTAGGAGTTTTATAGTTTCTGGTCTTACGTTGAGATCTTTAATCCATTTTGAGTTTATTTTTGTATATGGTGTTAGAAAGTGTTCTAGTTTCATTCTTTTACAAGTGGTTGACCAGATTTCCCAGCACCACTTGTCAAAGAGATTGTCTTTAATCCATTGTATATTCTTGCCTCCTTTGTCAAAGATAAGGTGTCCATATGTGCGTGGATTTATCTCTGGGCTTTCTATTTTGTTCCATTGATCTATATTTCTGTCTTTGTGCCAGTACCATACTGTCTTGATAACTGTGGCTTTGTAGTAGACCCTGAAGTCAGGTAGGTTGATTCCTCCAGTTCCATTCTTCTTTCTCAAGATCGCTTTGGCTATTCGAGGTTTTTTGTATTTCCATACAAATTGTGAAATTATTTGTTCTAGCTCTGTGAAGAATACCGTTGGTAGCTTGATAGGGATTGCATTGAATCTATAAATTGCTTTGGGTAGTATACTCATTTTCACTATACTGATTCTTCCAATCCATGAACATGGTATATTTCTCCATCTATTAGTGTCCTCTTTGATTTCTTTCACCAGTGTTTTATAGTTTTCTATATATA
>NW_011494755.1:8960003-8998996 GCF_000754665.1 Bison bison bison
TTTCCTTAATTTCTCTTTCTGTTTTCTCATTATTAGTGTATAGGAATGCAAGGGATTTCTGTGTGTTGATTTTATATCCTGCAACTTTACTATAATCATTGATTAGTTCTAGTAATTTTCTGGTGGAGTCTTTAGGGTTTTCTATGTAGAGGATCATGTCATCTGCAAATAGTGAGAGTTTTACTTCTTCTTTTCCAATTTGGATTCCTTTTATTTGTTTTTCTGCTCTGATTGCTGTGGCCAAAACTTCCAAAACGATGTTGAATAGTAATGGTGAAAGTGGGCACCCTTGTCTTGTTCCTGACTTTAGAGGAAATGCTTTCAATTTTTCACCATTGAGGATAATGTTTGCTGTGGGTTTGTCATATATAGCTTTTATTATGTTGAGGTATGTTCCTTCTATTCCTGCTTTCTGGAGAGCTTTTATCATAAATATTTTATGAATTCTTTTTAACAGTTGAGTCAAATTTCACAGTAGCATCAGCTCTCCCTTAAACTAATGTTTTCTTTCTCAAACAAATTTTTGTCTGTTTTTCAGTATACTATATTTTATGTCTGAGAGTAACTTAAGGAAAAAAAACACAACCACCCTGGATGATATATATTCTATAACAACAGCTGAGTGGTATATATTATTCTTTTCTTGTCTGAATGGTAATTTGGCTGAGTATTTCCTCTTGAGACGTATATAGAGACTGCCCCACTGCCTTCTTTTCCACTTTAAAAACATAAATTTAAAGCATTGTTAAGAAGTAACTTCTTGGGGTGTAATTTATATAAAATAAGTGTGTGATTCAATTAGTTTTAACTCTTGCATATATACCTGTGGAGCTACTATCACAAATCCAGATACAGAGCATCCTCTCCAGCGGTTTCCATGCACTTCTGTCGTTCATATTTTCCCCCACCTTTGGCCTAGTTAGCCACTGATCTGCTTTCTGTCACTATGTCAGTTTGCACTTTCTAGAATTTTATATAAATGGAATCATAAAATATATACTCTTATTCTCTAGTTTCTTTCAACATGTTGACTTTATATTGTTGCTCTATCTATAGTTCTTTTTTAAAAAAATTATTGAGTATATTCATTCATTCATTGAATGAATATAATCACTATCTGTTTCTCTGTTCACTCATTAATGAATATGTAGGTTGTTTTGAGCTTTGGGCTGTTACAAATTAAGCTACTACACTGAAGAAAGGAGAGCAAACTGACCTTTAAAGCAAACAGAAGGAAGAAATTAAGATTAGAGTGGAAATTAGTGGAATAGAGGATAGGAAAACAATAGAGAAAATTAATAGGACCAAAATTTCATTCTTTGAAAACAGTCAACAGAATTGGCAGCGTTTAGCTGGAATTGACCGAGAAAAAGAGACGATTCAAAGTACTAAAATCATACATGAAAGAGTACATGTTCCTGACCTTGCAGAAATAATGAAGGATTATAAAGTCATGGTGTGAGCAGTGTCAGTGAGCTGTGTGACTTAGAGGGAAGGGACACATTCTCGGACACACATACAGCTGCTGTGAACATTCGCGTCCATGTCTTCAGTTGACAGGTTTTCGTTTCTCTTGGGTAAGTACCTCACAGTAGAGTTGCGGTGTCCCAGAGTCCCAGCAGCTCCACGTCTTTGCTGAGGCTTGGTGTGGTTTGATCGATTCTAGTGGATGCATAGGAGTGTCTCATTGTGACTTTAGTGTTTTTTATGTGGTTACTAACGATGTTAAACCTCTTTTCAAATGCTAATTGATCATTTGTATACGTTTTCGAAGTATCTTCACATCTTTTGCCTGTATTTATTGAGTTGTTTTTCTTATTGAGATATATACATATCTATTTATATTTTGAATATAATATATATACTGTATCTATATATTGAATATACTATATATATTGAACGAGTCACATAGTCTTCTTTTTTAAAAAATCACTTTACTGAGGTATGGTTGACATACAGAAAGCTGTATATGTTTAATGTATATAATTTGAGTTTGGAGATAAGTATGTTTCTGCTTAAATTGTCACTATAGTCTATGCCATAAGCATGTCCATCATGTCCCAAAGTTTCCTCCTACCCTCTTTATATTGCTATTACTAATATTGTTATTTGTAATAAGATCTACCTTCTTAGCAAATTTTAAAGTGTACAATACAGTATTGTTTTTTTTCTTTTTAAGTTTTTTCTTTGGCCACACCTCACTGCATGCAGAATTTCCCTGACCAAGGATGGAACCCACACCCCCTGTAGTGAAGTGCAGAGTGTTAACCAGGGAAGCCTCACCACTGTTAACTATGGATGCTATGCTGTACATTAGATCTCTTGTACTTTCCATCTTGCATAATGGAAACGTTTCTTCCCGTTCCCCAGCCCATTTCCCGTTCCCAGGAGAATGGTAGTCACCGTTCTACTCTTAGCAGCTATGAAATGGACTATTTCAGATTCCTCAGATCAGTGGGGTCATGCAACATTGTCCTTTTGTGACCCACTTATTTCACTTTGCATAATACTGATAATATTCTCCATGTTCCTTCATGTCATTGCAAATGGCAGAATTTTCTGTTTTAAGGCTGAATAACGTTTCATTGTGTGTGTGTGTGTGTATATATATATGTATCTCACATATATTCTTTTTAAGAGTTTTTGATATATTCTAGATACAGGTGCTCATCAGATATGTGTATTGTATTTTCTCCCATTCTATAGCTTGCCTTTTTAAATTTGACTATGTATGTGAGAAGGGGAGGAAAGAGTGAGCACGACTGAAAATTTTTGGTGTGTGGTATAGCCAGTGCATTGCCATGGCACAAAATCCAGAAGAGACAAAATTTTATCTGGTGAAAAGTGTCCCCTTTGCCCAGGCCCCATCATTTCCCTTCCTCTGGCAGCAGGATTCCCTCCCCAGAAGCAACCAGCTTTACCAGTTTCTGGAGAAACTTCCTAGAGGCAGATGTTATGCACGAATGTGAAAGTACACACATGTAATCCTTTTGAAAGTCAAACGGCCGCATACTGTACACAGAGTCTTGTGCCTTGCTGTACACTGTTACAGATCTCAGAGACCCTTCCATATGGTGCATAAGTCTGTTCCTCCCTCCCCTCCCTGCCTTTTCTGTTAATGACCGCATAGTATTCCTTGGTCTCCGTTCAGAACTTAGAGTCCCAGGCGAGAAGTCTGTGCCAGTGCCTTTTTCTTCTTTACCCGATCTTCCATGTATGCCTAAGGTTTTCTTCTTCAATTGAGAAGTTTAGCGGCCTGCTTGTATTTAGGTGTCTGTTTTTCTTAGGTATTTCTACTGTAAAGCCTTTCTGCTTTGTCTACATCCTTTTTATTTTTCATTCTCTTTTTTAGAAGAAAGGACTTGTGGCTGTTTGGATTTTAGTCTGTGCTTTTCGAGGCTCCACTCTTTCTGGGCTGATTTTATCAGGTTATATTTTCATTCTTTATGTTGGGAAGATTCATTGATTTGATCTTCTGAATGATGGATTTATTTTTAATTTCATTCCACTCCACTATTTCTACTTTTCTGTTTAAATTGAAGCTAACTTGTTTTAGCAATCATGTTTCTAGACGTGCTCTCACAATGTGGTGTCCACAATGATGATCCTGGCGTCGGGCAAGAGCTGACCACCTTTAGATGGAGGTGCGTGGACCTTCTGGTCTGCACCTGGGGTTTGGCTGCTTCTCCCTTCTTGGAGAGGTACATGCTGTTGTCCCAAGTACTGAGATTTGCTCTTGGGCCTTCTCTGGGGCATGCATTTGTTTGGCCATGTCATACCTATGTTTGCATACAAACATAGGCCATATATGCATATATGACCATAAGCTGGAGAAGGAAATGGCAACCCACACCAGTATTCTTGCCTGGAAAATCCTGTGGACAGAGGAGCCTGGTGGGTTTCTGTCCATGGGGTCACAGAGTTGGACACGACTGAAGCGACTTAGCATGCGTGCATGCATTGGAGAAGGAAATGGCAACCCACTCTAGTTATTCTTGCCTGGAGAATCCCAGGGATGGAGGAGCCTGGTGGGCCGCCGTCTATGGGGTCACACAGAGTTGGACACGACTGAAGCGACTTAGCAGCAGCAGCAGCATGGCCATAAGCGATACACAGAGACCGTGTAGTCAGCCTCTGCCTGACTGCAGTGGTTGGGTTGGATGGGATGCCACGCGATAAGAAGAGGATGGAGAAGAGCTCCGTGGCTTTGCTCTTGGGCAGGCTTCCTGTCGGGGTGGGTGGCAGATAACAGGACAATAGGCTGGGTGGACCCTTCTTAATTGAGGAAGTGGGGAGAGAGTTGCCCTGCAGATGGAGAACTTCACAGTTGATCCAAAAATACCCTTCCTCTTTTGTTTCTTTTGTTTTTTTCTTTTTGCTGGGTCTTCATTGCTGTGCAGGCTTTTCTCTAGTTGCCACAGTCAGGGACTGCTCTCTAGTTGAGGTGCACTGGCTTCTCATTGCGGTGGCTTCTCTTGCTGGGGAGCCTGGGCACTGGAGTGAGAGATTTTCGGTAGCTGTGGTTCCCAGGCTCTAGAGCACAGGCTTAATAGTTGTGGTGCATGGGCTCAGTTGCTCTGCGGCATAAGGGATTTTCTCAGACCAGGGATCAAACGCCTGTCTACTGCATTGGCAGGCACAGTCTTTACCACTGAGCCATCAGGGAAGTCCCCCTTCCTCTTCTCTTCAAGTTGCATTAGAAACTCAGCACTCCACTCCCTTTTCCTTACCCCACCTGCCAACTCAGTGCCTGCTCTGTTCTTACTTCTGAATTTGGGGTTTTCTCAGACCATTCCCATATCCAGCATTTCCCACTGTGGTCCAGTTAGGTTGTGATCTCTCAACTCTGGCTAAATTTGATTTTTATATAAATTTGATCCTGTCTTTTCACACCTTTTCCAGAAATACTGCAAATTTTTTTTTGAATGATGGCATCCATCCCCATTTTCCAGATTTTGAAAACAGATTTATTCTTAATTTTGTATTTCATTTGTCATTTCTGTGGAATTTGATGGAATGCAAGAGTCAAGCCCAGGGCTCAGCTCATACCCACCGTGGACGTAGTGGATTTTGTTATTTTTCACTGGCAGGAATGTACCTGCCTCTTTTACCGTTTCTCTTTGTTCCCCTTCCACATAAAATCAGTAGCAGCAGCAGCTTCTGCTGCTGCTAAATCCCTTCAGTTGTGTCCGACTCTGTGCGACCCCATAGACAGCAGCCCACCAGGCTCCTCCGTCCCTGGGATTCTCCAGGCAAGAACATTGGAGTGGGTTGCCATTTCCTTCTCCAATGCATGAAAGTGAAACGTGAAAGTGAAGTCGCTCAGTTGTGTCTGACTCTTTGCAACCCCATGGACTGCAACCTACCAGGCTCCTCCGTCCATGGGAGTTTCTAGGCAAGAGTACTGGAGTGGGGTGCCGTTGCCTTCTCCTAGTAGCAGCAGCAGCAGCTGTTAAATTGAGTGCTCTGGGCTGCATGTTATATCAGAGCTGATTCAATTGTTCCTTCACTTTGTGCCCCCTGTGTACCAGGTGGACGGCGTTTTGGTTACGCACTGCGCTTAGCAGACCACCCCAAATGAGGCAGGTTAAAAGACACATTAACAAAATTATGTGTTTATTTGGCTGCACCAGGCCCTAGTTGCAGCATGTGGGAGCTTCACTTCTCACTGCAACATGCAAGGTCTTTGTTGCAGCATGCAGGATCTGCTTCTCTGACCAGGAGTCGAACCTGGCCCTCCTGCGTTGGAAACGAGGAGTCTTAGCCGTTGGACCACCAGGGAAGTCCCAAAATATGTTTATTCTTATGCCTTGTGGCTCCATGCGTTCCCTGGACTCAGCTACATGGTTCTTGCTTGGTGTCTCTCGTGTGGTCATCTGAAGGCTTGCTTGAGTTGGGTGCCTGAGTTGGCTCGTGGCTGGCAGTTAACTCAAGTGACATTTTCATGTGGCTTGGACTGCTCCAGGCAGGCTGGCTGGCTTCCTGGGGATGTGTCCCAAAAATGAGCATCCCAAGAGATCGGAAATGGAAGTTCCTGGGCCATGTGAGGACTGCGCCCAGAATCAGCACAGCATCACTTCCGCCATATTCTTTTGTTCAAAGCATACATGGGGCCTGCGCAGATTCATTAGGGTGGGTTGATAGCCTCCATGTCTTGATGGGGACGCGGCCAGGGCACACTGCAGTAAACATGTGGGATGGGAGATACCATTATGTCTGTCCTTTAAAATACATGAACTGACCCAAACACAAAGATAACCAATCCCAGGACCATAGATCCTCAGACCTTCTGGGACAGAGGCAGGTGGATAAACAGGCAGTCACAGCACAGGTGATAATGTGTTTTGAGAACGGTAGGCACAGGCATGATAGCAGTGTGGGAGATATCTGACCCAAACTGGGCAAGTGCTGGTGCGGATGGGGGGCTCTGTTAAGAAAGGTGGCATCTTAGCAGGAATATCTCTGGAGCTGAGTTTTAAAGCACACAGGGACATTAGGTAGGTGAAGGTTATGAAAAGAGTTCTAGAGATCAATTGCACAACAGTATGAATGTACTTAACACTGTTGAACTGTACACTTAAAAATGACTAAGATGGTTGTTTCATGTTATGTGTATTTTGCCACAGTTAAAAAAAAAAAAAAGAAAGCACGGGACCTGTTTGGCACAGCCTAAGGAAAAGGAAATCACTCTAGAGTCCTGAACACTTGATGTGTGGATTTGCTGATAGCAGCTGGAAGGAGATCTCTGGGCCTTTTACTTGCACTTTTGGAAGCTATTATCTTTACACCAAAAGAATGGGTTTCCTGCCTGCTTTACACAGACTCCTCCCTTGTTGTAGTAACACCACCGTGCGTAAAACAACTTGCTCCTTACTCTGAGTTTTAGTACACCGTTTGGCTGACTGTCGTTTGTGTCCTTTGCTTCGTTGGGTGATTTTGAGGACTGTCTGCTTTCCTGGGCTTGAATTTCATAGGAAGACGAAACTCACTGGGTATAAATATTACCATCTGCTGTTAGTCTCAGCTGACAGAGGAAAAGCATGGGTCACTGGAGACAGATACATGTGGGTCATGCCTCCTGCGTCTTTGTTCTTGAGAGAGGTATTGGTGACAAGGCAATGGCACCCCACTGCAGTACTCTTGCCTGACAAATCCCGTGGACGGAGGAGCCTGGTGGGCTGCAGTCCATGGGTTCTTCAAGAGTCGGACACGACTGAGTGACTTCACTTTCACTTTTCACTTTCATGCATTGGAGGAAATGGCAACCCACTCCAGTGTTCTTGCCTGGAGAATCCCAGGGATGGGGCTGCTGTCAATGGGGTCACACAGAATTGGACGCGACTGAAGTGACTTAGCAGCAGGTGTGGCTGCAGAGGAGGGACTCTCAAGAGTCTTCTCCAACACCACAGTTCAAAAGCATCAATTCTTCGGCGCTCAGCTTTTTTCACAGTCCAACTCTCACATCCATACATGACCACAGGAAAAACCATAGCCTTGACTAGACAGACCTTTGTTGGCAAAGTAATGTCTCTACTTTTCAATATGCTATCTAGGTTGGTCATAACTTTCCTTCCAAGGAGTAAGCGTCTTTTAATTTCATGGCTGCAGTCACCATCTGCAGTGATTTTGGAGCCCCCAAAAATAAAGTCTGACACTGTTTCCCCATCTATTTCCCATGAAGTGATGGGACCAGATGCCATGATCTTAGTTTTCTGAATGTTGAGCTTTAAGCCAACTTTTTCACTCTCCTCTTTCACTTTCATCAAGAGGCTTTTTAGTTCCTCTTCACTTTCTGCCATAAGGGTGGTGTCATCTCCATATCTGAGGTAATTGATATTTCTCCCGGCAGTCTTGATTCCAGCTTGTGCTGCTTCCAGCCCAGCGTTTCTCATGATGTACTCTGCTAGAAGTTAAATAAGCAGGGTGACAATATACAGCCTTGACATACTCCTTTTCCTATTTGGAACCAGTCTGTTGTTCCATGTCCAGTTCTAACTGTTGCTTTCTGACCTGCATATAGGTTTCTCAAGAGGCGGGTCAGGTGGTCTGGTATTCCCATCTCTTTCAGAATTTTCCACAGTTTATTGTGACCCACACAGTCAAAGGCTTTGGCATAGTCAATAAAGCAGAAATAGATGTTTTTCTGGAACTCTCTTGCTTTTTCAGTGATCCAGCAGATGTTGGCAATTTGATCTCTGGTTCCTCTGCCTTTTCTAAAGCCAGCTGGAACATCTGGAAGTTCAGGCTTCCTGCTGAAGCCTGGCTTGGAGAATTTTGAGCATTACTTTACTAAATTAGCATTACTTCATCTAAATTAGGAAACAGCAAATGAAATCCAAGAAGCTAACTCTGGCCAGCTACCTTGTTTTTTTTTAAATATATATAACTCATGAGTAAAGAATTGTTGTTGTTAACTTTCTATTTTGAAATAATTATAATTCACAGTCAATTATAGATTCACCAAAAGTGTGTATAAGAAGATTCCAGGTGCTCTTCATCTACTTTCCTCCAAAGCTAACTTCTTGCTTAACAGTGCCAGCACACTGACATTGGTACAATCCACAGAACTCGTCCAGATTTCGCCCGTTTCACAAGCGCTCCTTTGTGAGTACACGCGTGCCCATTGTTTGTGCAGTTCTATCACGTGTGTAGATTTCTGTAACCAGGACCACCACAGTCAACACGCCGGCTCTCCCCACGCTGAGCAGGGCTCCCTCCTGCTGTCCTTTAATAACCACGCCCACCCCGTCCTCCATGACACCTTCAGTCCTAAGAGATTTTGAATGGCATTTTTAAATGACTGAAAAAAATTTATATTTCATGACATAAGAAAATTAGTGAAATTCAGCCTTCTGTGTCCATAACTGAAGTTTTACTGGGATGTAGCCGCACCTGTTTGTCCACGTACTGTGTAAGACTGCTTCTGTACCCCAACGGCAGACTTGACTTGCTGCAGCCGAGACCATGTGACCCGAAAAGATGGAAATATGTACTGTCTGGTCCTTTACCAGAAAAGCTTGCCAGCCTCTGATATAAAACATCATCTGGTTACTTTTTTAATCTCGCGTTTCATTCTTTTTTAAACAATTTGAGGTATGGTCAATGTATTTCATTTAATTTGGTATATGACGTGATATTTATTTTTGCACTTGCTGTAAGGATATGACTTAATTGTTTCCTGGTTGGTTAACCAAATTCTTCATCAGCATTTATTGACTAATCTGTTCTTTCCTCACTATTTGAAATTCCATAGTTATTGTATACTAAAAACTCAGATCTGTTCCATCAATTTAGATATTGATGGGATTAATCATTAGGCTACTTTGGCAGAGTATTTTCTACCCAGGATTTCTCTGGGGATGAGAAGCCCTCGCCTTCTGCATTAACACTAAGTGTTCAAGCCAGATGTGCCCGTGCACAGTGGTGGCTGGCCTCGCAGGTTTATTTCTGCCTGCACACCCTGTGATGGCCCTGGCTTGATTCTTCTGGAGCCTGTGGGGGATCATGGCTGGCCACATGGAGCTGTTGGTTAATGGTCTCTGGTCCCTTATGTTGGATCTTCTCTGGAGCTGGCTGGCTCTTAAAACATCCTTTGAGAGGCAAGGTCTCTGGCACTGGTAGATTGGGAATTTACTGGTTTGAAGGAACACACGTGAAGGATTGCTCATGACCAGGCTGTGCTGCAGGTTCCGAGGTGAGCGCGGTGGTGCTGGGTCTCTTGTTGGGTAGGTCCTTGTTCAGAGAGAGCCGTGACCAGGGGCCAGTGCGCGACAGCCATAGCCTCTGCTCTGGTCTCTTGGGGCTGGGCTTCAGTTGTACATTCTGCTTTGTACTGGCAGAGTGACCTTAGGCCCATCCTCAACCTTCCCTGGACCTGTTCTCTTAGTAGGAACATGCATAATCAAGCTCACCTCCCCCCATCCCACCCCTGTATTATTTTGAGTGTTGAGACGTACCAAGTCAAGCTTGCACGGTGCTCAGCAGAGAGTATGAGCTTAAAATATTTGATTTGTTTTTCCTTGACTTAGAGGTGTGCGTGTATGTATGGATTTTTGTCTCCAAGTCTTGTGATCTTTCTCAGTCCCAAGGGTTTGCTTTCGGTTTTGGCATTTTGTTTTGTTTTGAGTCGCTTTATAGCCCAGGCTCCCAGGGCACTCAGCTGGCTCTCTGCCAAAGGTGGGTTCAGGTGACAGCCAGAACCCTCTTGCCAGGTGCTGGAACCAGGCGGTGCTGACAGTCTCACGTGGCCTTAAGTGGATGCTGATGTGAGATTCCCCCCGTGAGTTCCTGAGTGAGTGTGCTGGCTGTGACAGAGAAAAAATGACCTGAGACAGATATGCCGGCAGCAGGTGATGGAAGGTGAGTGGGTGGAGTCTGCTGGATGGAGGCGGCTCCCCATCCCCGGGTCAGAGTGGCAGGTCCCTGGCCACTTGCTGTAAGCCTTGCTGAACTCAGTCACTCTGGCAGGATTTGCCCGCTTGTCCCAGGGATGGGCTTCATGGATTTAACCACAGCACACAGGGCTGTTGACCTTCTGCTTACTCAGTTTTGCTGGAACTTCAGGAATTTCGAATCCTCTGTAATTCACCTATGTTTGAAACATGATCCCTCTAGTGTGGCCAGACTCTGTTTGTTTGTTTGTTTTTTTTCCTGCCAAGGAGACATTCATCAGAGTCTCCCACGCCACCCGACATTATTGTTGGCGACTCTTCTCACCTGTCCTTTCTTCTCTGGCATCTTCCACCTGACTCAGGTACCACCAGGGGTAGGGCAGGGGAGGTGTGCCTGGACAATTACAAGGGCTCCCCAAAGGATCCCTCTCTCGTCTCCTATTTCTTCTCCTCTCTATTTGATCTGTGTTTTTTTTTCTTTCTGAAGTCTTTTTGAAAACCTTACATATGATTGCTACTTTCTTGCCTAAAAGCTTGAAAGTGAAAGTGAAGTCGCTCAGTCGTGTCCGACTCTTTGCGACCCCATGGACTGTATGTAGCCTACCAGGCTTCTCCGTCCATGGGATTCTCCAGGCAAGAATACTGGAGTGGGTTACCATTTCCTTCTCCAAGGGACCTTCCTGACCCAGGGATTGAACTGGGGTCTCTCACATTGGAGGCAGACACTTTAACCTCTGAGCCACAGGGAAGCCCTACAAGCTTAGCTACTGCCTGTAGGGTGCACCACAAATTCTTAAGCCTGGTATTTGAGATCCTTCAGAGTTTGGAGCTCACCGGCCCTCTAGGCCTTCTTTCCAGCCGCTGCCCCTGGCTCAGCCCACGAGGCCAGACCCCAGCCGTGTCCTTTGCCTCTTAGCCTGTGTCTGTCCTGCCGAGGCGGCGCTCCACACTGGGGACGCCTCAGCCCCACCTCAAGTGGCTCTTCGCTGTGTACACGGGCTTTCACAGGCATTCTCTGTATCCTCCATGCTGCCTGGCCACCTGGATGGGTTGGCCTTACCATTTTCCAGCGAGCATTGGTGAATTCAAGTGGTTTTGTTGCTGCCGCAGAGCTGGTAGGAGGGCTGGGGTGGCAGGGTGCCTCTCTGGAGCCGGCCTCGGAGCGCCGTTACTCTTGCTTTCTCTGGACTCCAGCACAGTGCTGTTCCCTTATTCATGTATGTGTCTCACTAGATCATGTTGCTGTTTGTCCTGGGTCCCTGCCACACCCGCACTCCACCCCGAAACTTGATTCCTCAAATTCCCCTGCTTCTAGAATAGTACCTGGCACTCAGTGGGAACTCGATAAATGTTTGTTTGGATGAAGACATGAATGAGTAGATTTTTTTCTTTCCATATCCTGTAATTTGTGGTTTGAGGGAAGATGGTACCCTGGTAATTAGGCTACTTAAAACGCCTGTGTGTAGGAAAACATCTCTTTTGGCTACAGAAGAAATAGAAAGTGGCCATTATTTTGTCCCATTCCCTCTGCCATCTCACAGAGATTCCTTGAAGTAAGATGCTGAAAACATATTTAATTATATCTATTGTAAGAAGGTAATCCTTCAGCTAAATTTTGTCAAACAACAGCTATACCTAAAAGTAGCTTTGAAGAAAGCTAACTCTCCCTTGATCTGTCAGGCCCCACCTCCCCACAACAACCACCTTAACTGAAGAGTAATAATAAGCATCTTTACTGTCGACAGTTGACATCTTTCTCTGTCGTGTGTGAAGTGTAAATGAAAGCATCTTGAGAAATCCTTGTGTCTTGCTCTCTTGTATACTGGCTTCAAGACAAACCTCCTCACCTCCCCACGGGGATGCATACCCTCCAGCCTCTGCTGCACCACCACAGGGAAGCTGCCCGCTTTCTGACTTTGTTTTTATGTGTCATTTTATTTATTTATTTTTGGCTGTGCCTGGCCTTGGTTGCTCTGCAGGCTTCTTCCTAGTTGCGGTGAGCAGGGGCTACTCTCTTAGTTGCCAAGCTCAGGCTTCTCATTGTGGTGGCCTCTCTTGTTTTTGGAGTGTGGGCTTTAGGCACACGGGCTTCAGGAGTTGCGGTGCAGGGTCTTAGGTGCTCCTCCACATGTGGGCTGTTCCTGAATCAGGGATCGAACCTGTGTCCCCTGCATTGGCATGTGGATTTGTAACCACTGGACCACCAAGGAAGTCCCTGACTTTGTTTTATCCTCATAGTTCATAGGCAGATAAGGTCGCAGTATTTTTTTTTTTTCCTGTCATTCATTCCTTGACTTCTTTTATCTGTTTCTGCCCTCTACGTTTGTACCCAGTCTGAAATACTTCCACTCATCCTTATATTAATATTTATAGGGCTCATTTCTGCCTCTGAGCTCAGAACACCCACGTAAGAGGGCCAGACCAACCAGTATGAAGCAGGGGGCCCTTTTCTTGCATGTCCTTTGTTTCTGCCTTTCCACCACTTTCCTTGTCTGGTTACTTAGTTGTGAAACTCTCTTGAGCTGTTTTGGTGTAGAATGCCCTACTCTGGCTTTTTCTTTCACTCCTGGTTGTTTAGGACTGTGATCAGCTGGATGTTGAGTGCCTTCTTATTTTCCAGTAAATCCATTCTCCATGGAAATAAAGAGAGATCCCCCATGTCCCGGTCCAGTTCGAGTCATGTCAGTAGGAGTGTGGGGATTAGATCTGGAGCAACCAGGTAGCCAGGTAGGTCTCAAGCCTGGAAATGCATCTGTACTTTTGGGTAGGAGGTGGGCACGCTTCAGGCTTCTAAAAAGGATGCCATGGGGATTGCATATCTCAGGCTTTGAAGAATTTCTCAGAAAACCATCTCTTTTAGCTCCTCTGTAGTTAGATGCAGATTCCTGAATCAACACAACAGTGTTTAATCCACACGACTAATATTGAGAGAATCCTATTAGGGAAAGAATCCTAATAGATCAACCAACTGTGACATATTTGAGTACAGTCACATATTTCCTTCTGATTTGACAATTGCTCACCTCAGGTTAGTTTTAGGCTTGGATGGAGGTTCAAGGGCATCCCTGCCCCTAAAGGCAGGGTCTGTGTGTCACAGATCGTTGAGCGTGAGAGTATGCAGTTAAGGAGCACAGATCGTTGAGCGTGAGGGTGCTCAGCTAAGGAGCACAGATCATTGAGTGTGACAGTACTCAACTAAGGAGCGATTTGAATTTAGGGAGCTCATGTAAGTTCAGATATACTTCTGCTTCCTTTTTTAATTGAGAGAGACAGTTTAGAAGCAGTAGGGCTTAACTTTATCCCCCATGGGTACCTTTGGGGCTCTGAAAATGCTAGGTTCTCTCCAAAAGAAGATTCAGATTTACAAGGGCACGTGCAAAATCTTGCACATTATTTTTGGCATGGGGTGTCTTTGGACTCTAGAGAAAGAGTTCCGATTATGGAGGAATGGTGAGCCTCAGGTCATTTTTGAGGACAAGACGCTTTTAGTCTTGCTCAATGTTCCAGGCTGTTTTAAGCACAGCTGAATGGTGTAAGCGTGGCCTTAAGAGTAACCACTTCACTTGAATTGGTGGTGGAGTCTTGCCCCGGTCTGTTCCTCACTTAAATGGTTTTTGTCCTTGGAAAGGGATTTGGTCTGAGGTGATGATTAATCAACAAGTGTTTGATCCCCTAGTAGATATTCAACAATATAAGTATATTGTTTTGTCTCAGTCCTTGTTCTGAAAACCAAGATGCTTCCCTTATCTTTCCGTAGGCGTCTGACTCATTACCTCAAATTCTTGAGTGCATTCCACATGTGCAGTGCTGTGTCAGATGGTAACAAAAATCATGTCAGTTAGGACCAGTTTGTGAGGTGAACAAATGGTACAGTTAAGGAGTGTTATGTGAAGGGTGGGAAAGAACTAACACATGTAAGGGATTATGGTGGCACATTACTTGTGTGTTTCCTTGAATCCTTACACCCTCTGTGTCATAGATGGAGAAACTGGGGCTCAGAGAGATTGAGTACCTTACTCCAGGCCTGGTGAGGAGCAAAGCCAGAATTCAAGCCCAGTGATTTGGACTCTAAGCCCAGGTCTTCTTCCTGCCTTGCCTCTTCTGTTGAAAGACCAGAGGTAGATGGAGTGCGCCGTCTATGGGGTCGCACAGAGTCGGACACGACTGAAGTGACTTAGCAGTAGCAGCAGCAGCAGCAGCAGGGTTGGGAGAGTATAGAAATGAGACCCTTAGACTGAATATCCCCAGTAGGTTTTTTTTTTAATTTTATCTGACTGCACTGGATCTTAGTTGCAGCTCGTGGGATCCAGTTCTCCTGACTAGGGAGCCATCCCAGGCCCAAGCTTGGTGTCGTAGTCTCTGGACCTGGAGGGAAGTGCCCCCAGTAGGTCTTTATGAAACGTTGTTTCTCCTCTGTTGATTGCCACCCGTCGTGTAACTTTTTCTCAGTTGGTCTTGTGGAGCTCCCTATGTGCTCCTGTGCCTCACTCTCATTCTTGTGTGGGGTGTCTGGGTTGTGTGGTGTACCACAGCACTAGGTGAGAGAGCAAAGACCTGACGTCCTCACAGTACTGCCTACGTGACCGCTGACGTGCAACTTCTGAGTCTTTCTTATAAGTGACACAAACAACTTGGATGATCTGAGGGGTTCTCCGCCCCTGCATGATTTTGATGTAGAAACGTCAGGGAGGAATGCCTTTACTGCTGAGCTTTCAGTTGGCAGAATGCATCAAGGTGGAAAGGAAAGAGGTTTTCAAAGAGGTTTTTAGAGTCATGTTCTCTTTGTTGGGTACTTTGGCTGAGGTTTAATTCATGTGTTCAGAAAGCTGTCTGCTTGGCCTTTTCATTCCTCTACATCATGCATGTACTTGACCAGCAACAGAGTTACAACCTTTGTGATGTGGGTCCTAGGTATCATTCAGTTAGGGACAAGCTTGCAGAAATACCTCTCCTCCTTCAGCCTGGAATGTGCAGACCAAGCTCTCCCACTATCTTGTTTTCCTGTTCAGCAGATTTTCTTGTTATTCTCGAGTTGCCCCAGCAGCCTTTGCGTGCCTCCCTCATTTTGCATGGACCTCCATTGTATCCCATATTCTTTTGCGTCATAGGTAGAGGTTTTTGTGGCCATGTGCCCAGCCAGATTGAGTCATCTAAACACAGGTGTCACATCCTCGTAGCTCCCTGTCAGCACTTTGACCAACGTGTGTTAGCTGTTTCACTATGTGGTTGAACAGTATATATTCTCTTTAGAAGGATGGAAAGAGATCATGTTTAAATTCATCTGAGGGTAGGAGAAAAACCTTTCCTCCCAAGAATCGCAGGAATGTCTGAAGAGTCTTAGAAAAAGCTGGTAGTAGACATTGGAAGCTGAGCTGGAGAATGTGGACGTGGGCTCTTGCTCTTCATTTGTAATCTTGTCGGAGGTCGTCTTTTGGGTCAGGCCAATAGAGGATTTTACTTGAAGGAAGTTTTTCTAATAGAAAAGCTGGGGAAACAGTTTCATTTGAGATGACTTTATTAACCTACAAATAATTAAAAGTGATCTCTTAACCCATGTCTAAAGAAGAGTCTTTCCCTTATAAGTAATGCTTCAGAATCCAAAGTGGGAAAATGTAAGTCTGCTCAGGGAAGATGCTAACCTAGAAATCACAGACTGCTGGGCTGTGGGAACTTGGGGATGCTTGTGCAAGCAACCTTGGAGGTCTGGGAGAATATTGGAGATGAGGCTGTAGGGCAGGGGTGGAAAGGAAGGAAGACCGAACTTCTGCTGATGAGCAAGTAAGAGTTCTAGGACTTAGGTCACATGGTTAAGATGAATTTTATGTAACTCTGCAGGAAAAAAAAAACAACAACTGTACCTCTTAAAATTCCATGTCCTTTATACACTATTTCCTACCCAGATTTAAAAAAAAAAAAATTACACAGACATTTTTGGGACTTCCTGGTGGTCCAGTGATTAAGATTCTGAACTCCCAATGCAGGGCGGGGGTTGATCTCTGGTCGGGTAACTAAGGTCCATCGTGCTGCATAGCTCAGCCACGAAATAAATTGCATAGACATTTTTATAATTATATGTATTAGCCTTGCTGTGGTAGTGAACAGCTCCCAAAATACAGAGGTTTGCAGCAAGCATTCATTTCTAGGTCAAGTTATGTGTTGGTGGCTATGAGTCCGTTGCTATGGCTCTTTTCCACAAGTCTCCGTTCTGAAAGCTCAGCCTGTTTGGCACATGCTCGTTGCAGAGGAGGGAAGAGACCATGAGAGCTGATGGAAACATGCCGTGGCTCCTAACGTGTCTGCTCCCATCTGGCGTAGGTCTCATTTGCTCATGCGCCATTGGCCGAAACAGGTTACTTAGGGAGTGGGGATGAGCCTTCCTGGGGGCAGTCACTGGCACTAGTGAGGGTATATAATCCTCTTAAAGGTACGGAGGGAATAGCTGTGGACAATAATACAGTCTACCATACGGTTTGGTTTCTGTCCTCTCCTTTGGTCGCTGAACCATGTAGTAAATGCCTTACCTCGGTTTAAAGTGCTTTAAATGCATTTTCTCCCTATTATGGGTATCACAATTTTAGATTAATTTTTGACGAAACCAGCCTTGTGCCAGAAAGTGATGTGGTAGAGCAGCACGTGTCTGGCTTGAATGGTTGCAGTGCATGGAGCCCTGCCATGCATTGTTGCTTCAGCTCAAGTCTCCGGAGCGATATGAATAAAGGGGTGATATTAGGCATCAAAGTCTTGTTTCTGAATTTAATACACATGCCTTCAGGGTTTCATATTGCTTCATTCTTTAAAACTATATTACTGAGATCTAATTCACATGCTCTAAAATTCATCATTTTAAACTATACAATTGAGTGGTTTTTAGTGTACTCACAGCACTGTGCAACCATCATTAATGTTGAATTCTAGATTATTTTGTCACCCAAAAAAGAAACCTCATATTTATTGTGTTCACTCCCATTTCCTCTTGCCTCCAGCCCCTGGCAACCAAAAGTCTGCTTTCTGTCTGTCTAATTTGCCTGTCTGGCTTCTTCATGTAAATGGAATTATACATGTGGCCTTTCGTGTCTGGCTTCTTTCACTTAGAGCAGTGTTTTCAAGATTCAGAGCTGATGTTTTCTGATATATACTCTTTAACATATTTCGGGATCTTTTTTTTCTTAGAGATTTTAATGGAATGAGTGATATTTACCAGTGAATGATGCCAACAAAAACATTTTGGCAGATGTGGACATTATTATATTTGACAATGATCAGTTAATGTAATACATAGCATTATAACTTTCTTAATGTTAAATAATTTTTGATTTCCTGGAGAATGTTTGACTCGACCCTGATATATTATTTTTCTTTCTTTCTTTTAAAAACCAATTCTTTTAATGTATCATTTGCTGTTACTTTATTGACAAAGTTTACACTTAATCTAATTTCCTTTTTTTGTCCTACTATTTTGATATCAGATATTCTCTGAGGGCTCAGACAGTAAAGAATGTGTCTGCAATTCAGGAGACCCTGTTCAATCCCTGGGTTGGGAAGATCCCTGGAGAAGGGAATGGCTACCCACTCCAGTGTTCTTGCCTGGACAATCCCATGGATAAAGGAGCCTGGTGGGCTACTGTCCATGGTGTTGCAGAGTTGGACTTGACTAAGCGACTAACACTTTCAGTTTTTCATAGGTAACTCCTGTAATAAAATGATTCGAAACCTTCCTCATTTTTTGAAGTGTTTTGGAGTGTTTGAACAAAACAGAGCTTTTTTCCTTGAGGCTCATTAGAGCTCAGCTGTAAAGCCATTGGGACTTAGCTCACCTTTCAGTAAAAGTTCTCTGACCATAGTTCTGAGGTTATTTATTTGTTTAGATTTTCTGCCTCAATTAATTTCTCCTTGGCCATACATTTTCCTGCAAAGTCATTCAAATTTATAGAGACTTACAGATTTATTAACATAGCTATTCATAGCACACCCTTGTAATTTATAATCACACATAGAGGTAAGATTTAAACCATTGTTGCCTGCTCATTTTCCCCTCACTCTTTCTGTATTGATCAGGCTTCCTAAGTTTTAGTTTATGTAATTCATCTTTTAGAAGAATTAAATTTTTGTTTCATTTATAACTTACAAAATTAAAAAACAAAAACAAAAAAAACACCACCATTTTTTGGCCAGGCAGCATGTAGGGCCTTAGTTCCCCGACCTGGGATTGAACCTGTGCCCTCTGCCTTGGAAGCTCAGACCTCCAGGGAGGTCCCCTGTTTGTTTTCAACTTATGCTTTAATTTTTTTATTCCCTCTTCTACTTTCTGTTGACTTTTCTTTTTAAATGAGAGTACAGAGTAAATGTGGACTAAAGTGTACTGTTTGATGGGATAAATCTTTTTCAAATGTATACATTTATCTGCTCTTAAGGACTATTGCTTTCCTCATGTTTCAGCTTTCTTGGGCCTGAATGATGAGTGAATATAGGCTGGATAAACTTTTCGGTTTTCTTGGGTCTAATGAGGTAATACAGGCCCGCTAGTTGCCTCTCACCAGAACAGGTGAGTAATCAGATACCCTGTTTGCACTTAAAGTAACATTTGTCTTCTTGGACTGTAGGTTAAGTTGAGTGACCAGTTGACAGGTCAGTTGAGTGGTCTGTCTGTGGGAAAAAGCTCTAGAAGAAAGCAAGCCAGGTCAGGGACAGTCAGTTAGGAAGACTTGGCTTGGTTCCTCTGTTGTTTGGGTCCAGTATAGCCTGGCCTCCTCCTCGTTTTAGGTGCTCGCCTCATCTCGTAGCGTCCAGCGTTTTCAGAGTGTGCGATCTTGCCTCCTCTGTGTGTGGTGGACCCACCCAGGGCAGCTGACTTCATGAAGGTGTAAGCAGGCACCTTCTTGTTCCTCTGACCATTCTCCTGTTCAGGGTGCCTTGAGAGGCTTTGGCAGGCTCTTCTGAAACTAGATCATCGTGGTGCCCACATTTCTCTAACGGTATCAAAAAGAGAAACTGCAGTGTTTTAGCTTGACTTGTTTTCATTACATCCATGTTGGCTCCTAATGCATACTACTTTCTTTCCTAAACCCTGGGTTTAATATAGCAATAGAATTTTACTGGTGACTTCTGTTAGTGTAATAACCTGTCTTGCGGTTGGCTGACCATGATGTTGGATCTTTTAACTGAAATTCTTTGAAAAAGAGGAGTTTCCAGAGTGGCCTAATTATGTATTTCTCTTCCTAAGTAAAAAGGGGCAGCCGGGAGAAGAAATTCTCTTATAACTGAAAGTGCATAGTAAGAATCGATCATTTGGAGCAATGAGAAGTTTTTATTTATTTGTCAAGTCTGCAGTTGTAACTCTCACAAGGGCTACTGTAGGTAGATCTGTTGTTACAGTGAAATATTAACAAAGATGTGGTTAAGGCAGGGACTGTGACTCTAGGTGTAATTTTAATTTTAATTTAGCAGCATTTATTGTCTACTGTGAACCCAGCCCCATAGTCTGTAAGGGTATGCACGAATATGTGCAGACGAGTTGACTTTTTTGTGTGTGTGTATTTTAATAGTGATGTAGAGCCTACCACGTTCCAGGTACTGTTCCAGTTGCTCCATATGTTAACTCAGTCTCATTATGCCTATTTTATAAGTGAGGAAATCGGGGCATAGAGAGATTAGGAATTTTCTGAAGTCATAATGATAGTGATAGTGAAGTCGCTCAGTCGTGTCCGACTCTGCGACCCCATGGACAGTAGCCAACCAAGCTCCTCCGTCCATGGGATTTTCCAGGCAAGAATACTGGAGTGGGTAGCCATTTCCTTCTCCAGGGGATCTTCCCAACTCAGGGATCGAACCCGGGTCTCCCGCATTGTAGGCAGGCGCTTTACCATCTGAGCCACCAGGGAAGTGGAACCGGGGTTCAAAACTAGGCAGTCTGGCTAGGTTGGCCTGTTTCATTCTCATTCAACTGGCATTTATTGAGTACGTTATATTGGGAAGAGATTGAGTTGGATCATTTCCAAACTCATTCATTCATCAAATACTTACTGAGTACCTACTATGTGTCAGAGAACAGAGGAGTGGACAAGACAATGTCTCTGCTCCTGTGGAACTTATGGACTGGTGGGGAGTCAGACAGATGATCAATTAATATACAGTACGTTTTCAGAGAGAGGTGAGTCCTGCGATGAAAATAAAGCCAGGGAAGGGACTCGAAAATGCTGGAGGGGTGCAGGGCTGTTTTTAGATTTTTGTGGGCTGAGAATGCCTCTCCGAGTGGGTGTCATTCGAGCAAAAACCAGTTTGAGGAGAAAAGCCAGCCCAGTGGCAACAGGAGCAGGGAGAGCCATGTCCAGGCAGAGTGAGCTACAAGCATGAAGGCCCTGAGGTCAGGATAAGCCAAGGCCAGAGTGTGGAGAGCAGGATGAGCTGGGGGGAAGGGGAGGATGTCTGGGAGGAGGTCAGAGACAGTGGTAAGATCATGCTGGCCCTGGTGGGTTATGGGAGGGAATCTGGATTTTATTCTGAACGTGAGTGGATGGAAGTCTTGGAGAGTTTTGAGCCAGTGTGTGTATGTGTGTGTGTGACATGTTTTGAATGACATTTTTCAGAGCACATTCTGGCTGCAGTAAGGAGGACTGACCATAAGATAGCAGCAAGGAAATAGGAGGCTTTTGCGTTGAGCCAAGGGGCTGTCTCACTTCTCCCGTCCTGTAATTTACGCTAGTTGCGAAGGCACGGCTCTCCCACAGTACCTGCTCAGGTCTCAGTGAAGCAGACACGCTGCCGGAGGACTCCAGGGGCAGAGGAATCAGGTCACTGTGTCCACCTGACCCCCTGCCCTTCCTCGGAAGATTTTCATATATTCTCTTTACATTTGTTCCTCCTGGGGACAGTATCTTGAGAGGGGTTATCTGGGGAATAATGTATTCAGACCCTAAGGGAAAATGCTTGCATTCCTGGATTTGTTTTAAAAACAGATGCTTCATGTTTACCCAAAAGGATTTATGGCCTGAAAATGGAGACAGGGGACAGTGTTGGGTTGGGAAACACAGAAGGGATTCAGCTCAATCACACCCTTGACCCCAGAAGCCTGGGCTCAACTCAGCAGAGTGATGACTGGCTTCCATACGTTTGAACACAGTCCTCAACTTTTCGAGTCTGCTTCCTTATTGGTAGAGATAGTGTTTGCTTGCTAACCTCACAAGGCTGACGCAGGGGGCAGTGAAATAAGAATGTGGAAGCCCTATGCACAGATGTGCTGTGGAACTCGAGGACCGTAGCTTCCCTTTTTAGAAAATTCCAGGCATATCGCTCATTGGCTGTGCATATATGCTCAAATAACACCCCAGGGAACACGGTGTAGGATAGGCACGGGTGTTTTTCCTGGTCGTGTAGTTCCAAAGGAGAGAATCTGCTATGTGACAGGGTCTGGTTGACGTGCTCTTGTCCTCCCCAAACCCCACTGACTTGAGAACTGAAGTTCCCACTCTCCATCCAAGACTTTTTAGACCTTCTTGTGGGCTCTTCCTGGAGGGTTTTTGACTCAGGTCCCCAGAACAAAGGTTAGGGGAGCTGGCTGGAGTCATGGGGGGACCTGCAAACAAACAGATAATCACGCACACACGCAAACAAGGCACAGTTACAGAGGCTGCACAGTGCTTGTGGGAAAGCTACATATGTAAATAAATGATTAAAACTATGAAAGTTGCTTCCATGGATGTATCTTTAAGGTATTGAGAAGGGAGTGGCTGTTCTGCCTGGGCATGGATCTAGGAAGAATTCCAAGAGGGGGTCATTTGGGCAGATTCCTGTGAGATCCTTGGAGCCCCCTGCATAGAAAGAGGGGTGTGTATATGCCGTGCAAGCCATGATGAGGAATATGAAATAGCATAGTGAGTTCCAGGATCAGTTCAGGCCAGATTGTGGAACATTGCTGTCTGAGCTGATGTTGGCTTATCTGACTGAAGGTTTTGAATTCTTTTATTCTTTTGTGCAATGTTTAGCCGTAGGTGATGAAGCTTTTCTGAGGCCCAGTGAGCTAGAGTTGATTAAAAAAAAAAAAAAAAAATCAGAGGGGAGCCCCTCAATGCCTAGTTGAGTGTCTTGCCTGAGGTCAGCGTTTAAATATTTACAGAAGAGATAAAGATGTGATGGTTGTCTCAGAGCTCCAGACATGTCCTCTCCTGGATCCCTAGACCCTGTGTTAGGGACACTGCATGCCCCGTGGCATCAGTGTGCTGAGGAAGCAGTTTGCAGGATACTGCTGCATCAAGGTTCTGTGGTCCACACAAGAGCAGCTGCTGAGGGGCTTGCCTTCCCAGCTAACAAGCCCCTTGGCTGGGAAGTGGAGGGGTGGGGTCCATTCCCATTGAGTATCTTCTGTGAAATGCTACCCTTTCAGAAATTACAAAAGTATTTTTGATGGCATATGTTAAGAATGTGATTAAATTATCTGTGGTCAGGGAGACAAAGGAAGGTGCTTTTTTAATTTACTTTCCGTCACCCATGGAGTTGGGTAACATTGCCCTTGACCCCAGGCCGTGCTTCCCTCTGCCTTGTTCCAGACCCTGTTCCCAGACGTGCCATGTTCAGCTGGAGCTCGTGGATACGATGGCTTGGTTGACTTTTCATTTCCTGTATGTTCTTTTCTCTGGGGGCTAAGTCATATCCAGCCTGCACACAAGGAGACCTCATTCAGGGGAAGCACCTCCCCACGCGCAGCCTGTGATCCGACTGCCCCACAGGCCAGGAATGCAGACAGCATTCCTGACCAGGCCCTTTGCTTAGTATCATGTCATTTCTTGCCATATTCCTTAGTCTTTGCCTTCTAATTATTCCAAGGTGACATTCACATCTGCTAGGACAGGGTTTTGTTCTCTTGTCAAATCTTAAAACCAGAAAAGCAGCAGTAGCATAAGGTAACTGGAAGAAAAGCAGAAAAGGTAACTGGAAGGCTACATATTTTTTGATATTAAAGGGACATAATTGATTCAAGTGGCTTCCTGCTGAGACCTAAGAAGAAAGAAGTCCCTAAGTTTTTAACCTTTCCTTCCCTTTCTTTTCTGGTATTTGCTCTCCCCACCTCCTTTAAGCTTTTCTATTGTGGAAAATTTTAAACAAATATGGAAGAGGAGAGAATTTTTAATGAATCTGCAAGTACCAGCTTCAATAATGATCAACTTTGGTGCATCTTGACTCTTTGTGACCCCATGGACTGTTGTCTACCAGACTCCTCTGACTGTGGAATTCTCCAGGCAAGAAAGAATTCTGGAGTGGATAGCTATTCCCTTCTCCAGGGGATCTTCCTGATTCAGGGACTGAACCCGGGTCTCCTGCTTTGCAGTTTGTTTACTGTCTGAGCCACCAGGGAAGCCCATTACCCACCTGCTGCTGCTGCTGCTAAGTCACTTCAGTCGTGTCCGACTCTGTGGGATCCCACAGACGGCAGCCCACTAGGCTCCTCTGTCCCTGGGATTCTCCAGGCAAGAACACTGGAGTGGGTTGCCATTTCCTTCTCCAATGCATGAAAGTGAAAAGTGAAATTGAAGTCGCTCAGTCGTGTCTGACTCCTAGCGACCCCATGGACTGCAGCCCACCAGGCTCCTCTGTCCATGGGATTTTCCAGGCAAGAGTACTGGAGTGGGTTGCCATTGCCTTCTCCGATTACCCACCTATCTGTCCTTAATTATTTTAAAACAAATGTTAATACCACACATTCTATCATTTAATCTATGAATACCATAGTTACATGTTACTAAAAGATGAAGACTTTGTAAAATCATCATACTTTCATTACCACACCTAATAATTCCTTCATGTCATCAAATAATTATTTGATATTAAAGTTTTCCTGAGTATCCAAAAATGTTTTAATCCTATGTTTTAATCAGGACCCATTGCAATTGTTGATAGATCTCTTGAATTTCTTTACATCTATTGGTGTTCTTTCTATCTCTTTCTCTTTTTTCTCCTTGCAGTTTATTTATTGAAAAAACTGGATCTTTAGTTCTCTTTAGTGTCACAGAGTGTAGACTCTGCTTATCTTGTCCTTATAGATTGTTTTAACATGCTCCTCGCTCCTCTGTGTTTCCTGTAAATTGATGTGGTGCTTTGTTCAGGATATAGATTCAGTTTTCTGGGAAGCATGCTTACTAGGTAATGGTGTGACTTATTCCAGATATGTAATGTTTAATTATCTCTTTGTGATGGTTGGTTGAGTTTTCAAATGTGTTAGGTATTTAAGAGGGTTCTGGCCCTTTAATGTACACCTGGGCCCAAGCGGTGGTCTTGAGAAAGTGGGGAAATGAGAGACTGTGGCGTGCTCAGAAGTTCCTTCTCTGTCCAAGTCTGATGATGCAGGTGGCTCTTAGGTTCTCCGTCCCTGAACTGTTGGTTCCTGCAGCGCTGGGAGATGAATCAACAGGATTTGGTGGAGAGTGCTGCCTGTTGTGTGTTTCTTGTGGTCATAAAAGACTCTGTTCACTTAAGAAATGTTAAGAAAGGAGAGGATCAGATTCTCCGAAAGTTTTTTTTTGTATTTAAAGGTGTTTCTCGGTTTGGCCCCACCAGCCGCTTTCACTGGTGTTCTCGAGTGTCTCAGCTCACGTGTAAGGTGATTCTTTTCTTCCCTCAGGATCTCATTTTGCCCAATGGTGGTACTCCAGCAGGCACGGCGAGTCCAGCTTCTTCATCTTCCCTTCTCAACAGACTTCAGCTTGATGATGACATGGATGGTGAGACCAGAGACCTCTTTGTCACGGTTGACGACCCCAAGAAGCATGTCTGTACGATGGAGACCTACATCACGTACAGGATCACCACCAAAGTAGGTCCCTGTGTCCTCGTCCGCCTGTGTGCACTGCTTGGAGAAGCCGTCCTGCCGCCGTGATCCCTGCCTTTTCCTTTTCCCTCGTCCGCACAACTCTGTTCACCTTTATCACAGCTATGGGTACAGCTTTTTCAGAGAGTGGATATATTCAGATTTAAAAGGGTTATATGCAAGTTTTTTCTTTTATCTTAAAATGAAGGAGAAATTGTGACTCCAGTCTTTCAAATTTAGTCATAAAAAGTAAGACACTTACTTTCTATGGGGATAGTGTTTAACATGTTAATATCTCATTACTTTCTCTCTCTCTCTCTTTTTTTTTTTTTGGCTGCACTGTGTAACATGTGGGATCTTAGTTCCCCAAACAGGGATTGAACCTGAGCCTCCTAGACTGCCACGGAAGTCCCAGAATCTCTTTACTCTTGAAATTTATGAGTCCTTGTATCAGCCTGAAGTTCTGTGATGAGACCATGATTTTAATCTGGTGTCATTAGACTTGATGTCAAAAAAGGATGGGAACTAATATCTATTGACCTTCTGCCATGTGCCACTGTTTAACTGCCTGGTCTTTTCTGCACTGGTTGACATTTGAAAGTTCGTGCGGGTGTACATGCACATGTGCTGACATGGTTTCCCCCATCTCTTTTGCCACTGGGTAATATTCCGCAGCATCGCCAGGTGCTTCAGTGTGTATTATGTCCTCGGAGGTCCTAGGTTGATACATGTATTCCCATGAGTCATTTCTAGCTACTCATTTTTTTTCCCCTTGTTGTTGTTCAGTCGCTAAGTCGTGTCTGACTCTTTGCGACCCCATGGACTGTAGCCAGCCAGGCTCCTCTGTCCATGGGGTTTCCCAGGCAAGAATACTGGAGTGGGTTGCCATTTCCTTCTCCAGGGAATCTTCCTGACCCAGGGATCGAACCTGCATTTCCTACATTGCAGGTGTGTTCTTTACCACTGAGCCACCAGGGAAGCCTTGGAAAAACCAGAACTTTGACTATATGTACCTTTGTTGGCATTTTTCACCCTGGGGTCAACTTATTTTTTAGCCTGTAGTCAGTGAAATGCAAAACCTGGTTTTCTTGCATTTGTGCTCTAAACAGCTGAATGACAAGGTGACCACCTTGCTGGCACAGCAGCGCTCGCCTGTCTTGACGCGTCCCCGCCCCTTCTGTCCTCCGCCTGCACTGTGCCTCCCTGTCATCAGGCTCTCAGGCTGACGCGGTGCTGTAGCTCACCACGCTCTCCTCTGCCTCCTCTCTGCCCTCCCTTGGCCCCTTTCTCTGTGGTGCTCTTACTTCTGCCTCTTTTCCTGGGGTTATTTTATTTTCTCTTAAGTCAGGATTATCTCAGAATGATCTCTTCCAAGTTCCAATCCCACATTTTCCCTTGGCTTCAAGGACAACACCTCAAGGCTGAACTTGTTGCAAGGTTTGGTTTTTACTTCTTACTGTGAATTCCACTTCTGACCTCAAATCAGAGTCCTTTTCTTCTCCTGTGTCAAATAGTGACACCAGGTTTAATACCTTGGTGATTCATCTGGAGCCTTCTTTCTGAGTGTTATATAAAAAGGATACTTAGGGATATGTGAAAAGGAGAAAAGGATGGATGTATCCATCTGAATGCAGAGTTCCAAAGAATAGCAAAGAGAGATAAGATAGCCTTCCTCAGTGATCAATGCAAAGAAATAGAAGAAAACAATAGAATGGGAAAAATTAGAGATCCCTTCAAGAAAATTAGAGATACCAAGGGAACATTTCATGCAGAAGATAGGCACAATAAAGGACAGAAACAGCATTGTCCTAACAGCAGAAGATATTAAGAAGAGGTGGCAAGAATACACAGAAAAACGGTACAAAAAAGATCTTCACAACCCAGATAATCACGATGGTGTGATCACTCACCTAGAGCTGGACATCCTGGAATGTGAAGTCAAGTGGGCCTTAGGAAGCATCACTACGAACAAAGCTAGTGAAGGTGATGGAATTCCAGTTGAGCTATTTCAAATCCTAAAAGATGATGCTGTGAAAGTGCTGCACTCAATATGCCAGCAAATTTAGAAAACTCAGCAGTGGCCACAGGACTAGAAAAGTTCAGTTTTCATTCCAATCCCAAAGAAAGGCAATGCCAAAGAATGCTCAAACTACTGCACAATTGCACTCATCTCACATGCTGGCAAAAAAGAAAGAAAGAGGGAAGGAAGGGAAAGAAGGGAAGGAAGGGAAGAAAGAAAGAAAGAAAGTGAAGTCACTCAGTTGTGTCCAACGTTTTGCAACCTCATGGACTGTAGCATACCAGGCTCCTCTGTCCATGAGATTTTCCAGGCAAGAGTATTGGAGTGGGTTGCCATTTCCTTCTCCAGGGGAACTTCCCAACCTAGGGATCGAACCCAGGTCTCCTGCATTGCAGGCAGATGCATTACTGTCTGAGCCACCAGGGAAGCCCACATGCTGTTAAAGTAATGCTCAAAATTCTCCAAGATAGGCTTCAACAGTACGTGAACTGAGAACTTGCAGATGTTCAAGCTGGATTTAGAAAAGGCAGAGGAACCAGAGATCAAATTGCCAACATCCCTTGGGTCATAGAAAAAGCAGGAGAATTCAAAAACAAATTTACTTCTGCTTCATTGACTATGCCGTTGACTTTGTAGATCACAACAAACTGGAAAATTCTTAAAGAGATGGAAAACCAGACCACCATACCTGCCTTCTGAGAAACCTGTATGTATGTCAAGTAGCAGCAGTTAGAACTGGACATGGAACAACGGACTGGTTCCAAATTGGGAAAGGAGTATATCAAGCCTGTATATTGTCAACCTGCTTGTTTATGCAGAGTACATCATGCAAAATGCCGGGCTGGATGAAGTACAAGCTGGAATCAAAATTTCAGAGAGAAATATCAATAACCTCAGATATGTAGATGACACCACCCTTATGGCAGAAAACGAAGAGGAACTAAAGAGCCTCTTGATGAAAGTGAAAGAAGAGAATAAAAAAGCTGGCTTAAAACTCAACATTTAGAAAGATTATGCTAAGATCATGGCATCTGGTCCCATCACTTTATGGCAAATAGATGGGGAAACAATGACAGTAACAGACTTTATTTTCTTGGGCTCCAAAATTACTGCAGATGGTGACTGCAACCATGAAATTAAAAGATGCTTGCTCCTCTGAAGAAAGGCTATGACCAACCTAGACAGCATTTTAAAAAGCAGGGATTACTTTGCCGAGAAAGGTCCATCTAGTCAAAGCTATGGTTTTTCCAGTAGTCATGTATGGATGTGAGAGTTGGACCATAAAGAAGGCTGAGTGCTGAAGAATTGATACTTTTGAACTGTGGTGCTGGAAAAGACTCTTGAGAGTCCCTTGGGCTGCAAGGAGATCCAACCAGTCAATCGTTAAGGAAATCAGTCCTGAATATTCATTGCAAGGACTGATGCTGAAGCTTTAGTACTTTGGCCACCTGATGTGAACAACTGACTCATTGGAAAAGACCCTGATGCTGGGAAATATTGAGGGCAGGAGGAGAAGTGGACAACAGAGGATAAGATAGTTGGATGGCATCATCAACTCGATGGACGTGAGTTTTCGAAAGCTCCGGAGTTGGTGATAGACAGGGAGGCCTGGCGTGCTACAGTCCATGGGGTTGCAAAGAGTCAGACATGATTGAGTGACTGAACTGAATGAACTGAGGGATATTTGTGGATGAGAGAGGACAGATGGGAACACGGGTTCCCAAACACCTGCTCTTGTCCAGGACCCCCACTCCTGGTGAGATTATCAAGCAGAGTTAATGGTCCGAGGATGAGGTTGTACAAATACTTTATTGCTTTGACTCCCAGGCCTACTTCAGATTTCTGATGACAAAAACTGGCCAAAGTACAGAGTTGCTTTTCCTGAGCTCAGATGAACCTATGGCTGGGAGACAATGCAGGCAAAGTGTTCCCCACCCAGGTCTAAGTCATGGGTATCTTATCTCTCCATTTGTGGAGAGCAGCCTTCTCAGGGCTGGCAGATCCTAGCAGTTTTCTCTACAACTTCTAGAAGATAACATCATAATATAGAGAATTACTGAGCATTTCCCACATGCTGTACTTTTTTTTTTTTTTTTGCAGTCAGAACCCTTCAAATTTTATATAACTAATATGTACCCATTACAGAGAAATTAAAAAACTCAAGTAAGTTAAAACAATAAAATAAAAAAACACAAGCTCACCAGCAAGAAATAATGATTTAGAATTCTCTGAACTATTTGTCTCTATCCATTCACAAAAATGAGTATTTTGCTAGTGGCCAATTCACTTAATATGTTGCAAATGTCTTTCTCTGCTAGTAAATGCCAGTGAGCACACTTTTATGCTATCATTTCTAAGAGTGCAGCAGTATCCCATTCTGTGGATGAGCTGTCATTTATTTTGTGCAAAGTGCTTTAAATATATCACCCATTAATCCTTACAAAGTAGGTACTGATAGTATTCTTACTTTTGCAAATGAGGAACCTAAGACACAGCAATAATTGAGAAAATTGCTCAAAGACATGCAGCTAACATGTGTTGAAACTTAAACCCAGATCTGTCTTGTGCTGTGCTTTCAAAAAGCATGATTTTCCAGAAAGTCCCACCCCCACTCCCCCAACACTGTGGTGTCTACTACCATGGTCTGACTGTTGAAACTGATGATAAATTGAAAGTAGACTGGGTGTTAGAAGTAGAGAGGCGCCTTCTGCTCCCTTTAGAAGCCATCCTCTTCTTGACTTTTATCCCATCACCAGATAGTCATCACTAAAGCTTTTTTGTTGTTCAGTTGCTAAGTCGTGGCCTACTCTTTGCGACTCCATAGACTGCAGCAGGCCAAGCTCCTTGTCCTTCACGATCTCCCAGAGTTTGCTCAAATTCATGTCCATGGAGTTGGTGATGCTATCCAACCATCTTATCCTCTCTCACCCCCTTTTCCTTTTGCCTTCAATCTTTCCCAGCATCAGGGTCTTTTCCAATGAACTGGCTCTTCCCATCAGGTGGGCCAAAGTATTGGAGCTTCAGCATCAGTCCTTTCAATGAATATTCAGGACTGATTTCCTTTAGGATTGACTAGTTTGATCTCTTTGCAGTCCAAGGGACTCTCAAGAGTCTTCTCCAGATCCACAATTCAGAAGCTTCAGTTCTTTGGCACTCAACCTTCTTTATGGTCCAGCTCTCACATCTGCACATGACTATTGGAAAAACCGTAACTTTGATTATACGGACCTTTGTCACCAAAGCGTTGTCTCTGCTTTTTAATACACTGTCTAGGTTTGTTATAACTTTCCTTTCAAAGAGCAAGCGTCCTTTAATTTCATGGCTACAGTCACAATATGCAGTGATTTTGGAGCCCAAGGCTTATGCCCCAATTAATTCCTCTCTTCAAATGCCTCAGTGGTCAAAAGAGGCTAAATGCTGCTGAGGTCAAGTTATATATAAGGATTACAAAGTGAATGTTAGATTTAACGACAAGAAGGCTGTTGATGACTAAGGTGAGAGCAGTTTCACTGCAGTGGTGGTACAGCACCCTGTTTGGCAATGAAAGTCAACGAGAGAAAGAACAACGGCTGTAGTGGGGTTGTGGCTTTGATAGGAGAGGCATTTTGTTAGGATGGAAGACACTTGTATAAGTGCCACGTGGCCAATGTTGGTAGAGAAGAACTGGGTCAGAGGTTGGAGGTAAGGATGGAAGCCACTGAGGAGGGGAGAGAGTCCTGAGCAGAACTGGGGGAAGGAACAGCCTCCATTGAGGGAGCCTACTTTTCCCATTGTTTCTGGAGGAAAAAGGAAAGTAGGAGTTTTTTGTGGCAGGAAGTTGAGGGATTTTTTGCTTATATCTTCAGTTTTCCCATGAAGAGATAACCAAGTCTTTACAAAGAGTGAAGGGGGAGGTTTTGAAGTGGGGCTTAGAAGCTTTCAAAACTGCATTAACTCAGGAAAAATGGGGAAGAGACTTGACTAAGGAAGTATCCAGAGATTGCTTGGCAGTGTTGCGGGTCCAGTTGTAGAATTCATGGTTTCCATGTGTTTCCCTGATTTTGTTTTTCCTTCAGACAGTGCCTAAGTCTGGAAAAGCAGGCAGTAGGTGGTTGCATTTTTGCCAGAGCTGCTTAAATGATGGGCTTCCCAGATAGCGCTAGTGGCAAAGAACCTGCCTGCCAGTGCAGGAGACATGAGAGACGCGTGCTCTATCCCTCGGTTGGGAAGGTCCCCTGGAGGAGGGTATGGCAACCCACTCCAGTATTCTTGCCTGGAGAATCCCGTGGATGGAGGAGCCTGGAGGGCACAGTCCACAGGGTCCCAAAGAGTCAGACAGGACTGAAGCGACTTAGCACGCACGCACTCGTGAATGACAGCTTGGAAGGGGTGTTTAGGATATCAGCAGGTCAGAGGTTGAAGTGATTCATCGTGGAACTGATGGCTGAATAAGGAAGAAAGTGAAGACAGGAGTGGATGGATTGTCAGGAACTGTAGATCCCGAGGCTGAATAAACAAGGGTCCTGGGAAATGGAAGAGTCTGTACTGTAGGAGGTGCCAGTTAGTATGGGAGATATCTGAATTTCAGCATGATGGCAACGTCTGTGGAGCGGCCGTGGGCATGGGGTAAGGCACTGTTGGCTTGGAGGTGAGTGTTGTGTGTGGGAACACCTGGGTCTTGAGGGCAGCCCGGTTACGAAGCCTGAGAGCCTGGTGCTGTCAGGGAGTCAGCAGAAGGGCCGGTGTGTCAGCGGGTGACAGTGTGAGGAGAGGCAGAGAGGTCTGTGTCCTGATGGCAGGGGCCTCGCTAGGACTTTCGGGGGCCGTGGCAGAGTGGGAGGAGTGAGCTGGCTGTCACCAGCGGCTCTCGGTCTTGCTCTCAGAGGTTTGTGAGATGTGAGAACGCCTGCAGCTTTCCACCTGACGGCACAGCAAGGTGGAGGGCGGGGTATATTCTCAGGGGAGAGCCAGCTTTCAGGATTTGAGCAGGTCGGGGAACTGCAGGACGTTGTTACTTAAGGAACAGGAGTCCCAGGGAACCAGGTGGGAAGATCTAAGGAGGAGGTAGATGGAAGCTCAGAGGGAGGCAGCCAGAAGCCTCTTCAGGTATCGTTTCAGGTGTGCTGAGCGCCGCGGGGCTTTGAAGCAGAATGAGATGCTGCTGCTGCTGCTAAGTCACTTCAGTCATGTCCGACTCTGTGTGACCCCATAGATGGCAGCCCACCAGGCTTTGCCGTCCCTGGGATTCTCCAGGCAAGAACACTGGAGTGGGTTGCCATTTCCTTCTCCAGTGCGTGAAAGTGAAAAGTGAAAGTGAAGTCACTCAGTCGTGTCCGACTCCCAGCGACCCCATGGACTGCAGCCCACCAGGCCCCTCCGTCCATAGGATTTTCCAGGCAAGAGTACTGGAGTGGGGTGCCATTGCCTTCTCTGAGAATGAGAGGAGCTGGCTACCATTTGATAAGGGAAGAGGTCCTTTCTACAGGGAGGGAGTTGCTTAGGCTTCTTAGGATTCAGCTGTGGCCTAGATAGATGGCATTTATTACAAAAGACTGAATCTCTAGAGTGAAAGGACTGTAAATTTTGAATTTAATGAAAAGTCTTGGGAGAAGCTTCAGTCCACAGTCACTGGGCCCATCAGCCCCTAGGGAATAAAGAGGCGTTCTTCTGTGGGAAGGTGAGGCCCGGGGGACTGGGTGAGCTCCTGGGTGGTTGATTTTACTGTGGCTCTGTGCTGTAGTCTTCCAGAGTGTTAACAAAACGGGGTGGAGATGCTTAAGAATGACCAAGGAGATACTCGTAGGGTGCAACGGTGAAAGTGGATATTCTTCGTTACCACTCTTGTGCTCAGTTGCCTATTTGTAGATCTGACTTTAGGTGTGTACACATGATCTGGTGGTCTTTGTGGAACATTCTAGACTGTGGAACACAGTAAGGTGTGAAGTGGTTGCCTCTCATCATGGGATTGTGGGTGTACACTTCCTTTTTTATTGTTTTGTTGACTATAGATACTAGAAAATAGAGATAAACACTTGTTAGTACTTTATTTTTCTTTCTGAGTTAGACCCTGAATTTCAGAGAGGAAAATTTTATTACAGACTCAGAGTTGGGGTTTTATTGACCTGCATCTTTTACGAGCACTACGTGTCTTACAACAGACTAGATTTCCCTCCAGAAATTCACAGTAATGTCTGTGGCCCAGTTTTAACAAGCATGCAGAATTCCAAGGTGAGTGCGTGTTGCTAGCCTCGTTCTCAGCTCTACTTTTTATTTCTGTCCTTATTTTTCCTCTATCTTGCTCACCTACTTCTAATTTATGTCACTTGATCATATTCAAAGTATCACTATATCTTTTCTAGAACAAGTGATAAAAAGTAAAATAAATTTTGGGTCAGCAATTGTGAGCATCCTTTCTGTTTTATGATGATTTTTTTTTAATGTTACTGCTTTCCAAAGCATCAAACAAGTTTCACTGATTTCTTAAGTCCTCTGTCCTTAAATGAGTTATTTTTTTAAATGAGAAGGTTTTTTGTAACTATTAAAAGTATTATAGGAGAATATTAGAAAGTTTGGAAGTAAAGTTGAATGTAAAGTAGATAGTTGTCATTATCAGTTCTAGATTTTTCTTCTAACTTTTTATGTCCAAAATTTTAATACCAATGAAATCATACACAATTTTGTATCCTGCTTTTTCGGAGAAGGCAATGGCACCCCACTCCAGTACTCTTGCCTGGAAAATCCCATGGACGGAGGAGCCTGGTAGGCTGCGGTCCATGGGGTCACTAAGAGTCGGACACGACTGAGAGACTTCACTTTCACTTTTCACTTTCATGCATTGGAGAAGGAAATGGCAACCCACTCCAGTGTTCTTGCCTGGAGAATCCCAGGGATGGGGGAGCCTAGTGGGCTGCTGTCTGTGGGGTCGCACAGAGTCCGACACGACTGAAGTGACGCAGCAGCAGCAGCAGCAGCAGCAGCATTGGAGAAGGAAATGGCAACCCACTCCAGTGTTCTTGCCTGGAGAACCCCAGGGACGGGGAGGCTGGTGGGCTGCCGTCTATGGGGTCGCATAGAGTCGGACACGACTGAAATGACTTAGCATCCTGCTTTTTTCCTTAAAACTATATTGAAACATTTTTGTTGTTAAAAACGTCTTGTAGGCATGATTACTGATAACCGTAGAATAATTATACCATAATTTCCTTGACCATTTTTTTTATTGTTGGATGTTTAGTTTCTTTGAATTTATTTTAAATAATATTGCAGTGAACATCATTATACAAATATCTTTGCCACAATTTTAAAAAGTATTTTCTAATGATAGAGCCCTAGACATAGAATAGTAGCAGTTAAAGACAAATATATAAAGGGCTTCCCAGGTGGCACGTGGTGAAGAATTTGTCTGCCAATACGGGAGACTCAGGGGATGCGGGTTCAGTTCCTGGGTGAGGAAGATCCCCTGGAGAAGGAATGGCAACCTGCTCCAGTATTCTTGCCTGGAAAATTCCATGGACAGAGGAGCCTGATGGGCTATACAGTCCATGGGTTTGCAAAGGGTCCGACATGACTGCGTGACTGAACACACACACACGCACACACACATAAGCCACAAATAAAGGAGATAATTAAGATAATTTTGAAAAGCTTACAATGAGGGCAGCCTTCTTACCAGTGACACTAAAAGTAGTAACCCTACAGGGGGAAAAATGGATAAATTTGACTGTTTAATGATTTTAAAAATTCTGTGTAATAAAAGCTATTTGGCAATCATGATAGGTTGCTGCAATCATGATAGGTATTTGGTTTAATTATGGTATATCCATGTGGATTAAAGATGATTATATAGATCTGAACTTGTTGATATAGAAAGATATCCCATGTATTAAAGAGAGATAGAAAATATGAGTGACTATGCATAGAAAAAAACATGGAAACCATAATATAATTGCATTTTTTCTCTGTTTAGAGGGATTATGGTTTTTATTTTATATTACTTTAATTTTCCTGAAGTTTAAAAATAAATGTGTCTAGTCTAAATAAGAAGAAAAAACAAACAAAAAAACAAAAGCAATTGCCTGAAAGTAAAATTGGTTACAGCAGAAATAAAACTTGTGTTTCATCATACATACTACTTTTTGTGGTTATCAAAGATTGATTTCAAAGAGTAGAAATGTTGCATAGACTATAATTCAGTGAAATGGTTTTGCAAACTATAATAAAGAGGAGCAACCAGTTGATATCATTTAACATTTAGGAGGGCAGAAAGCAGAGCCCTTTTACCAGTTCTGTTTACAATGAAAAGGAGTTGCATTAATTTGTCATCTTTAAAAATCTACTTCTCATGAGCCCATAATCATTGGCAAGTCCCCAGACAGAGTCTGTTGGGGGCACTCTGCAGGGGCCAAGATCTTCCATTCCAACTGCCTTCCTATCGTTGAGGGAACTGCGCCTCTGGGAGTCTTGGTGGCATCCTGAGATGCTGGGACTGCTCATGCCCTGCTTCTGGTGCAGTGCCTTCCTACCATTGAGGGAACCTCGCCTCTGGGAGTCTTGGTGGCGTCCTGAGATGCTGGGACTGCTCATGCCCTGCTTCTGGTGCAGTGCCTTCCTACCATTGAGGGAACCTCGCCTCTGGGAGTCTTGGTGGCGTCCTGAGATGCTGGGACTGCTCATGCCCTGCTTCTGGTGCAGTGCCTTCCTACCATTGAGGGAACCTCGCCTCTGGGAGTCTTGGTGGCGTCCTGAGATGCTGGGACTGCTCATGCCCTGCTTCTGGTGCAGTGCCTTCCTACCATTGAGGGAACCTCGCCTCTGGGAGTCTTGGTGGCGTCCTGAGATGCTGGGACTGCTCATGCCCTGCTTCTGGTGCAGTGCCGGGCTTTGCTGTTATCATTCTTGTTGTTCAGTTGCTCAGTTGTGTCCGACTCTGTGACCCCGTGGACTGAAGCACACCAGGCTCCTCTATCCTCCACTGTCTCCCCGAGTTTGTTCAAACTCACGTCCTTTGAGTCGGTGGTGCTATCCAATCGTCTTGTCCTCTGCTGCTCCCTTCTCCTGTTGCCTTCAATTTTCCCAGCCTCTAGGGGGCTTCCCTGGTGGCTCAGAGTTTAAAGCGTCTGCCTCCAACCTGGGAGACCCAGGTTCAATCCCTGGGTTGGGAAGATCCCCCGGAGAAGGAAATGGTAACCCACTCCAGTATTCTTGCCTGGAAAATTCCATGGACAGAGGAGCCTGGCGGGCTACAGTCCACGGGGTCGCAAAGAGTCGGACGTGACTGAGCAACTTCACGTCTCTTCACTTTTGTAGCATCAGGGTTTTTTTCCAGTGAGTTGGCTCTTTGCATCAAGTAGCCAAAGTGCCAGGCTACTGCCCATGTTTCTGTCACCCTTGTGCCTAAAGATTCATAAATAGTGATTTCGATTTAAGTTTTTTCCTTCTCCCCCCCCTCTCTCTCTCTAGTTCTACAACACTGATTCCTCTGGGGAGTCTTCTAATAAATCATAAATGCCTAATTAAACAAACGTGCCCATGTCTCCTGCTCCTGCCTCTGCTTCACAGGGGAAGGTTGTGTTTCACGGGCATATGCTGTTGTGCAGAACTTTGACAAGGGGAAAAGAGGCAGAAAGAGTTGGGGTTTTGTCCAAGATCGAGTCCTTTGACTTCACAGTTTTGCTCAGTCTGTGAGCCTGGCTTCTGGGGAGGATGAAATCATAATTTTTGATGCCAGAGCTGTTCAGTGGCTGCTTCTGTGATGGATGACTCTTGTTTATGTGTTTTTAAGGTTTTCTTGGTTCCATGGATTAAAACAGACTTTTGATGTGAAAGAGTTCAATAAGTTTATAAAAGATAGCTTGAGCCATTTTTATTTTGTGCTTTAAATTCTGAGAACTATGACTGTCATATAGTCGGTACCCTCACAGGGAAAAGTGGTGTATCTGAGACATAATTTTGGTTTGGACTAATTAATGAATGAAAATCTTGCTTTGGTATAAATTTATTTTATTTAGTATTGGTTTTTATTGTTAAGTGTTGAAATCACATTTCAGAAAACTTATATTCAGGGAAGGGGATGTGATTAATATTTTTTCTGCCAAAAGATGATATTTTAGTATTATTTCCTTCTAGAGTAAAAAAAAATCATCTAAAATGCAGTATAGTTTCAGGCTTATGGTCCTGGCAGGATATGGCAGAGTAGGCGAAACCTTTTCTATTTTCATCTAATCTGGTTCCTAAATGAGCAGGTAATCTGTTATCTCTACTTTTTGTTTTTCCTCTGCCTTTGGCAAAACCTGTCAGCATATTTAGCAGAAGGTGGAAACATTTTTTTTTAAAACAGAGTCACAGATTTGGATTCTCAGCGGAATTACTCTGTGTGTGTGTTATTCGCTTCAGTTGTGTCCGACTCTTTGCGACCCCGTGGACTGTAGCCCTCCAGGCTCCTCTGTCCATGGAATTCTCCAGGCAAGAATACTGGAGTGAGTTGCCATTTTCTTCTCCAGGGATCTACTAAAAGAAAATTTCAAAGTTAAGCTTGGAGAAGATGAATCAAATGTTTTCTGAACACAGTTCTGGGGGATAGTTCCAATTCCTGAAGGAGGGGAATGAAATCTCAACATTTTCCTTATAGATCCTTGAAATGTTTAACTGGACCCCATGCCTAGACTCGTCATTCCATCCTGGTAAACCCTGCCATGTGGCTGGCGTGTTTGGTGGAAGGAAAGTGTGTTCTTGCCCAGTTAGGTTATCCAGAAAGAGCTTTTTTCCTTCCCTTCTGCCAAGACAGCTGCTCTTTCCTTACCCTGATTTTGTTCTGCTCTTCTCATTTGCAGAGTACTCGGGTGGAGTTTGACCTGCCAGAATATTCTGTCCGTCGAAGATACCAGGATTTTGACTGGTTGAGGAACAAACTGGAAGAATCCCAGCCCACTCATCTCATTCCCGTAGGTACTAAGTCAGTACAGCTTGTTACTCACTTTTCCTTCTTTCTCTTTCCTGACAGTGTTCACTCTAACCCCTCAAATTATGGGCAATCACTGCCTTACGTTTGCTACCAGATCCACCCAGCAACTGTTCATTTTGTGGATGCAGTATAATTAGTTCATATTTTGGGTTTTGACTTCTGATCTGCTATACAGTATGCTGGTTTCTTGGATGGGGTGGGGTAGATTTTCATATTCCTTGTGAGAAGGAGATTGATTTTTTTCAGGTATGGAGAGTCCTAGTTCTCCTTTGCTGCCTCCTCAAAGGCTGGCTGTCACACCCTCCCTAGATACAGTTCTGAGGTTTGGAGAGCTGCCACCAGGTGGAGAGAGATGCCTCAGATTACAGCTGGCCGGGTTTTCTTTAGACATGGGTAATTCAGGGAGCAGGGATCTAGCGCACAATCCATCAACCATAGCTTTTCCTTTCAAAGAACAAACCCAAAGCCACCTAGCTCTATTTATTGAAGAAACATACTACTCATCCGTTACTTTAGTTGCACATTAAAAAAAAAAACTAGAGCAAATAAAATTTAAAAGACTACTTAAAATCAGCATACATGTGGAGTACTTCTCTGATTACTTTCTATTTGAAGTATAAATGACTATTTAGATCCTAGATGTTTCTTGAGCTTTGGGGCTTTAGGGAAATTTGGGTCATGAAACACTTTAGCAGGGCTTTATCTTTCAGTAAAAACCTCGGCTGGGTAATTGCTCAGCACTGCCTACTGCGTCTTCCAGTCATCCCCTCGTGGTTGGAACAGGCTGACTATGCTGGGAACACTACAGCAGTTTTCTTAATTTTCTTTTTTTTTTTTTTTTTGTTGGGC
>NW_011494755.1:8999096-9004755 GCF_000754665.1 Bison bison bison
TTTTAAACTTTACATAATTGTATTAGTTTTGCCAAATATCAAAATGAATCCATCCCAGGTATACATGTGCTCCCCATCCTGAACCCTCCTCCCTCCTCCCTCCCCATACCATCCCTCTGCGTCGTCCCAGTGCACTAGCCCCAAGCATCCAGTATCGTGCATTGAACCTGGACTGGCATCTTGTTTCAAGTGGCCATGTTGCTAGTGCTGTGATGAGAATGAATCCCACCCCCCACCCCCTACTCCCGTTCCCTCTGCTCTCGAGGCCTAAAGTTTTCCTTTTCCTTCTTCTGATCACTTAAAGACATGCCAAAAGAAAAAAAGAAAAGCCAATAGTTTGTAAGCAGTTGAAACTATCCCTTAAAAATATTAATTTGGCAAAATTGGCGGCTAGTGAATTTTTTTTTTAATAGACTTTTATTTTAGAACAGTTTTAGACTTACAGAATTATTGAGGAGACAGTACAGTGACTTCTCATAGGCCTCACAGCCAGTCTGGCTTACTATTAACTTTTCTACTAGCACGGCGCGTTTGCCACAAATAACGAACCACTTTACGTTTAGTCGTCGTTTCCTTAGTCCCAGGCTGTTCTTGGTTGTGACGGTTCTCAGGCTTTCCTGGTTTGGGATGACCTGGATAGCTTTGAGTACTGGTCAGGCTTTTTGTGGAATGTCCCTCCGTTGAGATTTGTCTGGTGTTTTGCTTGCAGTTAGCCAGGCGTGATGTGTTTTGTGGAGGAAAAGCACAGAGGTTAAGTACAATCCCCATTCCATCATGTCAAGGGTACATACTATCATGAACGGTATTTATCACTGTGGATGTTAATCTTATTCACCTGATTTGAGGTATTGCTTGTCAGGTTTTTCCACTGTGCAGTTACTCTTTTATTTCTCTCCTTCTCTGTACTGTATTGGAAGAAAGTTGCTCTTTATGTGTAGTTCATACTATGCATAAGGGGAATTAATGCGCCACCTCCTGGCAACTAGGCGAATTTGAAGTTCCGCCCTTAAAGACCAAAGTTAGACAGCGACACCTGCTGGTAAAACATAGGAGCCTCTTGTGCAGACACAAGCCAGAATCAGGAGACTGGAGTCTTCCAGAATGCCCAAGGTGAATTTTTAAGTCTGTATCTTTAACCAGTATCTTTAAGTCTGGTTTCCTTTGGTCTGGGTGGAAGCATCGAGTAGAAGGTACTTTTGAAGCATGTAGAGATTTAAATTTCTTCGTAAATTCTTAGTGCATATCTGGGGAGGAGAGAGAGTCAATGTAGGTGAGCATCTCTGACTTAAACATAAAAGTCAGACTGGAAACAAACCATTTTTCCCCCCAGAAGTTCACTTTACAGCAGCTTTTCTAGGAGGTGATTGTCTGTTATTAATAATCGACTTTGTGTTGGTCCTTTTACCGCCCTTGGGAAGGTGAGGGATTATGACATAGACAGCCTCCTATCCAGGAGAGTTTCTTCTCAGAGGGAGACCCAGTAAACATACAGCATAATTATTGTTTAAATTTTCATTTCTTTTTTTTTTTTAAGAAAAGCTTTATTGAGATCTGATTAATATACCATACAATTTACCTATTTGAAAATACAAGTCAAGAGCTTTTAGTGTATTCATAGAGCCATCAGCAGATCAGTTTTAGAACCCTTTCATCATCCCTAAAGGAAACCTCTTAATCCTTGCCTGTTAATTCCAAACCCTGTCTTCCCCATTGCCTGGCGACCACTGCTCTATGTTCTGTCTCTATAGGTGTGCCTATTACTGGACATTTGATATAAGGAGAATCATACACAATGGTCTTTTGTGAGGTTTTTTTTTTTTTCATAGCATAATGTTTTCAGTGTTCATTCATGTTCTGGCACGCGTCAGTCAGTGCTTTGTTTTTGTTGTCAGATGAGCGTCCCTTCTATGGATGTATCACGTTTTCCCTGTTCGCTGCCTTTGATGGACAGTTGGGTTGTTTCCACTTTTTGGCTGCTGTGAGTGATGCTGCTGTGAACGTTTATGTGTAAGTCATTGTGTGGGTCTGTTTTCATTTTTCTTGGGTGTATACCTAAGACTATAATTGCTGAATCACGTTTAACTGTGTATTTAACCTTTTGAGGAACTGCCAGGCTGTTTTCCAAAGTGGCTGCTTCATTTTATGTTCATGCCAGTAGTGTATGAGCGTTCTGTTTCCTCCACATCTGCATCAACCCTGGTTATAACCTTTCTTTTTGATAACAGCCACCCTAGTGGGGATGGATTGGTATCTCTTTGTGGTTTTGATTTGCATTTCCCTGACAGCTAACATGCAACCATCTCATCTTTGTTCGCTCCCTTCTTCTTCTACCTCAGTCTTTCCCAGCATTTCCCAGTTTCCAGCATTTTCCCAGTCTTTTCCCAGTGAGTCGTCTCTTTGCATCAAGAGGCCAAAGTTTTGGAGCTTCAGCATGAGTCCTTCCAATGAAAAGTCAGGGTTGATTTCCTTCAGGATTGGCTGCTTTGCTCCTTGCCGTCCAAGCGACTCCCAAGAATCTTCTCCAGCGCCAGGTTGTCCTTTTATTATTGCATTTAAATGGTTCTTCATATAATCTGGATACTAGTCCCTTCTCAGGTATATGATTTTCAAAAACTTTCTCCCATTTAATGACCTGTCTCTTTATTTTCTTGACGGTGTCCTGTGAAGCACAGAGTTTAAATTTAATGAAGTCCAGTTTGCCTATTTTACTGTGTGTGTGCTTCTGGTGTTTTAGCTAAGAGACCGTTGCCTTATCCCAGATCATAGAGATTCACATCTATGTTGCTCGCTGAAATTTTTATAATTTTAGCTCTTATGTTTAGGTCTTTAACCTATTTTGAGTTTGTTTTTGTACAGTTAGTTTTCATTATCCAGTTAGTGAAGCTGGATATCTTCCTGTGACTTTACTGGAGGTTGGCATTTCTTTTATGAATTGCCTCTTCATTTAAACATTTTTACTCATTGCTTTGTGAATACTCTGTATATCTGCAAAGGACATTAACCCAGTTGAGAATATCTATTTTTTTCTTAGTTACCTTTTTCCTTCAACTTGACTCTGTAATAGATAATATCCCTTCCCTCCCAGCCAAGGTAATTTTTCCCATACAGTTTCTGGCTTTGAAGCTTGTTTCTAACCTAGGATGTTAAAAAAAAAAGTTATCTCTTTTCTTCTATTACTTTTATGTCCTTATGTTTAGTGCTTAAAGCTAGAGTGTATTTTGGTGTGAGATGGGAAGATCTTATTTTTTTCAGATGGTGAGTTGCCCCACAGCCACTTAGGAGTAGTCAGTCACCTATATCATAGCTCGTGTGTTAGACTCTGTCATGCCTTAGATTTGTATAGTCTTGGGCTGTTTCTGAACCTTCTGGTTCATCGATCTCTTTAGTGTGGTATCCCTGCTACACTATTGAATGTAACAGTGTAACAGAATGTACTTATATACTTATTACATAAGTTTACAGAATGTATCAGCATCTGGTTGGATCTACCCACAGTATTCTTTGTTTTCCAAGTTTTTATGGCTATTTGCACATGCTTTATTTTTCAAGTGAACTTTAGAACTTCACTGAATCAGCTGGAAAACTGGGAATGATGGTGGAGAAATGGAATTTTTGCTTTTTCTTTTTGACAATTTTAGTCGGCTATGGTTAAAACTTTGTGAGAATTCCTGAGCTCTCACAGCCTATTGCTTATATTAGGAGCACGGAGATAAAGTTCCCACTTTTTGGAGGGCTTCTCTGGAGCCATGTGAAATGGTAGATAAACAGCCAGCCAGACTGTGGTTCTTGGGGGCCCCCAAGTTTGCTTCTTCCCGTTGGCTGCCCTGAGGCTTGTGCTGTTTTCAGCCCCAGTGGCTCTGAACTTGGTAGCTTCTGGGGCTCTCCCAGGGAAAGTCAACCGCTTACTTCCTAAGTCGACTGTTACTTTGCCTGAATAGTATCACAGGATGGTTAATGGTGATGGGTTTTTCTCTCAACCCAATCTTTTCTGCTTTGTGTCTTTAACAAATTCTGTCCTATTAACAGTACCATTATGCTCTCTAGTGCTGCAAAAAATTTTTCTCTTTTTATATCGCTTTGCTTTTCTGGAATTTGAAAAGCAGAAAGAATCAGATGTTTTTCAAGCGGCACCCTAAAGCTAGAGTTGTGCTGGATGTGTATTTTGTCATCTCGTGATGGCAGTTCCACTTTCATGCCTTGGAGAAGGAAATGGCACCCCACTCCAGTGTTCTTGCCTGGAGAATCCCATGGACGGAGAAGCCTGGTAGGCTGCAATCCATGGGGTCGCTGAGGGTCGGACACTACTGAGCGACTTAGCAGCAGCAGCAGCAGCAGCAGCAGCAATGGCAGTTCACTTTGTTTTTCTTTGTAATCTGACAGTGGGAGCCACCAGAATCTTCACTGTGACATGGTTTTTGCTTTTTAATTTACAGTTTGTCTCAGAAGTGGGCTTTAACACTGCTTCATTAACTAGGGCACAACTCATTACACAGCAGAGAGATTTCATAACTCGATGGGCACAGATTTTGGAGATGAAGCAAATACATTTATTAAAATCTTTAGTTTTTAATTTCACTTGGAAATTTAATTCTTCAATTTTTATGATGGGAGCCTTCTAGAAGGCTGCATATGTGTGTATTATGGACCCATTTATGTATTGGGTAGCAGTAAACACATAGGAATTAATAAGGAGAAATTTGTAATGCAGTGTTTGTTTTTCTTAATATGAAATAATCAGTAAAATGTCTCACTTCACTCTTTAGTTGGCTCCTTTTTTTGTACTGTTCAGTATATGTGCTTTTAGCTGATCAAGCACGTAAGTTCATAAGCAGTGAATTCACTGGTTGAACCTCGAATTAAATCAGGCCTGGTGACTGTTCTTTATTAGGAACAAATTTTTTTTAAATTTTATTAAAGTATAGTTGAGGTACAATATTATATAAATGACAGGTATACAGTGTAGTGACTCACAGTTTTTAAAGGTTATGCTCCACTTATAGTTACCATAGAATACTGGCTATATCTCCAGTGTTGTACATACAGTATTTCCTTGTAGCTTATTTTACACCAAATAGTTGTACCTCTTACTCTCCTGCTTCTGTGACTGCCCCTCCTCTCTCCCTGCTGTTACTGCTCATTCGCTCTCTATCTCTGTGAGTCTGATAGTTGTACCTCTTACTCTCCTGCTTCTGTGATTGCCCCTTCTCTCTCCCCGCTGTAACTGCTCATTCGCGCTCTGTCTCTGTGAGTCTGATAGTTGTACCTCTTACTCTCCTGCTTCTGTGACTGCCCCCCCCTCCCCGCTGTAACTGCTCATTCGCGCTCTGTATCTGTGAGTCTGTTTCCGTTTTTGTTACAGTCACTAGCTGGTTGTATCCTTTAGATTCCACCTATAAGTGATGTTGTTGTTGTTCAGTCTCCCAGTCTCGTTTGACTCCTTACGACCCCATGGACCGCAGCATGCCAGGCCTCTCCGTCCCTCACCATCTCCTGACTTTTGCCCAAGTTCATGTCCGTTGCATCGGTGATCCAGCCATCTCATCCTCTGATGCTGTCTTCTCCTTCTGCCCTCAGTCGTTCCCAGCATCAGGGACTTTTCCAGTGAGTCAGCTGTTCGCATCAGATGACCAAAATACTGGAGTTTCAGCTTCAGCATCAG
>NW_011494755.1:9004855-9008501 GCF_000754665.1 Bison bison bison
GCCTCCAGCTCTCACAATGTCCGTGACCATGGGGATATAAGTGGCATCATAAGTATTTTCCTTTCTCTGTGTGACTTGTTTCGCTTAGTATAATACTCTCCAAGCCCATCTATGTTGTTTCAGATGGTTAAGATTTCCTTTTAATCTTGATGCTCTTTTATTTGTTTTATTTTTGGTTAGCAATATTTTCTGTTAGTGTGATATGAATAGGAAAAATAGTTTTCTGTCACGTAGTGGCTATGCAGTAAATATCTGTCAAATTGTATAGAAGAAGCAATTAGAAAAATGAGAAGAGGACATCGGACACATAAAGACTGAGCAGTTGAAATCTTCGTTCAGATTTCCTACCCAGAAACAGTAGCTTTTCTGTGACAATCTACTATACTTTTATTTCATAGATTATTAAATACTTTCTTATAAACTAACATAAAGTATGGTATATATGAAAGTACTTTCCCAGAGTATTTAGTGCTCTAAAATGTAAATGTTTTAAGATTAAACCTTGATATATTTAATAGATTGTTGTAACGTTTTGGAAATAGGATTTTTGAAGGTTCCAACATATATATATATGCATATATAGTTTTTTAAAAACTTCATTATGGAAAATGTCAGAGTCGCTTCAGTGCAGTGACCCCTCGATGTACTCATCACCTAGTTTTAGCACATATCAACTCATGACCAGTCTTGTTTCATCTCTGTCCCTAGCCACTCCCTCATCCTCACACCAGGTGATTTTTTTTTTTTTCCCCAAAAAAGTGACTTAAACAACATTTTTTAATCTAATAGTTCTGGAAGTCAAAAGTGCAAAATCAGTTTTCATGGATTAATATCAAGAATACTGGAGTGGATAGCCTGTTCCTTCTCCAGCGGATCTTCTGGACCCAGGAATTGAACCCAGATCTCCTGCACTGCAGGCGGCTTAGCAGAATAGTTGGTATATTAATGTACACGGGGCTGTATCCCTTCTCAAGTTTCTAGGGGGAACTTGTTCTTCCGTTTTCCATCTTCTGGAGGCTGCCTACATTGCTTGGCTCAGGCCCCTTCCTCCATCTTCAAAGCCAGTGGCATTGCATCTCCTCTCCTCTCTGACAACTGGTTCCATCCTTCCATTTTTTTTAAATTAAGATAAAATTTACATAACATAAAATTCACCAGAGTGTATAATTCAGTGGCTTTTATTATATTCACAGTGTTTTGCAATCACCATCACTATTTAATTTCAGAATATTTTCATCATCCCAAAAAGAAGTCCCATACCCATTAAGTAATCACATCCAATCCCTTCTTTTTCTCCAGCCCCAATATTATGAATAATGCTGTTTGAACATTTACTATACAAGCTTTTGTGTGAAAACTTGCTTTCAGTGATTTTGGCTATATACCAAGGAATAGAATTGCTAGATCCTATGGTAATTCTAAGTTTAAGTTTTTGAGAAACTGCCAAACTGTTGTGCCAGGGCCTGTGCCATTTTACATTCCTGCAGCAATGTATGAGAATTCCCGTTCCTCTATGTGTGTGCCAACACTTGTGATTTTCCTTTCTTTCCCGCCTTTTATGGCCATCCTAGTGGATTTGAAATGTTATCCCAGGTGATATTTTTTTTTAATACTTTGGCTTAAAACATATATGGAGGTGCTGCTGTTTAGTCCACTTCCTTTTTTGCTTTCTGTCCTCAGAATTTACAAGTTAATACAAATAGTTGGCATTCATTTGACATCTACCATGTGCTGGGAGCAGTGTTGAGCTCTTCACTTGTATTATTTCATTTACGGGGTGTAGTTACCCTCGACTTGGCCAGCAATCCACATTCATATATGGGCTTCCCTGATAGCTCAGTTGGTAAAGAAGCCGCCTGCAGTGCAGGAGACCTGGGTTCAATTCCTGGGTCCAGAAGATCCTCTGGAGAAGGAATAGGCTACCCACTCCAGTATTCTTGGACTTCCCTTGTGGCACAGCTGGTAAAGAAACCGGCTGCAATGTGGGAGACCTGGGTTCAATCCCTGGGTTGGGAAGATCCCCTGGAGAAGGGAAAGGCTACCCATTCCAGCATTCTGGCCTAGAGAATTCCATGGCCTATATAGTCCATGGGGTCGCAAAGAGTAGGACACAACTGAGTGACTTTCACTTCAGATTCCTATGCATAAGCAACCCAGTAGGTAATTATAAGGGTGAGGAAGAGAGAGGTGTATTCTTTTAAGGAAGCTTGAAATGGGAAGAAACAAATTTATGAAGCCACAGACATCTGACGATGAGATTGCTTATTACAGAAGGAAATTCTGTTTGCAGAAGGATTCACTCCCAGGTTCCTTTAACTAGCAAGCTTCTTTGGTTCATTAAACCACGTTCAAGGTACTAAATCTGAAGAATGGATAACTCTTTTCAGAAGGTTGTCTGTTATGTGAAACGAGGCACACCTAACTGCTTATTTGTTCATTAGGCCTTTTCCCTAATTCTTGTTCAGCATAAGCAGATGGGAGTATGCGCAGCAGGACTCATGAGATAAAAATGTCACTGGATTTGGTAATTAGAAAGTTTTGATGATTTGAGAAGAGTGGTTTCTGCATTAGGCAGGGATGGGGCAGAGAAATGCAGCCTTGAAGGCAGTACCACAGATGGCTTCGTTTTGCAGTGAAGAAAGGTTAGGGGTGGAGAAATCAAGAGGAAAGAGTGAAAGTAAAGGTAAATGATTCTTTTCAAAAGGGTCGAAAGAGATGGGAAGGAGAGTGGAGAAGATATAAGGTTAAGAGATAGATTTTTTTTTTTTCATGGTCGGTAGCCAAGTGCTTCTTTTCCAGGGGTGCTGGTATTGCCAATTCCTAAATATTTCAAATGTCTTGTGTTATAAAATCTGGGTTGCTTCTTGGCTTTCCCCACACTTAAGTGCTTAGGATTCTACTTTGGGGGGCTAAGTTCCTGTTCATGTATCTTATTTCAACATTTGTGTATGTGTGTGTGTGTGCACGCATGCGCTTAAGGGTTTATAACTTAAAAGAAAAAATTTTCTTTTTAGACATATTACAGAATTTTAGGAGGTTGCAGACTTAAATGCTTGTTCCAGTTTTCCGTCTCCTCATCAGCACTTGCTGTTTCTTTTCCTTTCCTGTCGTTCTCCATCTCCATTCTGGTCATCCTAGTGAGATATCATCCTAGTGAAGTGGCATCTCACTGTGATTTTGGTTTGTATTTCCCTAGTGACTAATAATGTCGAGCATCTTTTCATGTGCATTTTGGCCATTTGTCTGTCTTCTTTGGACAAATGTCTACTGGGTCACTTAACGTTTTAAAAATGTAAATGTTCTTTTAATATTTCATAATCAAAACACTTCCAAATTGTGCATTAGTGGATACTGTCTTTCCCTGTGGGGCAGTGATGAGGAAGGCCTTTTAATGAAGCCGCTACGGAAATAGGTTAAAGCTCAAAGATCCCTTGGCGGCCAGGTAGTATTAAATTGCCCACAGTGTTGGCTCAAAGTAAATACAATGGAGAAATTCAAGTAAGGAGTAAAGGAAGTTAGTTCTATCATTAAGAACTTTTAAACATAAACCTAAATGAAAAAAAGGGTGGGGGGGCTCTGGAAAAGAGGGTATTTTATAGACACAGGGGTTTCCCTAATACACTTATTTTTTCATTTACCAAATTCT
>NW_011494755.1:9008601-9031475 GCF_000754665.1 Bison bison bison
TATTCCTTGAACTGGAAGTAGAATCTTGAGATATTTAAATAATATGATTTGTGTCTGGCTCCTTTCCTGTCTTTCTTATCTTGCCCTAACTTTCCCACTAGGTCACCTGTGCATCAAGCGGCGTAAAGATAACAACTGGATTTACTGGTAGATGTTACCCGACTATTGTTGGTGTTCCAGAGACCGTGCTCTGCTGTTTCATTTTTTTTATTATTATGAAATTGACAGTGTGGTTGTAATTTTACTCCACCGGCATTTTCTCAGGCTTGTTTATACTGATGACTACATAAAGATCTAACTGATTTAAGAAAGACCGTTCTTGATGGATGGGTCCCAGGACTTATTTGCTAGCCTAGTTTTTCTTTACACCTTCCAATCAATTATTCTGAATATTTTTCTTCATGTCATTGTAGCCACTTCCTGAGAAGTTTGTGGTGAAAGGTGTCGTGGATCGATTTTCAGAAGAGTTTGTGGAGACCAGAAGAAAAGCTTTGGATAAATTCCTGAAAAGAATTACAGATCACCCTGTGCTCTCCTTCAATGAACACTTTAATGTTTTCCTTACGGCCAAGGTAAGGCAGACTCTTTCATACTCCTCCCCCAAATTAGCATTCTTTCTACTCTCCCTTAAAAGCTGTTCTGATCTCTCCAAGGCACACCTGTAGTTAGTGGGTGGCATAGAATTGCTCTGGGTTTGTGTCTTTAGTGTTTTTTCTTGGTGCTCATCTGCCCTGGCATGGTTTCCGTGTTAGAGTTCAGGAGAAATATCCCCCTGCTGCAGCTGAGAAAGTTAGACTATTTTCACTTGCCAAAAGCAGAGATGTTTTCCTGAACACTTACCAGCGATGTTACCGGATGAGGCCATTCTGATCAACAGTGGGCATGAAAGGGCGAGAATGTTCATTGAGTGTTTGGTAAGGACATTTTCACAGGAACTTCGTGAGTGTTGGCTCAGAGTCTCATTTCACGGGTGAGGAGACTGAAGCTCAGGGCGTGTGTACGAGTTCACCTGGCATCACTGGGATGTAAACTGGGTCTTTGTGGCTCCTGAGGCCACAGTTTTCCTGGGTATTGGACCACCTGACCAAGAGGAGTTTAGCATTACTTCAGTTCAGTTCAGTTCAGTTGCTCAGTCGTGTCCGACTCTTTTTGAACCCATGAACTGCAGCACGCCAGGCCTCTCTGTCCATCACCAACTCCCAGAGTCCACCCAAACCCATGTCCATTGAGTCGGTGATGCCATCCAACCATCTCATCCTCTGTCATCCCCTTTTCCTCCTGCCCTCAATCTTTCCCAGCATCAGGGTCTTTTCCAATGAGTCAGCTCTTCACATCAGGTGGCCAAAGTATTGGAGTTTCAGCTTCAGCATCCGTCCTTCCAGTGAATATAGCATTACTTACCTGCAGCCAAGTTCCTAGCAGGCGGGCATTTTCCAGGCACTTGCCAGGGACAGAGTTAGGACAAACACAGGTGCTGGATTCTACATAGTCAGACTCAGGTTGGCCGTCTCCCCTTCCGTAAATTTAAGAAAATTGAAATCATTATCACACATCATTGAAATCATAACAGGCATCTTTTCTGGCTACAATACTATGAGACTAGATATCAATTATAGGGGGAAAAAAGCTGTAAAAAACACAAACACATGGAGATTAAACAATACATTTCTAAATAACGAAAAGGTTACTGAAGAAATAAAAAGGGAAATAAAAAAATTCCTGGAAACAAATGACAATGGGAACATGACAGCCGAAAACCTGTGGGCTGCAGCAGACTCCAGGTGGCCACCCCCTGACTAGTCTCGGAACTCCCCTGTTGGCAGAGCTGGTCCAGAACCCGAGTGCTCAACTCTGACCGTCTGCAGAAGTGAGAGCTCATGTTCAGACCCTCGTGCCAGCTGCCTTCCACCCCCCATCCGTTTACGCTCATGCCTCCTAGTCTCAAATTCAGGCCATAGGTAATTCCTCCCACATCGGCGAGGATGCTGAGGTCCAGGGACTTTCCAGTTTCCTTTTTCAAAATCCCAAATTGAGAAACATTTATAAACAGCGTCACCTGACGTAAAGACCTTAGAGGGAATGCCGTTCTCCAGACAGTGAGGACCACATGCCAAAGTCCGCCCATGTTGTGGTTTGTTTGTTTTCTTTTTGCCAAATCTTAGTTGGCACTCAGCCTCCTGGATGACATTCTTATTTATCTTCTCTTTTCCCTGGAAGCCTTCCCTCCGCAGTTCAAACTTGTGTTCTTTTTAAAAAATGAGAGTATTTCCTGGTGAACTGCTCCTCAGGCATAGTTCTTCCAGAGTAAACACAAAGTGAAGTCCCCCCTATTCTCCAGAAGTGCAGCACACCGTTTCACCCAGATTGCAGGTTCTTCATCCAGGCAAGCCTTCAAGTTTCATCATTTTTATTGAATAAAGGGACAAAGCAGGAGAAAGCTTAGACCCCTGGTCACTAGGAATTTGTGTGAAAAATAAGGAGGAAGGTTTTTTTTTTTTTTTTTTGTATGTGTGGTTTTTATTTGTGGGCCAAGCAAGATGAAATGATGTTTAAAATGTCTTCAGTTTTGTTATTGAAGAAGAACACACGTCCAGAAAAGTATGCCAATCATAGCTCAGTAAGTGATCAGCAAATGAACACACCTTTGTGATCACTACCTGTATCAAGACAGAAAATCTCCAGCACCCTGGAAGCCCCCGCTCCCAATCACTCCCGTCCTCCTCCTCCCTAGAATAAACACTGGCCCGATTTCTGGCATCGCAGAGCACTGATGGGTTTTGTCGAACGGCCTTTCCTGTCCCTGCGTCCTGCCTCCCACCCTCTACTTCCCTTACGTGGCTTCGGTTGGGTATAAATGAATGAATCTCAGCTCTTGAATTTTGCTCCTAAAGACAAGTTAGGATATTTTGTACAGGAGAAAGGGACTCTTTAAAAAAGTTGTGATTAAAGGAACGTGTGCAGGGTCAGTGTTCCTTATTGGAAAGGAAGGAGTCCAGCTCTGGAGAGAGAGACCTGGTGTGCAGGTGCGGGGGTGTGAGCGTGGTGGCCACGATGACGCAGGGGAGGAGACGTGTGTGTGTCTGTGTGTGTGGTTAGCGCCCTACCTAACGCAGCTACTTTTCTTTTGCTTTTTTAATAATTAAAAAAATATATTTATTTGGCTTTGTTGCATCTTAGTTGTACTGCAGCGTATAGGAGCTGAATTCCCCAGCCAGGGATTGAACCCACCTCTCCTGCATCACGAGGTGGACTTTTAACCACCAGACCACCAGGGAAGACCCCAGTCTCTTATTTTTGGTGTCCTCCATTTCCTAAAGGAATTGGCTTACCCAATCCTGGCCGTGTGAGCGGGTGAGCCCTTTGAGTCTGTCTCTTCGTGTGTCATCCTTAGGACCTGAACGCCCACAAGAAGCAAGGGATGGCATTGCTGACTCGAGTGGGTGAGTCAGTCAAGCATGTCGCTGGCGGCTACAAGCTGAGAAATCGGCCTCTTGAATTCGCAGCCATCGGCGAGTACTTAGACACGTTTGCGCTCAAGCTGGGAACCATCGATCGAATAGCCCAGCGGATCATCAAGGAAGAAATAGGTGAGCTCTGTGTCAAGGTCTGGATCAGGCCCGTGAACCACGTTTGCAGAAATGGCACACGTGTGCCAGGCAGAATCAAACTGCTGAACCAGGGGAGTGGCAGCACCAGGCCACACTACGCCCATAAAACCAACACACACACATGTATATACACGGAGCGGGGGAGGTAGTTAAGGCCAGAGGGGACTTTTGGACTCCATCCCTGGCCCTGCATTTCATCCTGTGTTTGATTTCCCCACGGCAAACAGCCACTCTGAGCTGCTAGGCTTTTCTAGTTTTATCTCTCGCTCAACTTCCCTTTTTCCATCACCAGAGGATGAGATGGTTAGATGCCATCCTCTCTCTCATCTATAGGGACGATCATTTAAAAATTAAACTTGAGTATCTTTTCTGGCAGAAAGGCAGTTCAGAAGGACAGCCTGTGTTTGCCAAAGTTCTGATCCTAAGGAGGTTTCAGACTTGAAACTGACTCACCTGCCTCGCCGTGGCTTCATTTCAAGCCCGCTCTTCCTGAGAGCTATGAGGCCTTTCTTTAACCTTCCTGGTTGCTGCCACTGCTTCATCCCCACCCGTCTCTTGGCCACTTGCTTTTCTGTATCCCAGAACGTGGGGGCCTTTTGTCTTCTTCCACACGTGTAGGCCAAACGCACGTGAACAGTATTAGTGATCACGCTGGCACGTGATGTGAAACGTAGGAAAGGATTCCCCGGTAGCTTCAGTCCATTGGTTACTAAAAAATGGCAGCAACATTTTATCGTAATGGCAAGAATCCTGGTGACAATTGATGGCCAGCTTTTCTTTGTGAGGAGAAATAAAACGACATTTTCCCCTGTTCTGTGTTTTAATTCTCCTTTACCTGCTGCTGGTCTTATGTGGGCCTGCAGGTTTTAGAGATGGCTTTAGAGGGCTGACTGTCGGGGTCCTGACAGGACGTGCAGCCACGCTGCCTCTGGCATCTGGGCCAGGAGCCAGAGTCTGCTTCTTGCCCGCACTAACACAATGACCTCTCGGCACCTCATGGTCTGGGTCCTGCCGCCTCTCCTGGGCCTTTGGGGACCAGGAAGCCTGCCTGGGGAAGCGCCTTCTGATGGGCCCAAGGTGTTGGGGTGAGCCCTGAGTGAGAAAGCAAGTCTGCCTATGTAAGACCACACTTTCTTATATCAAGTATTTCCTAAAATTCCATTGTTTTTCCCTCGTGACTGATTTTCTTTTTTTTACTTTTTTTCCTTTTGAAAACATCCCCCCAAACCTATATGAAACTCTGCTTCCATGGCCTGTCAAAATACTGCTTCACTGTAGCGGTAGGCGAGTAGGTTTTGGGGAAGATATTTAGTGGATGTCACTCCCAGCACTTTCCCCCCGAAGGCATAGTGGCTCCCATTATCCAAAGGCATGACATTTCCACTATGGAGTGGAGTTGATTGATGTTATGATGTTAGCTGTAACATTAGCTTACAGAGATTGTAAAAAATATTCTGTTACCATCAGTGCTGTGTTTAAAGGGAAGCATGCTCAGAGAGCTCTTTGCTGCAGTAGTTACTGAGTCAGTAATACCAGTGATTGCTGCCCAGCCAGATCTCAACTGGTTTCTCAGTCACTCAGTTGTGTCTGACTCTCTGCGACCCCATGGACTGCAGCATGCCAAGCCTCCTTGTCTATCACCAACTCCTAGAGTTTACCCAAACTCATGTCTATTGAGTCGGTGATGCCATCCAACCATCTCATCCTCTGTCGTCCCCTTCTCCTGCCTTCAGTTTTTCCCAGCATCAGGGTCTTTTCAAATGAGTCAGCTCTTCATATCAGGTGGCCAAAGTATTGGAGTTTCAGCTTCAACATCAGTCCTTCCAATGAACACCCAGGACTGATCTCCTTTAGGATGGACTGGTTGGATCTCCTTGCAGTCCAAGGGACTCTCAAGAGTCTTCTCCAACACCACAGTTCAAAAGCATCAATTCTTTAAACACTCAGCTTTTTTATAGTCCAACTCTCATATCCATACATGGCTACTGGAAAAACCATAGCCTTGACTAGACGGACCTTTGTTGACAAAGTAATGTCTCTGTTTTTTAATATGCTGTCTAGGTTGGTCATAACTTTCCTTCCAAGGAGCAAGTGTCTTTTAATTTCATGGCTGCAACCACCATCTGCAGTGACCTTGGAGCCCCAAAAAATAGTCAGCCAATGTTTCTATTGTTTCCCCATCTATTTGCCATGAAGTGATGGGACCAGATGCCATGATCTTCATTTTCTTAATGTTGAGTTTTAAGCCAACTTTTTCACTCTCATCAAGAGGCTCTTTAGTTCTTTGCTTTCTGCCATAAGGGTGGTGTCATCTGCATATCTGAGGTTATTGATATTTTTCCTGGCAATCTTGATTCCAGCTTGTGTTTCTTCCAGTCCAGCATTTCTCATGATGTACTCTGCATAGAAGTTAAATAAACAGGGTGACAATATACAGCCTTGACATACTCCTTTTCCTATTTGGAACCAGTCTGTTGTTCCATGTCCAGTTCTAACTGTTGCTTCCTGACCTGCATACAGGTTTCTCAAGAGGCAGGTGAGGTGGTGGTCTGGTATTCCCATCTCTTGAAGAATTTTCCACAGTTTATTGCCCAGCCAGATCTCAACTGGTTTCTCTTCCCCTTTTAGAGTACCTTGTAGAGCTGAGAGAGTATGGGCCCGTGTACTCCACGTGGAGCGCCTTAGAGGGGGAGCTGGCCGAGCCCCTGGAGGGTGTGTCAGCCTGCATCGGCAACTGCTCTACAGCCTTGGAGGAACTGACCGATGACATGACAGAGGACTTTCTACCTGTGCTCAGGGAATATATTTTATACTCTGACTCCATGAAGGTGAGCTGGCTCCCTCCTTGTGCACCCAGGTACTTTCTTTGTGGTCATTAACCAGTAACTAAGTGGTTATTGCCTATTTGCTTGTGGTATTGGGCTTCCCTGGTGGCTCAGCTGGTACAGAATCTGCCTGCAATGTGGTAGACCTGGGTTCAATCCCTGGGTTGGAAAGATTCCCTGGCGAAGGGAACAGCTACCCACTCCAGTATTCTGGCCTGGAGAATTCCACGGACTGTATAGTCCACGGAGTTGCAAAGAGTCAGACACGACTGAGCGACCTTCACTTCACTTCACTTCATTTAGGTTTCCTTCTTTCTAGATGGGCAGGATCAGACGTGTGGACTGACCTCTTTCTTGAACATGTAAAAAGAACACATGGTGAATCCAAGTATGTGAATTAAATGAAAAAAAAAAAAAGAAAGTTTGGAAGAGATTCTTACTAGAATCTTAGAGGGGGAGCTAGCTAGAGTTCTCTGAGAGTTTGAGATATAACATCTGATTAAGAACAGTATGTTGTGGGAAAAGAACAATTGAATAATAATTAGAGCTCTTTGAAGTTAAAGTGTGATTGCTAAAATAAAATTGAAGAGCACGGTTGGAAAATGAGGCTGAGGAAATCTTGGAAAGTATTGTAAAACAAACTTAAAATGTAGTTGGAAAGTAGAACAAAAATGCAAAAATACTGAAAATGTGAAAGAATGATAAAAGACGCAGAGGATTAATCTCAAAGGTTAATCAATCACCGACTAATAAGAGTTCCTGATGGAAAGAACAGAGAAAACTGAGAAAGGAAAATTATGAAAGAAGCAGTACAAGAAAGTTTCCCTGAACCAAAGGGCATAAGTCTTTAGATTAAAAGGACAGGTTGATTACCCAGCAAAAGGACTGGACAGAAAACCAACCCAAAGCATATCATTGTAAAATTTTAGGACAGAAGTGATAAGATTCAGGTACAGGATCAAATGCTTTAATGTCTGCGTTAGAAACTGCCCCAGCCTGCACTTAGACCAGTTGGAGAGTGTAGCTGCGGGGGACTCCTGTGCTGGTGGGCAAGGTTTATCTTGGCTAACTGGCTCATTTTTATAGATAAAGAAGCAGAGGCTCACGGGTGGGCCTTTTCTCTGCTCCACGGTCCCAGTTCTAATGAGCAACCACCTTATATTCGTGTCTTTACTGTTGGCAAGAGAAACTGGATCAGTTCCTGCTTTTCAAGGCTGCAGTGCACATTGTCTGTGTTTAAGTGTCATCGTGGCATGGCACATTCTGTCCCCTTCAGAGGCAGAGAGAAAGCACAGGAAACGGGCCCTAGGAGGCCACGTGGAACTGATGGATCATGTTCAGTGGACAAAGAAGACAGCTTGTGCTGGATTGGTGGTTGAAGATGTGTGTTTCCAAGAACACTGTGGAGTGAACAGAGCTTGAGAGAGAAGGGTACCAAAGTTACCCTCAGGCCCAGGACTCAAATAGCCTATAGACATCTGCAGGTGAGCCCCTTATATGGGCTCACATTCTATACACAGCGTGTATATAAAATATGATTATGAGAGTGATGGGCTGGGAGAGAGAACACGTTAGAGTCTTTAGCAAAGTTCTAGCAGTGCTTTTTGAGCACTGGTGTCATTATGACCAGGCCAGGAGTTGGAGAAGCTTTATTTAAGAAAGTTAGGGAAGGGCCCTATACTTCATATCTCACACTGCCTTATTCATGGAAGGTAGTCGGCGAATATTTAATTGAAGCTGACAGTGTGGTGCAGTTTGGAATGTTTACAGATATATAACTATTGTATGACACCCATCTTGTTATTTTTAATAACTTGTAGTAGGTTTATCTACAAGTCAAAGAGCATGCTTATCTCAGAGGTACTGGTGATGACTAGTGAGATAAGAGTCAAAGGAGAGAGTGATAAGGTAAAGGCCAAAGTGAGTGGAGCCAGTTGAGCAAGGGAGTGGGTGGCAGGTGGGGAGGTCAGATAAGTAAAGGTGGGAGGTGGGGAGGATACATAAGTCAAGGTGGGAGTGGGGAGGGCAGATAAGTAAAGGATAAGATATGAGGAGATACACGGTAGTATCTTAAAGGTCACAGTCTGTAAGTCTGGATTTTGTTCTTAGGAATAAAAGACCAGCCATTTGGTTTCATGCAGGGAAATGACAGGCTATGGTTTGCACTTTTAAGAAGACAGTTAGTGCTATAATAATGAAGAATGGATTGTGGAGAGAAAGGGTCAGGGAGAGGGAGAGAGAGATAAAGGTCCAGAGACCATCAGCAAACTGTTGCAGGGAGCTGAGTAGCAGATAACTGAGTGGTAGAGCTTGGGGAAGTGAGCAGACTTGGGGTGTATTTTGTGTGCAGGACCAGCTAGACTTGCGGCTCCGTTAATGTGAAGTGAGAAATGAGGGAATCGAGGATGACTCCTGCGTTTTGGGCTTCAGCAACTGTGTTGATAGTGGTCCTGTTTAGTGAGGTGGGGAAGTTTGGAGAAGAACAGTTGGGAATCAAGTTGTTTTGGCCATACTGAGTTTTTAAAAAGTGCCTATCAGACATTAAAGTAGAGCTGTCATGGCAGCTGGTTATGAGTTCAGAAGGAATAGAAATTTGGGAGTCATTTGTTTATAGATGGCATTTAAATCTATGAGAGTTGGGGCGATCATCTGGTGAGATGAGACTGAGGCAAATAGTCCAGGAGTGTTCCTTGTATCTTCCAGTATTTAGCGGTCTAACGCCTAATTAGGGGGGTGGACGAGTAGGAGGAAGGAGCCTGAGAAGGAATGGTCAGTGTAATATGAGAAAGAGTAGAGGAGGACCTTAGTGAAGCCAAGAGAAACAACTGTTAGAAAGAGCTTGATAAGCAGTGACCATATGAATTAATAATGTGGAAGTCACTGCCATCGTGATTCAAGGTGTAAGATGTAGCTACGAAGTTTGGGTTGGAAGACAGCTTGTTTTAAAAATTCTGATTATTTCATTGCCATATGATTTTTTGACTTTAATTTTTCTTAAAAAAATTTTTTGGAAGATAGTTGATTTTTCCATGCTGTGTTTGTTTCAGGTGTACAACAAAGTGATTCAGTTATACGTACATTCATTCTGTTTCAGACCTTCCCCCATGTAAGTTATTACAGAATACTGAGTGGAGTTCCCTGTGCTATACACTAGGTGCTTCTTGGTTATCTATTTTATATATAGTAGTGTATGCATGTTAATCCCAAGCTCCTGATCACCACATTTCCCTTTTGTTAACCATGTTTGTTTTTGATATATATGTATGTTTCTGTTTTGTAAGTTCATGTGTATCATTTCTTAAAAATTGGATTCTACATATGATATTTATCTTTCTCTGTCTGACTTAAACTTCACTTACTATGATAAAGTCCAGGTCCAGTCTGATGATTTCTTTGGCCTATGCGTGTATTCCCCCAGAGACCACGAGGTGGAGCTAATGAGTCAAGTGACTAGTCTATGCTTTTAGGTTGCCCACTTAGGGTGCCTTTCAAAACCTAAAAAAGAGATTTTCTAGAAGGCTGATTTGAGGGAAAGAAAGTCCTCCTTCCTAAACAAAAGTGACTATAGGCTTGAGGGCCTGATTTCTTGAAAATGTGAAGAATTAGGAATGTATCAAAGTATATAATGATCTCAAATATTTTTAAATTTAGAAAAATATAAAAATCAAAACTCTGAGATTCCCAGTTAGGGCTGACTGGATACATATTGAAACTTCCTCTTTTCATACAATCAAAATGACTCCAGAATGATTTTTTTTTTCTTTAAGGCTTAAGTCCAGGGGGCGAGGAGGGTATGGTGGGAGGGAAGAGCAGCAGGAAGGGAAACAGCAGCAGTACAATTAGGAACCAAAAGCGAATTGAGAGGTGATAGAGACTCAGGTGACTCAGAGCTGCTTACGCTGACTGTGGGGAAAACTGAGAAGCCACCTAGTTTACACTGTGGACTCCTTCAGAAAGGTGAGGAGTGGACAGCACCAGCTACCCCTGGGACTGTGGGAAAGAGGGAGCTGAAGACAAGGGTTGAGCAGGAGTCTGTTTAAGAAGCAATTAGAGCTTCCGGTTCTGTCCTCCTTCCAAACACTGGGGCACTGTCCCTTCGCCACTTGGGCAGAACTGGAGGTGTATTCTCTGCTGCACACGCTTGGTCGCTCAGTCGTGTCCGACTCTTTGCGACTCCGTGGACTGTAGCCCGCCAGGCTCCTCTGTCCATGGGCTTCTCCAGGCAGGAATACTGGAGTGTGTAGCCATTTTCCTCCTCCAGGGGATCTTCCCAACCCAGGGATCGAACCCACGTTTCCTGTATCTTCTGCATTGCAGGTGGGTTTTTTACCCATTGAGCCACTGGGAAAGTCCCCATAGAGGGTCTCTGCTCCAAGGGACGCCAGGCACAGTTGAGGGTGGGGACTGAAATCCTAAAATCAAGAGCAAAAGGTCACTAAATGTTGAAACTCTTGGTTGTCTTTCCTGGTAGAGTTGGAGGGCCTTTTAGAAAAATCTAAACAGGCTGGGAGAAGAGACTAGAATATACTGATATTTAGTGGCAGAGGGAATCCTCAATGAAAGGACCCAGCAGAGTCCCTGTAGAGAACTGTCAGGAAGCCCTCAATATCAGAGAACTTTCAGCCAGTTTTTAGTGTTTCCTCTTGGGCGAGTGTGCAGAAAAGGCTCACCAAATATTTAAGGGAAGCTTCTAATGTGAATACAAGTAAATACAAAGAAGGAAAAACATAAACATCACTGAGGGAGAAGAACTTTTCCGGGAAAAAAACTCACTGATGTCTTCAGAAAGAGATGTCACAGGTATAAAACAAGCATTTTTAAAGTTCCAGAGAATAAGCAAAGAGCTCATGGAATGACGATCAGGATAGAAATGGAAAAAAAAAAAAAAACCCACAAACAGGAGAGTTAGAAGAACAGTTTACGGAAATGACTATAAAATGAAACAAGAAGACAGATGGAGGATTGGAGAGAAAAATATGTAAAAATGAGAGGACCAGACCAGACATCTAATATTTCAGATCCAATATCTGAAAAACAGGAAGAGAAAACAGAGAAATGGGGGGGCATCAGAGGCATTCAAGAGAAAAGACTGGAAGTGAAGATAAGACATGTTGCAGGCCGTGCCTGAAAGATGAGGTGGTTGATGCTTAACCCCCTCCTCTACATTTTTCTTTATTTTTCAAATTATCTGTAACAAATATTGTTTAAAATGAAGGCATGATGTGTGGTTTTAGTATTAGCAACATTGTCCTAGAAAATTGAACTCACAGGTGGTCTGTCATCAAAGAAGGAATGGGTGAAAAAGAGCGTGTTGGGAAGGGCGACTTAAGTGTGGCCATTTAATCACACATTATGTCACCAGGTCAAATTCAGACTGATTTTCTTGCCTCTAGGGAAATGTGCTGCTCTCATTTACTCTCTCAATCCCATTTCACCTCTTGCAAAAGGATTTGATGCTTAAAAACTTTCCGGACCCTGGGAGCCTTCGGGATAGCTGCTGACCATTTGCACCGGGGCTGCCTTTGGACTGCATTTTCCTCCGCCCCCACGTCTGTGAACCCACAGCCTCCTTAAGGGGAGGCGTTCCTGTTTCCTGGGTGTCGGGCTTTCCGGTTGATCCTGACCACCATGGCACTTTGGAAAACATCCAGTGCAGATGCCGAGAGCCAAACCACAGGATGTACTGGGTCGGCCAAAAAAGTTCATTCGGGTTTTCCGTAACTTTGGGTTTTTCCGTAAGATGGTATAAAAAAACCTGAACAAACGTGTTGGCCTGCCGAGTATCTGTGATCTAATTTCCTGATGCTTTTGTTTAATAGCTGTTACTAGTTTGCTCTGTAAACATTTTGGATGACACGTATTATGTTTCCATTGCTTAACTTTTTTATTATAGAAATGCTCAAACGTGTCCAAAAGTAAAGTGGAGGTATGCCTCCATGTACCCATTAGCCTGCTCCAACACTCGCCCACTCACGCTCTGTCTTATTCTAGCTCTCCTCCCACCTGCTCCCAGCCCCCACCCCCTGGCTTATTTTAAACCAAATCCCAGGCATTACATCATTTCGTACAAAAATACATATCTCTAAAATACAAACATTCTTTAAAAAATTTTTTTAATGCGGATCATTTTTAAAAGTCTTTATTGAATTTGTTACAATATCGGTTCTATTTATATTTTGGGGTTTTTTGACCATGTAGCATGTGGGATCTCAGCTTCCCAGCCAGGGATTGAAACCATACACTCTGCTTTGAAAGGTGAAGTCTTAACCACTGGACCACCAGGGAAGTCCCCAAACGTTCTTTTAAAAAAGAAAAAGGACCACATTATTCAGTTCAGTTCAGTTGCTCAGTCATGTCTGGCTCTTTGTGACCCCGTGGACCACAGCATGCCAGGCTTCCCTGTCCATCACCAACTCCCAGAGTCCACCCAAACCCATGTCCATTGAGTTGGTGACGCCATCCAACCATCTCATCCTCTGTCATCCCCTTCTCCTCCTGCCCTCAATCTTTCCCAGCATCAGGGTCTTTTCAAATGAGTCAGCTCTTCGCATCAGGTGGCCAAAGGATTGGAGTTTCAGCTTCAACATCAGTCCTTCCAATGAACACCCAGGACTGATCTCCTTTAGGATGGACTGGTTGGATCTCCTCCCAGTCCAAGGGACTCTCAATAGTCTTCTCCAACACCACAGTTCAAAAGCATCAATTCTGCACTCAGCTTTCTTTAGAGTCTAACTCTTACATGACTACTGGAAAAACCATAGCCTTGACTAGGCAGACCTTTGTGGACAAAGTAATGTCTCTGCTTTTTAATATGCTGTCTAGGTTGGTCATAACTTTCCTTCCAAGGAGCAAGTGTCTTTTAATTTCATGGCTGCAATCACCATCTACAGTGATTTTGGAGCCCCAAAAAATAAAGTCAGCAACTGTTTCCACTGTTTCCCCATCTATTTGCCATGAAGTGATGGGACCAGATGCCATGATCTTAGTTTTCTGAATGTTGAGTTTTAAGCCAAGTTTTTTACTCTCCTCTTTCACTTTCATCAAGAGGCCCTTTAGTCTTCGCTTTCCGCCATAAGGGTGGTGTCATCTGCATATCTGAGGTTATTGATATTTCTCCTGGCAGTCTTGATTCCAGCTTGTGCTTCTTCCTGTCCAGCGTTTCTCATGATGTACTCTGCATAGAAGTTAAATAAGCAGGGTGACAATATACAGCCTTGACGTACTCCTTTTCCTACTTGGAACCAGTCTGTTGTTGCATGTCCAGTTCTGACTGTTGCTTCCTGATCTGTATACAGGTTTCTCAAGAGGCAGGTCAGGTGGTCTGGTATTTCCATCTCTTTCAGAATTGTCCACAGTTTATTGTGATCCATGCAGTCAAAGGATTTGGCATAGTTAATAAAGCAGAAATAGATGTTTTTCTGGAACTCTCTTGCTTTTTTGATGATCCATCAGATGTTGGCAATTTGATCTCTGGTTCCTCTGCCTTTTCTAAAACCAGCTTGAACATCTGGAAGTTCACAGTTCACGTATTGCTGAAGCCTGGCTTGGAGAATTTTGAGCATTACTAACGTGTGAGATGAGTGCAATTGTGTGGTAGTTTCAGCATTCTTTGTCATTGCCTTTGTTTGGGATTGGAATGAAAACTGACCTTTTCCAGTCCTGTGGCCACTGCTGAGTTTTCCAAATTTGCTGGCATATTGAGTGCAGCACTTACACAACATCTTTTAGGATTTGAAATAACTCAACTGGAATTCCATCACCTCCACTAGCTTTGTAGTGTCACACTTAAATAGATATTTTTTTCCTTAATATTTCCTCAAATATCCAGTTAGTGTTCAGTTTCCCCAGTTGTCTCAGGCACTGTTTCTAGGCTTTTTCCAAAGTGGGATATAAATCAAACCCATACATTGCTTGATATAGTTCTTAAGTATTTTAAGAATACCTCTCCCTCTATTTATTTTTCTTTGCAATGGCTCAGAGGGTAAAGCATCTGCCTGCAATGCAGGAGACCTGGGTTCGATCCCTGGGTCAGGAAGATCCCCTGGAGAAGGAAATGGCAACCCACTCCACTACTCTTGCCTGGAAAATCCCATGGACAGAGAAGCCTGGTAGACTACAGTCCATGGGATCGCAGAGAGTCGGACATGACTGAGCAACTTCACTTTCTTTCTTGCAATTTATTTATTAAAATAAGGAGTCATTTTTCCCCCTCTGCATTTGAAAAGAGAAGTAGTGAAGTTCCAGGTTACTGGGCCCATTTCGAAATCATGATGAAATGCTCTATGTTAGATCTATATATAGCATTGAGAGAGCTTTACTCCGTGTCTCTGATTAAAAGTCTGCTTTCATCGAGGTCCTCCCTGGCCACCCCGTGTGCGATTCACCATCTCCCAAACCCTCAGTGCCCCACATCTTCCTTTCTGTTTTTGTTTCTCCTCCTGAACACCCAGCATTACCTTCCAGACTCTTATGCTGATTATATTTTATCTGTGTATTGTCTGCCTCCTCCCTGGAACGTAAGCTCCACGAAGGCGAGGGTTCTGTGTAATTTGCTCTCTGCCGTATCTCCAGCACGTGGGTAAATGAAGAGACGTTATGGCAAGACAGAAATGGGGTGGGGATGGCCGTGCAGACCCGGGGCAGAAGGACACAGGGTGGGAAGCATGTATCCCCCCATCCACTGGCATCAGAGGGGAAAAGCCTTTTGCCCATCACTCAGTGCTGGAGAAACTTCTCTGCAGATGCTGACCCAGTATCTTGAAGGCCCTTTCACTCGGTTGTAGGCTGAGACCCCCTCAACCAGAGGCCAGCGTGGCCGGGTCTATTGGCAGAGCCTGTGCTGTTTGGGGAGGGAGGCCAGTCCCTTCAGACCACCGCCCATGGTGTGCGAAGGTGCTCCCACAAGGACGGTAGTCTTCAGCAGTTTATCTTGATTCGGAACAGGTTGCCCTGGCTGGCTGGCTGGCAGGCTGGGGAACCACGCACTCTGGAATTCAGCAGAGAAGCCCGAGTGAGTCACCACTGTGCTCTTAGCTGGTGGTGTGGCCTCAGCCAGGTCTCTTTGTGGTGCCTCAGCGTTCTTGCCTGTAGAGCGGAGATAGCACCCTTTCACTTCCGCAGAGTTCTGAGCTTTTGTGGTTGTCACGAGTTTGTTTCTGCAGTCCAGTGAGGTAGGGGCGTTAGCCCAGAGCCCCTCTTCAGGCTTCAGGAGAAGGCCGCGTCCGGGTTGCTCTGGACTGGCAGCAGCTGAAGAGAAAGAGCCCTTAGCTCTCCTTGGCGCCAGGGCAGGCCTGAGGAAGGAAGGGAGTGCGGCTGAGTCTTGGGCCCCCTCGTCTGCCTTGAGGCAGGGGAGAGGCCACGCACTGAGCTGAGTGGAGTTGACAGGACTCCTGTCACCATCTCTCCCTGCCTGAGGGCCTAGGCAACTTCATCAGAGAGACTTGAGACTCTCTCAGCAGAACTGAGGGCTGGGAGCGTGCCGCACCGTGCTTACTGTGTTTGGAAGGCGTTTAAGAGCATTTCTAGCTTTGCTGGGAGTTTCTTGCCACACTGACAGGGGTGTGTCATTGGAACAACTCATCGTTTGTGGAGCCTGTTCCTAGCCTGAATACACGTGCTTTTCCCCAGACCACGTGAGGCATCCTGTGAAGGGAGTGCAAGGCAGAACCGGGCTCCTCAACAACACCCCCCAGCCCTGTCCTCCTGGCCCCCAGGGAACCACGTTTGTGTCCCCACAGAGAGCAGCTACTGCTCATACGAGACCAGTGGATTTAGAATGCTTTCGGCTCTGTGACTTCTAGAAAGGAGCCCTGGCTTTTTTGTTCTTTTGTGTTTACTTTATAGATTTGTCCCGTCCAGTACGACAGCCACTTGCCATTGGTGGCTGTTTCAATTTAAACTCAAATTAAGGAAAATTAAATAAAGATTTAAATCCAGTCCCTCAGTCACACCAGCCGCATTTCAGGAGCTCAGTTGGCATGTGGGCCAGCAGCTGCTGAGCTGGTCCATGCAGGTCGTGGATCCTCTCCATCATAGCAGAAGGCTCTAGGCCCAGAGGCTGATGAGTGTGGGGAGGAGACCTCAGAGCACCTACAAGAAAGCTGACAGCAAAACAATGAAAAGCGAAGCTATTACAGGTTTCATCTCATGTTCTTCTCGTGGTGAAACACTTCTCATGGAGAAACACTTCTCCAGGTAAATACTTAGGGGAGACTTGGGGTTCCCCATGTTGACACCTTCCATGAGAAGGTTGTCCCCAGAGTGTTGTCAGTGACTCAGTCGCTCATCACGTTTCAGCACGTTGTACAACTGAATGTGTCCGCTGCGGTGGCCGAGGAATGGCCCCCTCCCACCGGACCCCATGCTCTGCTGGAGAACAGGAGATTAGAAACTCAGAGATTAGAAGCTTCTGCGTCAGTGGCAAAGAAAGTTCTTGTTACTCTTGGTTTGCCACTTGTGGTTCTACTAAAAGAAGAAAAAGAAACCTTTGGATGAAACATGCTTTTCTAGAAGGTTGACCGTAAGCTTTTCTGTTCTACCTGCTGGGATCTGAGCGGCAGAGACAGAGGGAGGCGCCCAGGGCATAAGTTTAGGGACTCACACTCGGGTGCCAGCCTTGAACTTGCACAGACCCAGGACTGAGTGTCTCCTTAGAGTTTGTATCCTGGGCGCCTGGCTTGCCTCCCCCTAATTCCGCCCAGGCTGGCCCCTGTGCCCGTCCAGCCTGGGTCTGGCAGTCTCCCCATGTGGTTGCAGGGCTTCTGGCCTCATCCATGGATCTTTGAGCACAAGCATCCTTGTTCCATGTCCACACGTCTCCCATAGACAGAACCCTCAGGTCTGAGCTGTGTATCTTTGCTCTTCAAGTACCCGACCCAGAGTGGAGGACAGATATGTGGCTAATAGTGGATCAATGAGCAGATCAGTCCATCAGGGGTCAACTCAATGAATTAAAGAGACAAGAACTCTCCTTAGACTTTTCCATTAACAGTTCAGACAACATCCCACCTGGGCACCTGCCAGGCTCCATGTCCCGGCACAGCTGAGGTCTCTGTGCACAGTGGGGCTGAGGGTCCCCTCATCCACATACCCATGGAGTGGGCACTGCTCCCCCCACCCACCCTTCCCGGGGATTCTGTGACTGAGCATCAGGCTGAGTTACTGTGCTGGAAAGCTCCCTCTCTAAGCACGATTCTGCTCTCCCTCCTCCACTGCTCTCTCCAGAGCCCATGTCAGCTACGACCAGACAGTCCTAGGAGCACAGAGCCCATGACAGCTGCAGCCAGACCATCCTGGGAGCTTGTGGCGGTGGTTTGGGCAGGTACGGGGTGCAGAAGCAGTGGCGTGCTCATGCCTCCCTTTCTCCCGCCCACAGAGTGTGCTGAAGAAGAGGGACCAAGTGCAAGCCGAGTACGAAACCAAACTGGAAGCCGTGGCCCTGAAGAAGGAAGAGCGGCCCAAGGTCAGGGGACCCCGGGGCGGGCGGGCTGCGGCACCCCACAGCTGCGCCAGGTGAATGCACGTCCCCTGATCGGGATGACCATAGTGACCAGTGCCAGCTGGATGGGGTTGGTGCTGTCCTTTTCCTCTTTTTGCTCCCTTTTATGTCTGATGTACATTGAGAGTTGAGCTTTTTCTTACTCTTTCCTGGGATTTTTTTTTTTTTTTTTTTTTTTGAGGTTTCCAGCTCCGCAATTCAGAGGCAGTTCCTGTCTATGAAATGGGACCGAGGAGAAAGGAGAACAGTCTAGATCAGTGTTGTCAAAACTGTAACCCACCCAAAAGCACCGAAGCTGAGAGGCACACTATTAAAGTGCTGTGTGCCCAGCTGCCCTTTGTCTGCAGCTGCCGGTCCCGCTGGCCAGCTCCAAGCTGCTCCTCTGATTTTCTGGAACACATGCAGCCTGCTGAGCCCACGTCTCAGTCTCATTTAAAAGAATGACAAGGGATACTGTATTTAAAAATCTCACTCTTAACAATTCAGCTTCTAAATATAAGTACAGAAGTCACTTTTCCTGGTGAGGGATGGAAGGAGAGAGAACAAGTTCTGCCTCTAGTCCAGCTTGGAAGCTGAAAATCCACTTTAAAAGATGTCACTTAAATAGTTCTATCAGCCGTCCTACCCACTCAGCACCCCGTGCAAGCTTTCTCAGAGGCCAGTTTTGTCTTCTGGTAGATGTTCAGCCCGATTTGGGGTGGCGCCTTACCAAAGGCAGGAACTAAAGGGTATGACTAATAGGCAGAATTAAGTGCTGACTGTGCCCGGGATCGCGGGCTGCCTGCGGGTCACACCCGCCCGGGAGCAGAGGACGCTGCTGTTCTGGCTCCCGCGTCCCACCCAGCTCAGCTGTGGGGCTCGGGCCTTGTGCTCTACCCTTTGTGCTGGCCTGGGTGACTTCTCTCCTCCCAGTGGGTGTTGAAATCTTCCTGCTGCTGTTGCTCTCACCTCCCCGGAGCATCACTCGCTCACCCATCCGACTCATTCTCTTGGCCACAAGAGTTCTTCCAAAAAGGGGAAGGGTTTCTTTCCAATCTGGAGGTTCCAAACATTCCTGCACCCTAAGCACAGCATGGCGGGGAAGGGCTCAGTGTCTGTCTTCCCTCTGTCTTGTGGGATTCTGAGCCACTCCAAAGTGAACTTGCTTCTCATATAGCAATGGTGATATTTAACAACACAGGTAAGTGTAATCAACAGCGGGGTCAGCTGAAATTGCGTCTCCAGTTTGGGGTCTGGAGCAGCCGCTGCTTTGGTGGAGCGTGGAGGGCTTGGTTGGCGGCCTGTTCAATCAACCACCATTTGGTAGGCGGAGCATAGGATTGGAATCAGATGGCCCTGGGTTTGAATCCCCACTCTGTCTCCCAGCTCAGACTGGGTTTGCTCACCAGCCTCTGTGGGATTCATCCATGTGATTGCTGTGAAGATGGGAGAATCAGTTGAGTGTCTGATGCAATAACAGATGCTCTGCTGGTGGGTCCTCTGTTGTCGACTGGCTCCCCATGCTTCTAGCAGGAATGCTGAATGAGAACTTCGTTTTCCAGGTTTGTTGCCACTTATTTTTTTTTTTTTTTAATTATTAAAATTCTTTTTCTGAGTGCACTGTTGGGGGCATTGTTTCCTTGTGTCCCAAAGTGTCCCCTGCGTCCCCACGCCTCCCAGATGTCCCCGCAACAGAGAGACAGCTGCTGTGGGAAATGAGGAGCTTAAGGTTTGGCTGTGTTCTGTTTAATGTCTTACGTTTGAACTTCACTTTCCAGAGCTGCTGTTGGTGAGAAAAGAGCCAGGCTTTCAGGAAGCGGGTCAGGGCTGATATTCCCCCAGGACTCAACAGGTTCTACTGTTGGTAACTGTCGTGGGAGCAAGACTGCTCACAGATCCATCCCAGGGCTGTAGGCAAGGAAAGGACTCCCACCTGAAGATGGGGGGTTCTCACAGGGAGGCTGGGTTTGGGCTGGAAAACAGAAGATCTGAGGGAGTCTGGGGGCTGACTTCCTTTTGAGGTGAAGTCTTGAAAGGTTGCTCCGAAGAGTGAGGCAAAATTGATTTTATGTGAAGCCACGGAGAGGTGTTGAAAACTGACCACTTCTCTGTAACCCAGGAGAAGGGGTTGGCCTCTTGGGTCTCAGTGTCCCTCACTGGGATTTCACAGGGGTGTGGATGGATGCCTTTGGACAGAGGACTGAGCCCTGTGACTCCGGCTGTTGGCCGGGTGGATGGGAGCCTGGTGGCTGTGGCTTCTTGGCGTATGCTGTGCTGGGGGCAGGCAGTGATGAGGCCTCTGGAATGGAGGAAAATGTTTGTATCGTAGAATTTAAAGATTGTTTTGGTTTTAGGTGAAGGAAAGTCTGCAGACCCTGAGGTGGTTTATTCTCAGGCAAGTGGAGCTTTGGTTGTGCAGACTTGGCTTCCTTATTTTAATTTTGATTTTAATTTGGAGAAATGAAAGGCTCTGAGCAGGGAGGGAGCTGACTGCTTTTTGCTGCCTCTGTCAGGACCACGGACAATTTGCCCTTCCTTAGAAGCTATCAAAGCTGTTAGTGGAAACAGAGGGGGCCTGAGGAATTGCATTTAAAACTGGTCGGGAAGCATGCACACTCTAATGTGGACTCCTGTGAGGGCAAACCCTGGGGGACCAGGTATTCTGCGTTTGACTCTCTTCAAATGCGTATATAGTCACACGTTGATTCAAAAAATTAAAAAAGAAGGGATGCCAAGAGAAAATGTTTTATGAAAGGTTAAAAGGGAAAGAGAGGGGCTGTTTCAGGCCCCGACCCACTGAAGCCTGATACTGGATCCTTCCAGAGGCTGTTGGAAGTAGGTAGCACCATCATGGGGGGAGGCGTGTGGTGCGGACGTGGATGGAGCAGAAGGCAAGATGTGCCACTTCTCAGGGTGAGCGCAGGTGAGGAGGGGAAGGGGCGCTGGAGGCCACTTGGACAAGCCTCTCAAAGGCAGTGGGCCTTTACAAATTCTTAGAACCACCAGAATGGTGAACATTCTGGAATGAGGGGGATGTGCCAGTGGGTAGCAAGAACTCCAGTTCTGAAATAGCAGATAGAAACGGGGGACTTCTGAATATGGAGCTCCGTAGGCCTGAGAGTTCTGTAGGAATATCTGTTGTTTCCAGATACCTCTGGTGAGTGAGGAGAGGCACGCCTGATGACTCCCAGTTCTCTCCACAGGAGCCATGACCTCAGCCTGGTTTAGGAAGCTAGAGTAATGCACCACAGCAGGGAAGGGCTCTGTCACCTCCGTTGTTTAATTCCTACAACAGCCTTCTATCAAGGGGGTTCCCACCTTACAGATGAGCAGCCAGGGCTCAGGGGACTTATGTGACCCACCCACAAAAGCTCACACATGGTGAATTGGACCCCCGATATGTCTGGTTCCCAAGTTGGAGCCCTTTATCCCCACTGCAAGGGCTCCCAGCAACCTTTGCTTCATTGAGGGGGAGGCTTCCTGCTTTTGGAAGATGTGTGGCTGATGCTGGAGCGACTTGGGGGGAGAACCTGGGCCTGTCTTTGGCTCTTCAGCCTGTGTCTGGCCGTCCATTAAGCCATCGTGCATGTGAGCCCAGGGCTCCCCTCCTCAGTGTGTCCGCTCTCCACACATCTTGGGCGCTCATTTTTCCCTCCTCACCAGCCATTCTCTGAAGTTTGCTTCTTTTTATCTATTTTTTTTTTAAAGCATTCTTACTGAATATTTGCCAAATTCAGTAGTCTCTTCTCAAACTTTACCCTGCCTCAGTGTTTTCTCAACTTCTCTTCCATTTCACAGGTCACATAGAAAATGAAAATATTTGTATGGAACATTGGGATTGAAGACCAGATTGCTTGAAACTGGAGGTGGCCAGCTCTGACTTCCTTGGGGGCTGGGGGGACCAGTATTGCTGTCGTTCACATGGCGCCAGTTAGGAAGCTCTGCCCGTTTTTCAGTTAGCAGCATGTGACTGAGAAGACAGCTGTCTCGAATTGACTCTGTCCTTGGTCCTGGCACCTGTCCCCCAGCAGCCGTGAGTCCCCTCTCTCCCCCAGTACTGGGGTCATGTCTGCCTTATGTAATATTTGAGGACTTTATTCACCTACTGTCATCATGGGAACAGATAATATGATGTCTCCAGCCTACCTCTGAGAAGGAAACTTAGAGATTTATATGTAGGGCCGAGCAATGCCTGTTTCATGGAAAGAGCTCAGTGATACATTTCTCAGTGAATGCTGAGTGAACTCACATTCCCGCCCTGCTCTCTAACACAGATATATGCTTTATCTCATCCTGTGTTACCCTTCCCCCTTCACTCCATAACTCATATCCTATAATGGAACTTCTCATGAGAGTTAGGGGAACCAATAAGAAGAACGCAGCCTTGTCCTCTCTTCAGAAATTTTGGTCTCATGAAGTCTTATCTGGGGCTTCCCAGGTGCTCAGTGGTGAAGAACCCACCTGCCAGTGTAGGAGCCAGGGGAGATGCAGGTTTGATCCCTGGGTTGGGATGATTCCCTAGGGAAGGAAATAGCAACCCTCTCTAGTATTCTTGCCAGGATAATCCCATAAACAGAGGAGCCTGGCAGAATACAGTCCACAGAGTCATAAAAGAGTTGTACGTGACTTAGCACCTAATTAACAGCGAAGTCTTATCTGGAGAGTTTTTTGTCCTCCTTGGTGGGCTGTGAACAGCAGCCCCCAACCGTTAAGCACTGGATATTTCCATCTCTAACCCCTCCAGACAATACCTCTAAGAGTACCTCAGTCAAAAAGTCAAAACACTGAGATAAGAGGGAATGCTGGTTGTTGCTCATGGGTAAATTGAGACATCATCCAGAAAGAAACAAAAATGAGAGGAACGCAAGCCCCAGTGGCCCTCCTCTCCCATAAAGTTGGGCAATTCGGTAGCTGGTTACTTCAGAGTACAGCTCACCTCTTAACACAAAATTGCTGTTATTCTCT
>NW_011494755.1:9031641-9034498 GCF_000754665.1 Bison bison bison
CCCCCCCGCCCCCGCCTCCTCCATCCTTGTGCTTCTATGGCTCTGCTGTCTGACTTGTTTCCTGCTTCTGTGTCCAGGTTTCTTAATAACTTTTGCCAACTCCTTTAGTAACCCTGTGCGTGTAGGCCCTTCCATGAGTTCTACTCTTTGTTCTCTGCCAGCTGGGGTTCTCTCTCTCTCTCTGTCTTTGGGGGTCTGTGGCCTGTGAGCCATTCCTGAGGTGGGTCCAGGGGTTGTCTCACCTCTTGACGCTTGTCTGTCCCTCTGGAGTCACTTCCACCACCTTATTTTTTTTTTTTAATACTTGTTTGGCTGGGTCTTAGTTGTAGCACTGGGATCTCTGCCAGGTCACGTGGGATGCTTTCTTGCAGTACACGGCCTCTCTAGTTGTGGGGTGCAGGCTTAGTTGCTCCTCGGCATGTAGGATCTTAGTTCCTGGACCGGGGGTTGAACCCACGTCCTGCATTGCAAGGTGAATCCCCACAGTGATGCTACGAGGTCCCTCCATCTTCTGTGAGGGGTCGCCTCAGTGGTACCCCTCCCGTCTCCTGCATCCGCACTGTCCTCAGTCTCCAGCTTCTCCTCACAGTGTGCGTGCCACAGGCTCCGAGTGAAGTGAAAGCACCATCTGCCTCCACTTCCGGCTGTGTTTGTTTTCTTCCCGCCTAGACTCTGGGGGACTTGAGACAAGATCTGCCTGCTGAGACTTAAGCACTTTGATGTCCCCTCTGTGCCCCGTGTGGAATATGTTGGGAAAATGATAAGCTAAAAACATTTCCCACATTGAGGCTCAGGCAACCATACAATCCAGAGTTTCCATCCCCAGACCAGACCCAGGAATCTTTCCTAGGCGAGCACTCCCTGGAATCAGAGAGCCTACCCGCCTGTTCTCACTGTGTCTAGGAAGTCTTCCTTTCAGAGCCTGGCTTTCCTCCTTGCTGCAGCAGTTTTGTTAAGCAAACAGGATGTTGTTTCTGGACACTTTTCCCCCAGATGCTATAATTAGCAGTGGTCGCAAGAGGAATAAGGGAAGTGGACTGTGCCTGCCGGGAGGGCGGGGAGGCCAGGCCTGGTTTGCTGGGTGGAGGCTGGTTCCCAGGGTGTTTGCCAGGGATGCTCTGCAGACTTTGCAGATGCAAAGTCAAGGCAGGATTGTTTTTACTTCAGTTTCCCCCCAAGGTGGCCAACAGTAACAGGTTAATCAGGAGGGAAAGGCAAAAGTGACTTCAGTTCCGGCATCAGAAGATAAAAATCGAGTCCTTTTTAAAATTTCCTCCAGGAATACATGCTTTAGAGGACACTCACCCCAGCCCTTAGAAGTTCCTTGCTTGTTTTACTTTGTTTTGCTGAGTAACTTGCAGGACCTCAGTTCCCCAATCAGGAATTGAACCTGCCCACAGCAGTGAGAGCACTGACCATCAGTGTCCTAATCACTGGACCATCAGGGAATCCCCCACATTTCTTTTCTTTTCAGTTGCCTAGGATATCTTTCTGTATCTTCTTCTCTCACTCATCCTCGTCTCTCCCAGGATAGTTTCCATGCCAGGTAACTTGAATTCCCTCGCCTGGGTGGCTCCCATTCCTCTGCTCTTGTATACTGCAGCCATGGCCAAGTAGTCTGGCTGGCAGATGGCCAAGTGCCCTCAGCACTTTGGAAGCCCTGAAGGAGTCAACTTCCCCAGGCTTGGCCTTGTTTCTGTGCTCCTTGCCCATAATGTCTGGGTATAAAACTTCCCTGGTTGGTAGAGATTGACCTTGATGGTTACATTCGGGATCAGAGGCCCCAGCACACAAAATGTACAAGGCCTCACTTGTTTTGGGAAAGCATTTGGTGGGTGACTGTGTGACCCAGCTTTGGGCAGGTTCCCTCCTTGCCCCCAACCCCCTGGCCACCATCAAAGTCCAGTGGAGCCTCTTGAGTTAGGAGAGAAGCCAGCTTTATGTTTTGGGTACTAGGGTTACCATTTCCTATTACCTTCTTATAATATTGGGTGTTTTCTTTCCAACTATATTGAAACTATACTATCCAACTATCTACACCCAACAATATTGGGTGTAGAATGGGTGAAACTCACCAAAGCAAAGTGAAAGTTGTGAAATTCAGGCAACCTAGTTCTATTTTGAGAAAGTCTTCTAAACTTCCTTAAGGAAAACTAGAACCAGCCTGCTGTATATTTCTTCTTTGAATTTCATGGTTTATGGCATTCATAAACAACTTGCCTTCCATTTCCCCAGAATTACCCAGTTTTGACTCTTTTTTTTTTCCAACTACAATTTTATTTTATTTTTAAACTTTACAAAATTGTATTAGTTTTGCCAAATATCAAAATGAATCCGCCACAGGTATACATGTGTTCCCCATCCTGAACCCTCCTCCCTCTCCATACCATCCCTCTGGGTCGTCCCAGTGCACTAGCCCCAAGCATCCAGTATCGTGCATTGAACCTGGACTGGCAACTCGTTTCATACATGATATTTTACATGTTTCAATGCCATTCTCCCAAATCTTCCCACCCTCTCCCTCTCCCACAGAGTCCATAAGACTGTTCTATACATCAGTGTCTCTTTTGCTGTCTCGTACACAGGGTTATTGTTACCATCTTTCTAAATTCCATATATATGTGTTAGTATACTGTATTGGTGTTTTTCTTTCTGGCTTACTTCACTCTGTATAATAGGCTCCAGTTTCATCCACCTCATTAGAACTGATTCAAATGTATTCTTTTTAATGGCTGAGTAATACTCCATTGTGTATATGTACCACAGCTTTCTTATCCATTCATCTGCTGATGGACATCTAGGTTGCTTCCATGTCCTGGCTATTATAAACAGTGCTGCGATGAACATTGGGGGTACA
>NW_011494755.1:9034598-9041887 GCF_000754665.1 Bison bison bison
AGGTACTAGTTTGCATTCCCACCAACAGTGTAAGAGGGTTCCCTTTTCTCCACACCCTCTCCAGCATTTATTGCTTGTAGACTTTTGGATCGCAGCCATTCTGACTGGTGTGAAATGGTACCTCATAGTGGTTTTGATTTGCATTTCTCTGATAATGAGTGATGTTGAGCATCTTTTCATGTGTTTGTTAGCCATCTGTATGTCTTCTTTGGAGAAATGTCTATTTAGTTCTTTGGCCCATTTTTTGATTGGGTCATTTATTTCTCTGGAGTTGAGCTGTAGGAGTTGCTTGTATATTTTTGAGATTAGTTGTTTGTCAGTTGCTTCATTTGCTATTATTTTCTCCCATTCTGAAGGAGGCAAGAATATACAATGGATTAAAGACAATCTCTTTGACTCTTTATTTTTGATTATCTGCTACCTGAGAGTGCATGGATAAGTCTCCAGCTGATTTGTAAAGTGGACCAATTGTCTTCTTATTGCAGTGAATTCTCTGGTTAGTGAGAAACGTCATGGGTAATGGGACAGTTCATGTGATGTGAAAACACCGATTTTCTGCTTTCAGTATGGGGCATGGGAGAATAGCAGGGCAGTACCAAACACTGCTGTACACTCGCAAAGCCTACATACACTTTCACTTACAGATGGGTAGCTCCTGAAAGGAACCAAAGACAAATGACTCTGAATCACAGTGTTTCTTCTTCCTGTTTGTAAACAGGCAGGTGTTTCCCCCATGAGTCACTGTTTAGCTTGGATGGGTTTGAATATTTGGGTCAGGGATGGCACTTTTCAGAATTCCTTCTTTCACTTGGAAACCCAAGGCTATGCCTGCACCTCCAGAGGAGGGAATGTGTTCGTGGCATTGTAAGACAGTAATCTGGCCTCTCACAAACATGAGCCCGGGGCATGAGGTCCTTGTTATACATACAGAGCTCTCATGTACGCATCCCCCTCCCAGGTCCCAGCAGATGTAGAGAAGTGTCAGGATCGGATGGAGTGTTTCAATGCTGATCTGAAAGCCGACATGGAGAGGTGGCAGAACAACAAGAGACAGGACTTTCGGCAGCTGCTCATGGGAATGGCTGACAAGAACATCCAGTATTACGAGAAGGTAATGAGCTGATGATGAGACGACAGCCCTCCCCTTAATAGCCAGAGCCTCTGGTCAGGGCCTGCCAGAAGTCCAGAAGGATCCTGCCAGGCCCATCTCCTTCCCTTAATTTACGTGTTTAGCCTTAGTGAACCCGTGTGTCCTTGCCCTGATCTGCTAGATATGGTGCTGGGTTTGGAACCAGGGGTCCCCCTCAGGTGCCCACAGGGGTTCCACTTGCACACCCTGCTGATGAAACTGGTTTTACCCTCCAAGCCCTCTAGTTCTTCTAGCAGCTGCTTCCCAGTCAGGCCTGTAGCACATGGATGCGCCCAGTTGATGGAGGCTTTGGGGCCCTGTCAGGCTGTTCTGTGGTTCTGCACCCAAGGGTTCGTCACGTTTATTCTGCTATGGATCCCTTTGGTCATCTGGTGAAGCCTAGAGACTCCTTATTAGAATACTATCTGTTTTTTAAAATAGACTTTAAAATACTGTTTTTAAATACCTAATACAAAAGGATATAGGATTACAAAGGAAAACTATTAACACTAAAAAACGGTTTTTTTTCACGAGTCCCTTGATCTGTGGACTTCAGGTTAAGCCCCCCAACACACACGCACGCACGCACGCACGCACACAGGCTCGACTGTCATCAAGCTGCAGCTGAATATCCTCAGTCAAGGTTTGCCCCTAGCACATCCAACTCTAGAGCATGGTTGCTAATGAATCCTAATGAATTTGTTAAAAGCTTAATGAAGATGAAGAATGGCCCAATCATAATTCAACAAATAACCTGTAGACTTGAAATCAAGCTGGACAAGCATTAACTCAGCTACTCCCACCACAATTCTAGAAACACGTCCTTGGCCCAAACTGGAGGAATCCATCTCCTTCAAAAACATTGATGCTCTGGCCACCGCTCAGAGGCAGCGTGTCTGCGTCTTAGTTTGGAGGAGGGTTAAGGGAAAGAGTCATGGAACGGCCCTTGCCTGCCAGGTCAAGGATGGACTGCTTCGGGGAAGCGGGAGGGGCCATCCTCCTTTTCTCGGTATCTTTCTTCTGGATGCTCGCTGTGTGTCTGAGTTGACGTTGGGCTGGATGCTTTGCATATGTCAGCTTGCTAAATTTAAACTTAATCTTCACCATAACACTGTGAAGTGGGTTTTAGAGGCTCTCAATTTAAAGCTGAAGACATGGAAGCTCAGCAAGGTTTTAAAACTCTGCCCAAGGTCACACAACTCGTGAATGACTGAACTAGGGTCAGAGTTGGCTCCACTGGGTCCACACGTCTGAGGATTCCCACACACTGTCAGTGATGGGGACAGTCCTGCCTGCCCACAGGTGGAAAGATCATTCCAGGTGCAGCCAAGGCTTCATTCGTCTGCTGACTGGGCTGTTAGGCAGGGTGCCTCTCTCTGCCTTTGTTTCTTCATCTGTAAAATGGGGGTGATCCTCCTCCACTGAGTGATGGTGAAGAAACACTGAAATGATGCCGGAGCACCTGGAATGTGCCTGGCAAGTGGTTGATACACAGTGAATGGGGCTTCCATTCCTCCCTCCCTCCCACCCTCACTGTCCCCCACTTTCCCACTGCACCAGGGCTGACTCAGCTGATGTCCCCTCCTCTTCTTGGTGATTAATTCCAGTGTTCCCAGGGCCCAGATCTCAAACCCAGGGCCTTTATCTGTGTCCTCCCACTATACCACAAACAGGCCCCTGCCCTGGGGCCTCGTCTTGGCAGATGCTTTTTGTGTACTATCTGTGTACCTGGTCCCTTGCACACATCGATACACAGAGCAGCAGGACTCCTGCCATTCAGTTCAGTTCAGTTCAGTCGCTCTGTCATGTCTGACTCTTTGCGACCCCATGAATCGCAGCACGCCAGGCCTCCCTGTCCATCACCAACTCCCGGAGTTCACTCAAACTCACGTCCATCGAGTCGGTGATGCCATCCAGCCATCTCATCCTCTGTCGTCCCCTTCTCCTCCTGCCCCCAATCCCTCCCAGCATCAGAGTCTTTTCCAATGAGTCAACTCTTCGCATGAGGTGGCCAAAGTACTGGAGTTTCAGCTTCAGCATCAGTCCTTCCAATAAGGACCCCTTGTCTAGTGGTAAGTGAAAGTGAAAGTCGCGTCCTACTCTTTGCAAGCCTATGGACCATACAGTCCATGGAATTCTCTAGGCAAGAATACTGGAGTGGGTAGCCTTTCCCTTCTCCAGGGGATCTTCCCAACCCAGGAATCAAACCCAGGTCTCCTGCATTGCAGGTGAATTCTTTACCAGCTGAGCCACAAGGGAAGCCCAAGAATACTCAAGTGGATAGCTTGTCCCTCCGGCAGATCTTCCTGACCCAGGAATTGAACTGGGGTCTCCTGCATTGAGCTATCAGGAAAGCCCCTGTCTAGTGGAGGAGACACGTTAATCCAAGAATCCCACCTCTTCAGAGAGATGCAGGCCCTCCAGGAAAAGAACAGAAAGCTGGGAGAAAAGTTGAGGGAGGCATCATTCAGATCAGGATGGAAGGGGCAAGCAGAGTGGGCAGGAAAGGCCAGTCTGAGGACACAACTTTTAACCTGAGTCACAGAGACGAAGGACAAGTATTCCGGGCAAAGGGAGCAACATGTGTAAGGGTCCTTGGGTGGGAAAAGCTTGAGCATTTGACCAGTATTTCACTTGGTAAAGAAAGCTCGTATTTAGTTGGTTCATTTGTATTGTTTGAATTTTTTTTACAGTGAAAATGTTTCCATATAATAGTTGTATAATAAAATATATCTTTACAATGCTAAAAAGGGAAGAAAGCAAGCAGGCAAGCTGGTATGGCCTTGGTCCCCATCACTGACATAGAACCTTCCAGAGGAGAGATGATGGCAGAGGTAGAGAGCGGGATCCAGGATGCCACGGACCCTGCTCTGGGTCTCTCTCTGACAGCAAGTTCCTTGAGGCTCCCCAGGCTTCCTTCTGTAGGGCAGGGTCTGAGTCCAGCTTCTTCTCCAACTTCAGAGTCACCAAGGAAGGAAGCAGTGAGCCATTCACCACTCCCTTCCCCTGGCTTGACTTGGGGATGTGTGTCTGCTCCCCTCTACTCATGTCTCCTCCTCCCTAGTGACTCAGCACGAAGTCCTGCTTCACCCCGGTGCTGCCTCTCAGGAAGACCTTGTGTAGTTCTCCACCTCAGATCTGAGATGGCTGAACGAGAGCGCCCCGGGTCACACGTCTGGCCCATTCCAAGATGGTTTCTACCTCCCACCCACACATGGAGCAGTGTCTCCATCCCGGATGGGAACCTGGGGCCTCACCAGGGGTTTGCAGCCTGCCTTTCTCTTCTGCTTTTGAAAGGGAGGGGGTTTCTTTCAGTGAATACCTTTCCACTCACTGGGATGAGCTTTACAGATAGTTCACTTAGGCTTCGTAGAGACATTGCTGTCTTTCACAGAGATGGGGAGGAGGATGTAGTCGAAACAAACACCCATTGCCTCCCTTCTTTCCACCAGCTCTGAATAACCCGTGTAGGGCATCATTAGACAAAGGTGACCCAGCAGGACTGACTGGGAGGGTAGCTCAAAGCTGACCCTGAAATCTGCATCTCCACGCTGACGCGCTGCGTGTGTGTTGTCATTCCAGTGCCTCATGGCGTGGGAGTCGATCATCCCGCTACTGCAGGAGAAGCAAGAGGCCAAGTAAGCTCCTTTTCGGGACCGAGACTCTCCTACCTACGCAGGGCCTGGCACCCACCCCGGAATGTCCCTGCGGTTCCGGACACGTGGCACCGAGAAAACAGTCGCAGCAGCATCTCTCCTCAGTGTATTCCTTTCCCTCCCCTTCCCCCTGCCTCTGTCCAACAGTTGTTTTCCCTGAGTATTTATTCCTTGGTGGAGTCCGTAAAGGGCTGTCGTCATCTCTCGGTGGAAGAAGCTGCCTTGGTGGTGTGAAGGAGCCTGCTTGGTGGGACACTACGAAGATTTGAAACTGAGGGACACGTCAGCCCTCAGCTGACATTCTGACATCTCGTTACAGTCCCGTCTCTGGGGCCAGCAGAGTTGCCTGCTGAGGAAGAGAACCGGGTCCTGCTTCGCAAGGCCATGAGGAAGGCATGAACAGGAGGCAGCGCTTGCCTTCTGTGGATGCCCGGCCACTCTGACATTGGCCTCCATGGGCCTTGACTTGTCTCGGCCTGGAAGTTGGTGTCGGTGCCTCCAGGAAAAGTCCTTAATGTACAGGGGTCTGTGTGGCTCTGAGTGTGGCCTGCTGCCTGCCCGTCACGAGTGACACCTATGTTACAGTTTCTGGTTCATGTGGGACCATTTAAATCGGTGTCTTGGTGCAGCCACGCTAGAGCCAGCCAGCCAGGGTCTTTGTCTTCATGCCAATGCCTTGGGAAGTGGAGGGAGCAGTGTTCCCCAAACTCGTTTTCTGACACTAAAATGTAGTAGATTGGGAACTGTTTTATGTAAAACGAAAAAAAGGGTGCATTTTTCTCTGTGACGTTCTTCACCGTTCTTTTGCTTGTTAAATGTCATCAGGGTAGAGAGACAGGCCTGAGAGCGGTCATCTGTTGTCCTGAAGTAGGAATAATCGAGTTGTTGAGAGTTGCTGAGGTCGGCGGGCGTATACCGAGCCCCACCTCCCACGTCCACTTTCTGCAGTTTGCCTTTACCTCACCAAACATTGCTGGTTTAATGTTTCCTCCTGTGTCCACTGAACGTTTGGTCAGCCTTTGGGAGAGAGGCGGGCGTGTTCTCAGGATACAGTGAAGGTTTGTAAACTCTAGTGTGAATGAACGGTCCACGTAAAGTGCTTTAACTTTACTGTTTCCTAGTCAGAAAGAAGAGCCTGCATCTAGATGGGCCTCGAAGATGACACGTGTGACAGCAAACTCTTTGCTTCTAGTTCAGCTCACATCTCCTCCTGGCTCCATTTGAGGCTTCATTTCAGACTCTTAACAGGTTTCCTTCTCAAGTGTGTCAACACAAAGTAGACAAAAAGGATCTCTTCCTCCAGCTCGTTATCTTTCCCCTCTTGAAGTGAAACTACCTATGTCATGTTTGTGTTCTTTCGTCTGTGGCTCATCTCTATAAAATTACAAATCTGAGCCTCAAATAAGTGGTATTATTTTTTTGTTTGTTTGTTTTTTTTAATGAAACAGCTGTGCTGAGACCCTGCTGTGTTTGCAAGTGAACCTGCAAATACTGGTCAGCACACAGCCTCCTGAGGGCACTGCATCCTGCTTCCAGCTGCAGAGGTGGTCTTGGGGCAGCCGCTGGACAGCCCAGAAGAGTTTGGTTTCGTTTTCATCATGTTTGAAAGAGTCATGGTTTAAGGGATAATTTGTGTGTCAGTTGGTACTTTCATGCACTGTTAGACCCCGTTCATGCCATTCTAAAATCCTCTGATGTGAATCTTCCGTTTGGTACAATTAGAGATGATTCAGTGGAGAAAAAGGGTAAGAAGAGTTCATTGACCCCGAGTGGTGATTCAGTGTTTCATTCTACCTCTAAACCATCCTGTTGGTGTGGCTGAGGTGGTGCGGGTCCAGCCTGACAGCTTGCTGGTAGAATCAGGGCGTGTATCTGATAGTGGGTTGATGGCCTTCTGTGGATATTTTGCAGAAGACACTAGACTGTCCTAGAGGTGAACACTTATCTTGGCAAACGTGCAAAGTCTTGCCTGGTGGAACGTATGCTTTAAAAATGTCCAGCATGACGAATGCTTGGGAAGAACCATGGAAGGAGTTACAGGAAGACTAGACTCTAGTCTGCTGCTACTGGCCAGAGCCCAGGGACGTTCCTGTGGGAGGTCAGTTGAGCAAGAAGGCAGCCCTTCAGAAGAAACCCATCAGGTTCCTTGCTGGGACATATGGAGATAGGTGGGGTACACAGTCATCCTCTTACATGATTGGAGGCAGAAGACTGGTTCTGAAGCACTGCAGGCATCTTGGGCTTTTTCTTTCTCTGTGTGGTCCCTCAGTGAAGTGCCTGTACTTTTAAGCCTCCAGGGAGAGCTGGAATGAGGCAAACCAACCTCCAGCTTGCCACTGGTGGCAGAGCTTGGAGGACCAGGGTACCTTGCAGCCTTCCTTGGAGGAGTGGTCGTTCCAGAAAATGAACCTTTGTCCCTTACTTCTGGCTGGCATCTGATGAGGTGAGGAGGCTGGCCCAGAAGGCAAGGGATAGTAGGCAGTGGTGGAGGCTCTCCAGCCCTT
>NW_011494755.1:9041987-9050181 GCF_000754665.1 Bison bison bison
TCCAGCCCTTCGCATCCCCGTGGGCCCCACCACCGAAGGTCCGCAGCCCCAAGCATTCACCTCTTTATCTCCATCATCACAAAGGTGATTCCCCATGAGAAGCGTAACCCAGAGACCTCTGTGCCAAAGACTGCCTCCTGGTTCGTCACCCCATCCTTCATGGCTCCACAAAGTCTTGAATCACCAAGTCCTCTCTTGTGTTTATTTTCCAGGAGAAGTTTGCTTGAGGCTGTGTCTTAACCGTAGACGCATGTGGACAGGTTGAAACTTGAGTACGTGGCCGTGGAGTGGAAAGTCAGCCTGTTGACTGTCCCTGGGCTGGGGAAGTGGAAGGTTCCATTCACCTGGGTTAGAAGTCCAGGCTAGGGCAGAAGACAGAACTTGTAGAAACTGAGCGATCTTAGAGATGCAGATGAGGTTGAAGAGAGCAGTGGTGATTTATAGCATTTTAGGGACACTGCTCGTCGTTACCCGGGGCTGGATTGCCAAGAAGGCTCTCAGCTACTGTGCTCAAAGCAAGGAACCTCTGCTCCTGCTCAGGCCAGGTTCGGGGTTGGGTTTTACCCTTTATTAAGACTTAATGATGATTGCTCAGATAAGTGCAATTGTGGACGTGACTGGCTTGTTTTCACTGTGCTGCTCATTGAACCCGCCACACACCTTTCTTTAGCTGAAATAACAAACCAGCACACCTCTAGGGATGGTGGTGAATGTAACCTAAGGGTGTCTTCATGCCAAATTTCAGCCACACCCAGAGGGTGTCTTACATGTTGTTGACTTGAATGTGTTTTCTCAGTCGCCATCCGCAACAGGGGGAATAAAAGGCACACCTGGCCCTCATTGCTTGCGAGGCTGCCATTTGCGTTGGGATGCCGGGCAGTTAAGCCTAGAGAAGGGAACCTGCCATGTGGCTGTCTGCACGTGGACTTGCTCTTGGGACAGTATCAGCCCAAGAGGCACTCGGAGTTTGTATGACTTGGCCCTGCCATTGACAGCATTCAAGTCGAGAGCACTTGATTCTGTTTCGACGCCGTTCACTGAGTCTCATGAGAGTCCTTCTCTGCCCTGTGTCCTGAGCTGGTGAGAGTGAAGGGAGAGCAAAGTCCAGACTAGCCCATCTTCTGAGCAGAAACAGCCCTTTAGAGCAGCCAGGGTAGAGCCCATTTTCAACCCATCCCAAGACCCAAACAGATGAGGCCAGTGTAGGTCTGTGTGTGGTCCGGGTAGGGCGTGCCAGTGCTGGTCCCTGCCTCCTCACTCACGGCCTGCTCTCAAGGTCTGTGGAAATAGGATGGTCTTATCATCAGGCTGGGGTAACACAAGATTATGTTGGGGATTTGGGTCTGCCTTCTCCCTTCCCAGAGTCCCCAAGGGCCACCAGGTGGAGCATGCCCACGCACCCACTCACTCACTGTGGTCTCTCTTCTTCCGACGGCGTTTCCCTCGAATTTGCCTGCCACCCTCTGGGCCAGACCTACAGACGGAGCTGGGTGTGTTGGAGTTGTTCACCTCCTTGCGGTTTTGAATTCAGTGAATTTAAGAAACCTGACTTTTTTCATCAGCCCACCCAGTAGGTGGCCAGCTCTTTAGGTTGAGGGTCCCTGGTCTCCCCATGTTGCACAGATCGCAGCAGGCACAGGGTTGTGTGTGTTAGAAAAGTTTTGGGGGAGGGGTATTACAGGGGGTGTGACTGTTCTCTCAATCATACGTGTTTGAAATGTTCTCTGGGTATGACTGCCTAACCCTTTCTGTGTGGCAAAAAAAAAAAAAAAACGTTATCCAGGTAGTTTTTATTACCATAGGTAGCCTGTAAATAAGTGCTTGGAAAAAATAACTCTAACAAACCAGTAAGATATTTGTCTCATTCATAAACATTGTGTATTTAGCACTTGAAAAACAACAAATCCAGACTTTTGGACATGCCACAGACTGTTAAAAGCCTAACTGTACTTTTTGAGAATTTGTCAACAACTACTAATATGCCTTATTCTTCAACTACTGTTGTTTAGATTCTGGTTAGAAAAGAGTTTTTAGAGATGTAATCAGTTGTTCAGTTTAAACACTTGAGGCCTAACCTAGCCAGTCTTCATTCCACTTAAAGAAACAAGCCAGAAAGTGAGGTTCATAATTAGGGCTGCCTTTTGGGAAGAGAAAGCTAAGTACTGCTATTGCCAAATGATATTTTTTGATAATGTCAGGAAATACAGGGACCACAAAACCTTTTTCGTTGTTGTTTTCAAGTGTGGAAGACGCATCTCGTGCCTTTTGGCACATTTTTTATTGTAGAGGATATTATGGTATCAGCATCGACAAATCACAGATACAAAGAACTCTATAGATGATGACAATATTAAAGGTTTACCCCGATTCTGTAGAAGAGCTTTTTAAATGATACTGTGGGGCCTCCGAGCAGCGTATTTTACATAGAAATTCTCCACAGGTCGAAATGCCAAAAACAGCGAACACACGGTGTTGACTCACAGAATCTCGTCCTTTGTCACAGAGCTTTCGCTGTTAATAAAAGCCAGTGACTGGGTACCGCACGTGCACCTCTCCAGGCAGCGCAGCCCTCGCCAGGTGATTCTGGGCTCCCTGGAGGCCGGTGTGAGCAGGCAGACCCTGCCCACACGGCTGTGTGGCAGGCTGGCTCACAGTCTCAGACCATCCCTCCAGTCACGGATGCTGCTGGAAGGAGGCAAGGGGGATCGAGTTTTCCCCAGTGGGGACGTGAGGAGGAGATAGGACACTGCAAACAAAAACGTGACTCAGTGGGATAGAGTGAGGCCTGTGTCAGCTGGGCCCTCGTCAAATAACAAACCAGCATGTCCGAACAGTCAGCGCCATTGCCCTGGGCACCCCTGCGGTTTGGTCCCGTCTTGTAGGGCCCTGTCCTCTGTCCCCCGTGCCTGTTCCCTGATGTCTGTGTGTCGGGAATGTGTTCAGACATGAGGTACATCTGATATATTCCCATGAAATAAACTGCCAGCAAACTTTCTAACTTTTAACTGTTGGGGGCGGGGGGAGGAAAAAACCAAACCTTTTTGCTTAGGTCATGTCCAAATTATCGACTGTTTATTATTTGAGAAATCATTCTTTACATTTAAAATTTTAAAAGGAAATCCTTGAGGTATTGATGAAGTCCTCCATGTAAATGTGTTCTCTTCTGTCCATGTTGCCATTAAGCCAAATTAAAAGCTGTGAAAAAAAAAATGTGCTTGAGAATGTGTGTTGTAGATGAGAAAGTGATTTACAGATCAAAGTCTTTGTTTCATGAAGCTACCAAACTTTAAAAAGAATGTCACTTTTTTTTTTTATTACGGAACCCAGAGATTATTAAAAAAAAAAATTCTTGTTGCATTTTTGATGCTGGCATGAGAATTTTGTCCACTTTTTTTCATATCTGTAAAAAAAATTCTGTCCATTGTTTACTATGGGATTAGTATTACATTTCAAGATAAAACAAATGAATTTGTATTGCTTGATAAAAACTATTAGCTTGTAAATTTTAAAAAGGTTTCTTTACCTCAATTAACTTAAAGTAATGGACCAATAAACCTGTAAAAGATGCTTTCTTTACCTTGAGTCACGTTCCATTTGTACAGCTTTATAGTACATGCATGACTTTTAATCGTATTTTCTCATTTTCTCTAAGGAGGTATCCGTTTATAGGCAAGAATCAGGATATGCAAAGCAACAGGAAAAAATACCAACTGTTTTATTCTTCATTTCTTATCCTCAATTTACCCTCTCCTACATCTTACAAGATGGCACTGATCTGAGAAGATGAAGAAACCACCTACTGTCCATCTGTAACTGTGATTGGCAGGAAGGCTGGCAGCCAGCCTAGGTAACTACATGAGGGATTTCTTCCCACTTTATCCCATAGCAAAGCACAGTGTCATATTCTGAGTCAGAGCCAGTCATTGCCTTTTTTTTTTTTTTAATTGCTATTTTTAAAAAAAATCTGTAAAGAAAGGAGAAATATCTGTGGTTCTTTAGCGCATCTGAGTGTGTTGTAAATCAGAGACCACAATGCTCAGTTGAGCTTACCTAATGATGGCCATGCACTGGAACTAGACTCCTACAGGTGCTAAGCTTGGCTTTTTGATAGTAGACATCATGAATATAAGACTTGAGTCACACAAAAGAGGCAGTAAGGTGTGGGATAAGAGATTTGAGATCAAGTCCTAGCTTTTCCACTTACTAGCTATGTAGCTTTGGGCAAGTGCCATCTCTCTGAAATTCAGCATTATTATCTTTGAAATGAAGACATGCCTTTCCTGAAGGGTGGCCGATAGGACTAGCAATAATGTCTACAAAGCACCTAAGTGTCTGCTGGGCCCTCCTTATGTCATAACCCTTATAGGAAGACTTATCCTATTACTTGTTCAAATCCAGCCAACTTAAATATCAGAGATGTTCCCGTAAGAATCCTTCCTGTGTGCTTTACTGAAAATTTATGTATTGCCAGTTGAAAATTTTAAAAGGGGATATATCGTTTTTTAAAACTGTTTTCCTTTTAAGAAGATTATGAAAATAGTATGCTGGAGGATTGTAGGCAGACTGAAGGTCTGGGGAAATAGAAGGGAGTGGATGATAAACCAGAAGTGATGGAAAGGGAGATGGATTTCAGTGGTGAGGCGAAGAGGTCAGAGATGACTTGGTGATTTCCAGCCTGGGAGCTGGGACGTGATGCCATTTACGGAAATCAATCAGCAGAAAAATATAAAAGATGGAGTAGGCTTAGATGGTGGGGTAGGAGAAGAATTTGGTTTGGACTTAACATTTGAGAAGACCCAGGGGGAGGTGTTGACTAGATTGTTGGAAAGAGAGTTCTGGGAGACTAGATTACCTGGGAGGAAAACCAAGGGCAGGACTTTGGGGTCCTCAGGAATTAGGGAACCTGGGAGAGGTGGAGGGGGGCTCAGGGAAAGTTCGAAAGAGAAAAAGATCTCCATAGATTTGAATCGTGGTTTCTAAGCTTGAGAACTTGTGAAAACACCAATTTGGGGGCCCCACCCCTAGAGTCTGATGGTATTTGTCTTTTTCTGATTGACTTTGCTTAGTATGGTAATCTCTAGGTCTCAGATCAAATTAGAGAATTTGCTTTTCTAACAGGTTCCCATTGGATGTTGATGAAGCTGATCCAGGAACCACACTCTGAGAACTAATGGTTTAGAACATCTGCTGGAAAGACCTGGAGAAAGCTGAAAAGTTTTGAAACTACTACCCTGGTGACAGGTGGGGTTGAAAAAGTCAATACTATGGTGTTGTGAGCCCCGCTTAGGTGAACACCCACAAGCTCATGGCAGGGTCAGTATGGACAAGTAAGGATATTTTTCTAGATGTTGAGAGCAGGCTTGAATGGAGAAGCTAGTGATTAGATTCATTTAGGTTGGGGGACTGGTCAGGGGCTGGAGTGGAAGGCAAGGCCTCAAGAGGAATGAGGAAATTGATTAGAGTTTGCCTAGAGCGTGGCCTTGAACTCATTTTCCCCATCGCACGTTCTCTGCTCCTGTTGCCTGTCTGAGCGAGGACCTCTGCCTCCCTCCGAGTTGCCTGAATCCCAAATCTGAATCATTCTTGCCTCCATATGCCTCACTCTGTGCAGTTCATCCACTACCCACTCCTGCTGACCTCTAGCTTCCAAATATTCTCCCAAGTCTGTCTAACCTTTCTCCATCCTCATAGCTTCTTACCTAGTAGCAGCCCACTATCACCTTCAACTGGATTCCTCAACAGGCCTCTCTGCTTGTCGCTTTTCTGCAAGTCTTGCTCACTCCTTCCAAAGCCAGTTCCTTCTCAGTGCTGCCAAAGTCCTCTTTCTAATATACAGATGTAAGCATTCGACATTCTTGCCCAAAACCATTCAACAGCTAGCCTATTACTCTAAAGAGAAACTGATTCTTCCTTTTTAAAAAAAATTTTATTGAAGTATAGTTGATTTACAATGTTAATTTCTTCTGTACAGCAAAGTTACTCAATTATACACACACATATATATATTCTTTTTCATACTCTTTTCCATTATTGTTTGTCACAGGATATCAAATGTAGTTCCTTGTGTTATACAGTAGGACCTTGTTGTTATCCATCCTATATATAATAGTTTGCTAAACCCAAACTCCCATCCCTTCCCTCTTCTACACCACCCCCGCCGCCCTGCCTTGGCAGCCTCAAGTCTCCTCTCTGTATCTATGGGTCTGTTTTTGTTTCATAGATATGTTGATTTGTATTGTATTTTAGATTCCACTATATAAGTGATATCATATGGTATTTGTCGTTCTCTTTCTGACTTTGCTTAGTATGATGATCTCTAGGTCTCTCCATGTTGATGCAAATGGCATTATTTCATTCTTTTTTATGGCTGATTAGCATTCCATTGTATGTATGTACCACATCTTCTTCATCCATTCATCTGTCAATGGACATTTTAGGCTTTTCCTTGTCTTGGCTATTGTAAATAGTGCTGTGAACATAGGGGTGCATGAATCTTTTTGAGTTATAGTTTTGTCTGGGCATATGCCCAGGAGTGGGATTACAGGATCATATGGCGACTCTAGTTTTTGAGGAACCTCCATACTGTTCTCTATAGTGGCTGTCCCAATGTACGTTCCCAGAAACAGTGTAAGAGGGTTTCCACACCCTCTCCAGCATGTGTTATTTGTAGACTTTTTAACGATGGTCATTCTGGCTGGTGTGAGGTGGTAGGTACCTCACTGTAGTTTTGATTTGCATTTCTAAAGAGAAAATTTTTTTTAAAAAACCAATGTGTTCACTTTTGGTTGCTCTGTGCCTTTGCTGCTGCGTGAGGGCTTTCTCTGGTTGCGGTACGTGGGCTTCTCATCATGGTTGTTCCTGGTATTTCGGAGCACAGGCTCCAGGCATGTGGGCTTCAGTAGTTGCAATGTTTGGGCTGTAGGGCACAGGCTCAGAAGTTGTGGCACACGGGCCTAGTTGCCCCATGGCATGTGAAATCTTCCCGGACCAGGGCTCGAACCTGTGTCTCTTGCATTTGGAGGCAGATTCTTATCCACTGTACGACCACGGAAGTCCCTAAAGAGAAACTTTTTAAAGGCTCTGTTTTGATGTTCCTCCTCACTGTCCCCGCTCACCTCTCGATTCCAGCCCCCTGGATACCTCTCCCTCCATCCCTCTTTTCTCTCTTCACGTTGATTTTCTGTATTGGGGGATATTTTCACCATCAGATCTTCCAGCATGTTCCTTCTGCCTGGAATTTCACTCAACATCCAGCCTTGGTAACTCATCTTTCCAGTTTTATGCCACTTCTCCCGAGAAGCCTTCTCTGCACTCTTGGATTTGGGTTATATGCTCCCTTATGTTAGCGTTCATTATAAGACACATGACTGCCTGTTGTTCTGTCTGCTCCACCCACTAGGTCAGACACTGGTGGGGTAGGAGCTGTCACAGGCTTGCTCCACCTCAGCACCTAGCATGGTGCTAGGATCCGAGTAGATGTGCTTTGAAGTTGTGGACCAGTCCATGCAGGGCGTCAGTGATGATAACAGACTCTGAGCCCAAATGCTCTGAGATTTAAATGCATTCTCTAGCTTTAAGTTTTATCCTAGTCTGAGAATGCCATGTCTGAGTTCTAGAGGGAAGCTGACCAAAGAGACAGTGAGTCACACACTCATGCTACGGATGTTGATTTATTAGGAGGTGAGTCTTTTATTCACGTAATTAAAACAGTAAGTGCCTCAAAATAAAATGGTGTTAGCGTATCTCCCCTCTCCTTTCACACCTCTCACTTTGGGAAGTGCTATTGATGGAAAGTATTCCTTTGAAGAAAGCCTTTTTGATAATTGCCTTCTTAAAAACAAAACTACGCTGACTTCAAATGCCTGAGCCCTAGATAGCTCCCGAGTCATTCACGCTAACAAGGCCTGAGGGAAGAAAGCTAAACTTTGTTTTCAAGGTTCTGTTTTAATTTTAAAAATACTGAATGATGTTCACAGTTGGCAGTTCTTTCGAAATTCCCTTCCCTATCCCCCTCAGGTGGTTGACTGCCTTTGTGTTCTCACCCAGGACTCCTGGGTGACTAGTTACGATGGGTGGAGCCCCCAGAACATTCCTGGAAAAAAACTGGCTTCCATGTTGGGTATGGCTGTGCCTGTGGCCTGTGTATCTCCCTTGAAAGTTCACACTCTACTGTCTGCAGAACCCAACCTCTGCC
>NW_011494755.1:9050281-9073089 GCF_000754665.1 Bison bison bison
GTTAAGTGCTTTCCCCCACCCACCCAGGACCCCTGAGCCACAGCAAGTCATTCTGAGGCCGACTCTGACCGGAACTTGGGTTCCTTGAGCAATGGATTACTGTGGACACCAGTTCCTGGTCCCGTCCTTGGTCTTCAGAGGGAGTCTGGCCGTTGCTGGTGTTCTGGCTCCCGCAGATCAGCACCTTCATTTCTCTGTGATGTCTTCAGGCTGCAACCACGAGGCTTGCTTATAGGCCACGATGCTGTAAGAATTTACAACAGAGAATTATAGGGGAACAGCTGGAATGGGGAGGGAGGGTCTCTAGCCATCTCTCGGAGACTCTGTCCATCATGGCAGCAGAACCGCTGTACTCTCTGGAGGAAAGTGGCCCCAGAGAATTTCCCTCACTCCAGCCTCCTTCCTGTCCCATAATATGGAGAGCCATTTGCATCTACATTTTCCCTTTCTTGGAGCCTCTTTCCATCTTACTTCTGTCTGATGATTCATTCCCATGTGGACCTCAAGCTCAAGCTTCACTCATCCCAAGCGGAATTCGCTGCATCCCCTTCTGCCTTTGCATTGCCCTTTTCTCTCTTCCATAAATCATCACATTGTTTAAAAATACTGGGAGATGAAATGGACGCCTAGGAATGAAGAGCTGTTTTGAAGTCTGGAATCTGTGACGTTTGGCATGTCCTTTAACCTCTGGTGTTCTCTTTCTCAACTGTTTGAGCTCTAGGTACCCCAGGTTCTAAGCTGGAACACAGTTCTTCCTAATGGATGGACCACATCTGGAGCTAGTGGGTGGGGTGTGGGCAGAAATCCAAATCCTTCTAAGGAAAAGCTTTGTAGAAACTTCCAAACACAGATTCCCTACCCTCTGTGAGCCCCAGGGCTCTCCAGGGAGGAGCACTCACTATTCTTAAAGCTCACTGTATGTCAGAGCTGGCAAGAGGCGAGTAGAGGCAGGCAGCCCAGGACCACATGAACTGTTCCAGGCCCGACTCCACAGCTCACCCCAGCTGTGGGACCATGACAGCAGAGCCCCGCGGTTGGTGGATTATTTTAAAGCAGGACAAGAAAACTTTTCAACATTAAGATTCTCTGCCCATTTGAGTAACTATCTCCTCCGCTTTAGAGTGTATTGTGCACCTGCATTGTGTTAACTTGATCCCCTTAGAAGATGCAGGAATTCCTACTCGCTGGGGGAAAAAAAAAAAGAATTTCTTCCTGGTGGCAGTACCCCCTGGGAAATAACATTCCTGTCTCAATCTTGTAATAGGTCTCGACCCACCGCTCACCTTGTTGGACTATGTAAACTGTCAGTATGTTACTTGGGTTTGTCCTGCCCCGGTCCCTCTTGGGAAATGTTTAAAAATTGAAGTATGTTCATTTATAATGTGTTTTTTTCAAGAGTACAGCAAAGTGATATATATATTCTTTTTTGGATTCTCTTCCATTATAGGTTAGTAGATATTGAGTTCCCTGTGCTATACAGTAGGCCCCTGTTTACCAATTTTATACATGCTGCTGCTGCTGCTGCTGCTGCTAAGTCGCTTCAGTCGTGTCCGACTCTGTGCGACCCCATGCACGGCAGCCTACCAGGCTCCCCCCTCCCTGGGATTCTCCAGACAAGAACACTGGAGTGGGTTGCCATTTCCTTCTCCAATGCATGAAACTGAAAAGTGAAAGTGAGGTCGCTCAGTCATTTCTGACTCTTAGTGACCCCATGGACTGCAGCCTACCAGGCTCCTCCATCCATGGGATTTTCCAGGCAAGAGTACTGGAGTGGGGTGCCATTGCCTTCTCCAATTTTATATATAGTAGTGTGTATATAGGAGGAGGAGATGGCACCCCACTCCAGTATTCTTGCCTGGAGAATCCCATGGACGGAGGAGCCTGGTAGGCTGCAGTCCATGGGGTCGCTAAGAGTTGGACACGACTGAGCGACCTCACTTTCACTTTTCACTTTCATGCATTGGAGAAGGAAATGGCAACCCATTCCAATGTTCTTGCCTGGAGGATCCCAGGGGTGGGGGAGCCTAGTGGGCTGCCGTCTATGGGGTCACACAGAGTTGGACACAACTGAAGTGACTTAGCAGCAGCAGCAGCAGTGTGTATATAGGAGAAGGAGATGGCAACCCACTCCAGTACTCTTGCCCAGAGAATCCCGTGGACAGAGGAGCCTGGTTGGGCTGCTGTCCATAGGGTCACACAGAGTCGGGCACAACTGAAGCGACTTAGCATGCATGCATGCATGGGAGAAGGAAATGGCAACCCACTCCAGTGTTCTTGCCTGGAGAATCCCAGGGACAGAGGAGCCTGGTGAGCTGCCGTCTATGGGGTCGCACAGAGTCGGACACGACTGAAGCAACTTAGCAGCATCAGCAGCAGTGTGTATATATTAATCCCAAACTCTTTTAATTTATCCCCCACCCCCTCCACAATACGTTGTCTCACAAACATAGAACTGTAACTGTGCCTTGGCATCTTATAGGTAGAACACTCGGCTTTTCCTGAAATAGTCTCCCTCTGGGTTATAATCCTTGGATTAGCAGGACTAAAATTTTCTATTTCTTCCTTAGATTGACTGTTGATCAACTTTTGTTGATCATGGTGGTGGCCAACCCCTGACATGGCAGCTCAACAGGCAGCTCCTGGGTGGTCAGTAGTGCTGGTGTCATACCCTCTGTCAGATTGTTCTTTCATTAAAGACTCTGAGTACTGCTTATGCACTAAGCTCTCTGCTGGACACAGGGTACAAGGTCAAACAGGCATGGTTCCTGCCCTCAGGGAGCCTGTGGAAAATTAAATCACTAAGTAATCATCAACTGCCATGCTCTGAAGGAAAAGTATAGGAAGCTGTGCTGCTGCTAAGTCGCTTCAGTCGTGTCCGACTCTGTGCGACCCCATAGACGGCAGCCCACCAGGCTCCCCGGTCCCTGGATTCTCCAGGCAAGAACATTGGAGTGGGTTGCCATTTCCTTCTCCAATGCATGAAAGTGAAAAGTGAAAGTGAAGTCGCTCAGTCGTGTCTGACTTTTCGCAACCCCATGGACTGCAGCCTTCCAGGCTCCTCCACCCATAGGATTTTCCAGGCAAGAGTACTGGAGTGGGGTGCCATTTGCCTTCTCCATAGGAAGCTAGGGGAGCATATCATAGAAGGATCTAACTTAGATTGGGAAGGGAATTTTCTCAAATCCTCTTTGAGAAAATGGTGTTCAAGTTAAGACCACATCTAGCTATATTAAGACAGACGTGTGAGGTGTCCAGCTTCTCAGTGGTAAAGAATCCACCTGCCAGTGCAGGAGACACAGGTTTGATCCCTGGTCTGGGAAGATCCCACATGCCAAGGAGCAACTAAGCCCATGAGCCACAACTACTGAAGCCCGCGTGACCTAGAACCTGCACTCGGACGAGAGAAGCCACCGCAGTGAAAAGGCCCTGCAGGAACAAAGACCCAGCCCAGCCAAAGAAAAAGGGACATGTGGGTAAGGAACGGGGAAGGGCGTGAGGGGGAGGCTCCTGGGGCTGAAGCGGAGAGGGGAGGGTGGTGAGTGGCAGGAATAGCAGGCTGGAGAAGAGGGTGAGGCTGGACTACGCAGGACCTGTGGTCCTCCGTGAGACAGTGGTGCTCCTCCTAAGAACCGTGAAAGCCAAGTACAGAGCTCTGAGCAGGAGATGATGCGAACTGGTGTCCACTCTAAGGAAGTTTCTCAGGCCACCTGGTAAAAAGAGGGTGGATGGATGCGGGGAGATTGGCTCAGGGGCGAAGTTGATTCCCCAAGTGATTTGGACTAGGGGTAGCCACAGTAGTTTGAGGCATATACTGGAGGTAGGATCAATGAGGCTTGATGGATGGGAGGTACGGGAAGATGAAGAAACAGGAGGACTTTGGTGACTCTTAGATTTCTTTCCTGGCTGAGTGTGATGCCATTTAATGGGGTGGGCAAGACTGGAGGGGAGCAGATGTTAGGAGGGCGTCAAGGATGCAATTTTGGAAACTGAGATGGTAATTTGAAATTTTGAAAATAATTTAGATTACTTCAAGACGATGAAGTGAAAAGACAACCCAGATCTGAGCCCCAAAGAATTCTTCCATGTGGAGGTTTGTAGAGAAGTCAGAGAGGTAGGAGAAACCCAGGAGAGGAGGTGTTAAGAAAGCCAAGTGACAAGTGCCTTCCAAGGAAGGAGTGACCCACAGTGTTGCGGGCCACTGAGAACCAATGGGGAGAGGATGGCAGGGAGTCCAGTGTACTCGGCTGTGAGGAAGTCGGATCTCAGCGCAGCCCTGGAGGCATTGAACAGGGAAGTCAGTCTGGAGTGGGTTCAAAGTGAACGAGAAGTAAGCAAATGCAGACCAGCACTGGAGAACATGGCTGGGGGGAGGAGGAGGCGAGAGGGTAGCAGACCACGTGTCAGTTCTGATAGGAAGAACTCAGGAGATGGAGTTGCTAAGTAGTACAAGTGAACTCTAAGGGGAGAAAAGAGGTGGCATCCAGATACCCAGGGACTTTTCTGAGACACACTGTCAAATAGTGACTAAGAACCAACTTCCCGGGTTCAAATCCTGCCACTGTCCCTTATTAACTGTGTAACCTTTGGCAAGTTACATGACACCTTAGATTTTGTTTCTTCATCTGCAGAATGGGCATAAAATAGTAATTGCTTCAGAGGATTGTTTGAGAAGGTTAAAACATATGAAACATTCAAAGTAGTGCCTGGCACATAATCAAGGCTGTTTACATGTCTGCTATTACTATCTTTGAGAGATTGAGGGAGGGGATCAGGATGGGTGCAGAAGAACTCAGGCTTAGAGGTCTACTTTGAAGAAGATGAGCCCATTCGCTTCTGATGGCATCTACGAACCACAGGCAGCAGCTGAGTGCATGTGTGACAAGGGGTTGGGGGCTTGCGGATGGGCAGAACCAGACAGACATTCCCTCAGCATCTCCCTGCTGCACATAAAGAAGAGTGAGGACGAGAGGGCAGGTTCTCACAGTGCCGTGAAGTTGGCTCACTTCGGTACCAGGAAGGGCTGGGGCCACAGTCACTTATTGTAATTGAGCTGTTGGCAGCTGGGCTCAGCAACCTCTCCTCTCCACCTTCTGCCCTCCTCCACTCCCTGCTGTGACATGTCTTCCTGGGCTTTTCTGTCTTTGGAATGTAGCTCTTCTTTCTGCAGTTTGAGAGTTCTACTGGTCTTTCCTGTTGATCATGCTTAATGATTGGTGGTGCAGCCGTGGCCTCTTGAAAGAATTTTTCAAGATTTTGTTCATTTAGTGACTTTGTGGAGGGAAAAGTACTAGAAACACTCCCTTTCTACCAAAGGTTCTCAACCTTGGTTATACATCCGAATAAACTGGAGAGCTTTAAAAAATTCCCATGCCCAGGCTATATCCCAGATCAACTGAGTTAGAATCTCCGCAGGTAGGATCCAGACAGTCGTCGTTTTTTAAATCTCTCCAAGTGATTCCAATGTACAGCAGGCAAAGGAGGCTTTGTGAGCACGTGAGTCCCTCTACTGCTAAATGTCTCCAACAGAGGCATCTACTTGAGTGCCTCAATTCATGTAATCATTACTCCTTACGACTGGTTCAAGATACTGACCCAGCTTCTGTGGTATAAGATGATGAAGATCCTGTATATCTTAAAATTCCATGCACACATTGTAGGACGGGGCCCAGGTCCACTGGGGTGAGGTGTCCCCAGCTGGGGTGAGAGCAGCCCACCTGCTTCACATACCCCAAAGGCGCTTTAAAAAGGGAAAGCAATGGAACTGTAGAAAGGAACCATTTATTGCACATTCTCATTGCTTTCATTTGTCTGTTTATCTCTCTAGCTATGAGATGTTAACTAGTCTAGTCAGACTTGTTTTCTTTTGTTGTTTTTGTTGATCTGTTTAGGTCAAAGAGCCTATTTCAAGCAACTGCCAATCAAACAGAACTGGGTAACTTCCAAGTGGCACAGTTATTAATCCACTACTCACTTGGACAAAGAGCTGGCACTCCAGAGAAGTTTGCATTGTGGGTCAGGTCTAGCTAAGCCCAACCCATTCAGCCAAGACTCTCATGAAAACAGGGGCACATGAAAAGGCCTAAGGCCTGGACAGTTTGAAAATGAAAACTGGCCAGCGATGGCACTGGTAATCAAGTCTGGTGTTTTGCACAAATTCTCTCATCTGTTTGATCTTATTCTCTCAACTGTGAAATCAAAGAACCCTCATGATTGATGGCTTCTGTCTTAGGAAGCTCAACTTTCTATGCAAGCACATCAAGCTATACAATGTGATGCGAGAATCCAAAGGCAGCCCTTTTCACCATCCGCTTCCCACTTTTTCCAGCCTACCTTTAGCTTTTCCCAACCTGCCTTCAGCCCTTCTACTCTGCAGCCTACAACACCACCGTTAATGATATGGAGGGCTCCAGTGTGCTACCAAGCAGGTCCCTTTAAAAAGCAAATCTGTATCATGTCCTTTGTATCTTATTGTCAATATCATTACTGTGTTCCTTTCTCCTCTGTGGGATTGATACAAGCGTGAGAAAAGGGCCTAAACAGACCAAAGCTCGGCTGTCTAATATGTAGCCACTAGTTACATTGGCTTCTGAACTCTCGCCTTCAAATGGAGTCCAAGTTGGGATGTGCTGTCAGTATAAATACATACGGGATTTCAAAGACTTAATTCAAAAGAACTCATTGATTTTGTAGGTTGATTACAAAGACATTTTGGAGCTATTGGGCCAAATCAAATATATTATTAAAATTATTTCACCTGTTACTCGTGTTGTATTTAAACGTGGCTACTAGAAAATGTAAAATCATATAATATGGCTTGTGCTTGTGGTTTTGTATTTCTTTTGAATGGGGCTGGTTGAAGACCAGACTATTTCCTGTGGTCTATATTGGTGATAACCTCAGCTGGCAACTCTCCCCGCAGGCCTTTGTATCTCCAGCCTTCCTCCTGCCTGTTATCTCCCAGGAGGTAAGCACTCTTGATTTACAAATGAGACGATTTCCCCAGAGAGCTCAGAGGAATTACCATGTCCTGCAGGGGTGCTCAAAGCCCTCCCAAGATACAGAGAAGAAAGAATACTTGAAAGTGAGGCCGGATGACTGTCACCTAAAGGAGACTCAACGAGGTCTGGGTGATTCGAGAGGGTTTTTTATCCCAGCCTCTGATTACAAGAAAGTGTATGAGGCTCCTATTACAAAACTGCCAGGAAGTGAGCCAGCATGTTGAGGCCCTCTGTTTATTACTTATGACTTTAGGGAATTCCCAAATTACCAGATTACTAGTTTGGGGGCACAGGAGAAGTTTTTCTTAGTGGGAGAGCCTACTCAGAACCCATTGTGTAAATGTGAAAAGTAAATACTTTATGATAATAGGCTGGAAAGGCTCCAACAGTCCTTGACCTCAGCCCCAGCCCAAAAAGCAGGAACTGCTCCTGTCTTACCCAATCGGCAGGATGGCCAGGAAGGAGAGAAAAGAGGAGAGCGCAAAGCAGGTGCCGATGAACTTCTCCATGGTGAGCTGATAGATCTTGTTGTACAGCGTGGATGTCACCACCCCAGTGAGCGTCAGGGACAGCTGCAGGATGACGAACACCTTTCCTGTGGAAGGGACCGAGGTTACCGAGGTTACTGTGCTGTCGCTCCGTGTTCCCTGATAGCTGAGTCTCTGGGAGGCTCTCCGGAGCCCCCTCCCCTTCCCTGATTCCCTCTGTGTTCACGGCTCATGTTACCAGGATTCTGGCCTCCATCCAGTTGGCTCTTCCCATGGCCCGTGGGTGGCAGTATTTTCCTTTGTGGCTTTTCAATGGCAGACTTTCCCAGTCTTTCCCTGCTCCTGCTCTCACTCCTTCCGCCCTGGATGGACACTAATGTGTGCCCAGTGTCTTAAAGGCTGCTGCTGGAGCTCTCTCCTGTGCCTTCTGTCAGTCCAAACCCTGTGCCTCAAACGAAGTGGCTCTGAAACCTCTCAGATTCCTTTCACTCACCATAAGAGGAACCCTTGATGAGTTTGGACATTGCTGATCGGATGGTTGTGACAGGGATGAGAGCGAACAGCATGATGGCCCGAGCTGGAAAAGAAGCACATGAGAACACTCCTCACTGGAGCCCAGCCTTGGCCAAAGAGTAAATCAGAATAACAGGAAAACCTCCCTTAGAAGCCGCCTCCCACAGTCCTTTCGTGGCCCCACCCTGCCCCAGGGCAGGCTGACTCCCTGAGTTCCCAGATGGAGCTATAGATGCTGCAGACCGATCTTGAAGGTGGCAAGGCACCTGGGACATGGTGACAGGCGGTGAAGGGCGTCTTTATTGGCAGAGTTAAGTGGTTTCTAAGGAAATGGAGCTGATGTCACTCAAGTGACTTTCAGCTCCTTGCCTCCCAGGAGGGAGGTGTCTGCCCTCACCCTACATCATCTCTGAGACGCAGTCCCAGTAGCTTTGGCAAGCTGCATCCAGAAACGTGTGCCACTACCACAGCTACTACACCCCGCTCTTCCCTGTAGCCCTGTTCATCATTCTGATGTGTGTGTGTGTGTGTGTGTGTGTGTGTGTGTGTGTGGCGAAGGGGTGGGGTGGGGTGGGCGTGGCTATAAGTGATGGGGAGGGAAGAGGAGAGGTTACTCAGGCTTGCACTTGGCCTGTTTAACTGGGAGCTGGCTAAAAGTAATCTAGCCATTTTGTGAGATGTTTTTCTGAGCTGTGTGACCTCAGTCAAAGGGTGGTCTCTGGGAACTGTCTAGAGTTGTTCCGTTAGCCACTGGCAAGTCATATGACTACCTAAATGAAATAAAATGAAAAATTCTGTTCAAGTTGCACTAGCCACATTTTAAGGGCTTCATAGCCACACACAGCTAATGGCTATTGTTTTAGGTGGAAATGTTACAGAACATTTCTATCACTCTAGAAAGTTCTATTAGAGCCCTGTTCCAGAGTGCTCTGCTTGTGGTTGTCTGTGTCCTCAGAAACTTCATTCTGCTTCCTTGAGGGAATGTATTATATTGGTTGTGGAAGGCATTTATGGAGGATTTTTCTCTTTTTGAAAAGCCTGTGCTTGACCTGAAATGATTTTAATTAAAGGACCTTTTCAGCTGGATTACTTGAAAATGTTTTATCCCTTTTAAATCGGGGAGATAAACTCAACCCCATCTCTTCCACTCAGGGCCATCCTAAAGCCTCTCCTGACTCCCAGCACCACTGACCATCTCTTCCTTGACTTCCTAGATTACACTCTGATTACATTTCAGTGGGCAACACAGATAGCACAATACAGCCAAACTCAGGTGCACATAATCCTCTGTCCCTTGTGCCTCCTAGGTACAGACGTAATCTCTGGTGCTGAGCTGTGACAGACCACAGCACCTCGGGTGTACGCCCCGTTACTTAGGGGATCAGCAGTGTCCTCGTCCTGCCTCCCCAAGAATGCCGGACTCACCAATGTAGAACATGTATGTCTCTTTCACAAAAGCCAAGAGGAGGGCTCCTGACGCAAAGGAGACCATTCCGATCATGATCATGGTGGTGTCCTGGAGGTAGCGGGAGAAGACCAGCACGCCCAGGAAGCTGGTGATGAAGATGGTGTACCCTGAAGCCATACCATAGCCCACCTGCACTTGGTTCCAACTCAGAGGCTCCCTCAGCACAAAAAGCGGCATCACGTCCACGGTGCCCACCACTGCCAGGTCATAGATGATGGCGCCCACAAAGAGCAGGCCAATGATGATTTGTTTGGGCTTAGCCGTTGCAGGAGGTGCAGGGGGCCTCACCACACTCTGCTTGTCTGTCTGATCAGGATCCAGGGTGTCATACCTGCCGACAGTGCCAGGCACTATATCCACGGCCTTGCGGGGTTTGGCCTTGGACTCGGGGACCTTCAGCACGAACAGGCTGTACAAAAGGGCACAGGTGGCACAGCTTACACTGCAGGCGGTCAGCACCAGGCCCTGCTTGGAGTGCCCGACCATCTGCTTGAAGAGATGTCCCGAGACCATGCTCCCGCAGAACCCCGCCAAGCCCAGGATCAGGTCAATCACAATGAGGCGCAGGGAGCGGCGGCCCTCGGAGGAGCTGAGGGATCCCAGGGCCATGACCCCCGACCAGAACGCAGAGAAGCCGCCGCACAGTCCGGTCAGCGCAGCCCCTGCGTACAGGATCTCCACGGGCCAGTCCAGCAGCACTTTGAGCAGCAGCACGAGGCGGGAGAGCAGGAAGCCCAGCAGGGGCACGCAGATGGAGACCTTGCGGTGGTAGCGGTCGCTGAGCCAGCCCAGCCCGTAAGCCGACAGCAGGGGCGTCAGGCCCATCACCAGGTGGTAGACGATGTAGAAATTGGAGATGGCCCTCTGCTGTTCGTCCTCAAGAGCCCCCCGAGGCGACGGGCTGGAACTGTGATTAGAGGAGGTCCCGACTCCGAAGGACGCTTTCACCACGAGGAGCAACCCCGCGTCGTAGAGGGAGGTGGCCACCTGCGTGGAGGCCACCACAGGCTCGATCCAGGTCCACACCTGGAGGCGAGGCAGGGGGTCCCGCCACGGGCAGATGCTCCCCTGGCACATGATAGGGCCTCTGATAGGGGGATGGAGGCACTGGCGGGCTGGCGCTGCGGCTGCTATTCCCGAGGGCTGGGGCTCCGGGTTCTCATGGGAACCGGGTGAGCCGAGCTGAACCCGAGCACAGGGCGCAAATGACAGCAGCCCGCCCTGCGGTTCGGTGACCTCCCGGACCGCAGCCACTCCTCCCCGGACCAAAAAAGGCCACGCTCCGCCCCTGCCGGGGGAGCGGGACTGGCAGCGGCCCAGGGAAGCCACGCGTCTGGGGAGCGCACAGCGAGTCTCGGCTCGCGTCACGCTGCTCTGATCCGCGCGCATGTCGCTGGGCGCTCTCCCCTGGGACTTGCCCAGGCCTGGCTGGAGTCCCCCGGGCAGGAAGCAAAATTTTGGCCCTGGAAGGCAGTTTGGAATAAGCAGTGGGGTGCCTAGGAATCTGCCTGGGATCAGTGGAGGGGAAGGGCAGTGAAGTTTTATTTAAGGGATTTAAAAGCAACGGGGACCTACATGCTGTAGGGAGCCCGGGTAGCGCCAGACTTCGAGAGAAACAAACCAATCAACCCTCAGGAGCGCTAATTTCTCTGATTTCAATCTTGTGGATAAATACCTAGCCGCCGGATTGCTGGGTCATAGGATAGTTCTGCTTTCATTTTTTTGAGGAAACATCGTTTTCCATTGAAGCTGCCCCACTTTGCTTTCACAGCAACAGTGCACAAGGGCTCTAGTGTCTCACAGGCTCACCATCACCTCTATATCTATTCTGGTATAGCCATCTTGAGAGGAATTAGGTGATACCTCATTGTGGTTTTGATTTGCATTACCCCAACGATTAGCGTATCTTTTCATATGAATGTTGGCCATTTGTCTGTCTTTGGAGAAATCTCTGTCCAAAGAACTTTTTTTTATTTTGTCTAAGCCGACACATTTTTGTTTTATGACTGAATTGTAGAAATCCTGACACATTTTGGAGATTAACTTCCTATATGATGTGCATTATTTTCTCCCATTCTGTAAATTGCCTTTTGACTCTGTTGATTTTTTCTTTTGCTGTGCAGAAGCTTTTTAGTTTGATGTAGTCCCACTTGTTTATTTTTAGGTTCTTGAAGAGAGATTAGCACTCCTGTGCTCATTGTAGCACTATTCACAATAGCTAAGATACAGAAGCAACCTAAATGTGTATTAATGGATGAGTGGAAAAAGAACATGTGGTATATAAATATAGCTGAATGTTATTTGGCCTTTAAGAAGAAGGTGGTCCAGTGGTTAAAAATCTGCCTTGCAATGCAGGGGATGAGGGTTCAGTCCCTGGTCAGATAACTAAGATCCTGCCTACTGAGGAGCAACTGAGCCTGCATGTGCCACAAATAGAGAGTCTGGGCGCCGCAACAAGATCTTGCATGACCCAGTGAAGAACCTGCATGCCGCAACTAAAATCCGATGCAGCCAATAAATAAATAAAATTTAAAAAAAAAGAAATCCTGAGATTTGTGTCAACATGGATCAAACCTGAGGACATTATGCTAAGTGAAATAAGCCAGTTGTAGAAAGACAAATACTGCATGATTTCCCATATGAGGTATCTAAAATCGTCAGAGTGGAGCAGTGGTTGCCAGGAATGGGGGTAGAGGGAAGAAGAAATGGGGAATTACTAATCAACAAGCATAAAGTTTCAGTTAAGCTACATACAGCTCCTGCTGTACAACGTTGTATTTATAGTCAATAACATTATACATGTAAAGGTTTGTTAAGAGAGGAGCTCTCATGTTAAGTATTCTTACCATAATTAAAAAACAAACAAAAACCTCAGGAGAAGCTATGCTTAGCCCTTCTTCCATACCAAAGACCTCTCAGAGAAGAGTCCTGCTTGAGCACCTGAATTAATGTGCCTGGAGCCAGGACAGGACCCAGGCCAGCATAGGTCCCAGCCTGGAGGCTTTGGCCTCAAACCGCAGGACCGAGAAAGAGACGGGGAGGTCCTGTCAGCCCGGCATGTCCCTACAGATGCTAAACTGGACTCCGGCAGGGGCAGATTCCACAAAAAGAGTCACCAGGATTATTTGCTTCTGAGTAAAGTCCCCAGGACCCTTTCTCTTTTCTTTGCAGTTCTTCCATTTCATGGGCTCGCTGCCTTGGATAGGTGGAGACGGGTTTCCCTGGCTGCTTGCTTCCTGTACACACTCCTGCAAAGAGGACCAGGGCGATGGGTGGTACTGGGGCAAAGGAGCAGCACAGAGAGCAACGTTTCTTCTTCAGGATCATCCCCAGGGGTGGAAAGTCAGAACACTCCAGCTCTCTCCCTGTCTGCTTAACCCCGACGCAGCTCAGGCAAGCAGGAACCTGAAGTCATACAAGGGAGGATCAGATCTGCATGGAGAGTTTATAAAGTCAAAAGGATAATGTACCTGTGGGAGTAGGGACTAAACTCTAAACGATTTCGTGTAGATGTGCACCCTTTAGACAGTTTTTAGATGAGCTATAATCTTCTCTACCCCTCCCTGTGCTCAGGGCCCTGTGTCCAGGTCCAGTCAGCTCTGCCTTCTGCAAAGAGAACGTCCCACCTTGTCTCCCTTACAAGCCGGGCAGTCCCTCAAAACTCCCACACTGCCCTCTTGCACTCCGTCACAGAGGCCCACCTTGGGAGGTGCTGGTTTCACCCAACCCATGCCTGGCTCTCCCACTCCATTCTTAACCCTGTTCTTCCAGAGGCCACAACAACAAAGCAGTCCGACCAGCCTGTACCTGTAACGGGCAGAGGCTCCACGGGATGGATAGCTTGTGGAGGAAGATGGTATTCACCCATCAGATATGGCCACCAGAACAACAGCCTGGACCAGATGGATCACTTTAGCGATTTAATCAAGAGGTCTGTCTTTTCTTGGGGCCACAGAGCCTAGAAGACAGCCCTAGAGGTCTGGGAGCGTCCCTGGGCTCTCACTTCTTCCCATACTTTGTGAAACCAGGGAAATTAGAGGGGCCTCTGAGAGATTCATGCCCAGTCCAGGACACATTTAGTGAGAGCTGTGTCATCATGGTGTTAGCCAGCCCTGGGACCTGAATTCTCTGGCCCAGAGATGAACTATTATCAGGGCAATTGGCGCCTCTCCCAGTTTAGGCTACTGAGGTTAGCACTGTATCTTTCATCATGTCCCACTCCTCTCTCCATCTCTGAAGCAGGATATAGCTAAGTGAATGCCTGGCCATCCTGTGTAGTCTAGGCTACCAGCAGGTATAGCCCTTAAGCCAAGTTGAGGCCTGACCCTGACACTTTAGTCTCTAGCACAAGGCTGGCTTTATTCAACTGCAAAGGTTAAATTCTCATTTTTTTACATTGATAAAGTCATACTATTTGAGAAAAAAGGGACTTATAAAAAGGAGCAGCAACATTTACTGAGCCTGTATTATGTACTAAGCAATTTACAGGGGCTTCCCCGGTGGCTCAGCGGCAAAGAATCCATCTGCCAATGCAGGAGACAAAAGAGATGTGGGTTCGATCCCTGGGTCGGAGTAGGAAATAGCAACCCACTCCAGTACACTTGCCTGGGAAATCCCATGGACAGAGGAGCCTGGCCAGCTACAGTCCGTAGGGTCGCAGAGTCGGACTAAAGTGACTGAGCACGCCCAAAGCAATCTACAGGAATAAATTTCATCCCCCACCCCCCACGCCAAAAGTCTATAAACTAGTCTATAATAGTTTCTATATCTATATCTATAATATAGATAAACTATAATCACTTCATTTTGTCAGAGGAGAAACTGAGGCCAGAGAGGTGAAGTTATTCACACAAGATAACACAGCTAGGAAGTTGGGGAGCCAGCATTTAGCACTTGTCTTTGAAAGCCTGTAGCTATAGGGGAAATATGGTGACAGGGAATGTTATTTGAGGGCGTCCTCCCAACCTGCGCAGGAATGTGGAGAGGGGCAGAAACACTTAAGTCATAATGAAACCTTTCTTGATCAACAGTGTATGAACAAATGGAGAGGACTCAGAGGGGTGGATGAAATCTATTGATTGAATGTGTATCCCAGGCACTTCTCAATCAAACAGGACATCTGTTTTCTCAACAGACGACCCCCAAAGAAAGGAACAGTCAGTCTTTGTTTGGAAAATGCCTTGGGTTGTTTAGAAGGTGAAATCCCCAGGCCTGGGTTTCAGCTGTGGAGGAGGCACCAGAGAAGGGGTGGAGCCTCTGTGCCTGAGTCAGGAGAGCCACTGCTTGCTGCTTTGGAGGGAGGGGGAGTGGTTTGGGGAGTTTTAGAGGGGGTGGGGAGGAGGGGAGGTGGACAGGAGATGTGGGGAAGTGAGAGTCCGGTCTGTTGAGAACAGGAACTCCCTTGTCAGGGCTGTCAGAGGAACTTTAAAAGAATAGGAAGGTCTAACAGGGCTTTAAAGAGCTTATAGTCTCTCCTGTGTATATAAATGCTTCCTGAGACCTCACTCGCGCCTCCTTGGTTCTACAGAAAAGTCTACCTGTGAACGGATTGTGTGAGTAGGATTTTTCACTTTGGTAGAAACTGGTGAAGGAGCTGTGATTCAAGTCTGGATTAACGTAACTGGGCAGAAATCACATGAGCAGAAAGAGACCATAGGAACACCAGTCTCCCAAGGACTGGCTGTAATCTGGGATGGGCTTGTCACAGGCTGTGGACTGCGGGAGTTAAGCCGTCTGACATTGACCGCCAAGGAGACCCTGGTGGCTGATGCAGCCTGCATTGATGGGAAAGGTGTTCTTTATTGCTGATGTTTTAGGGGCTGAGAAGAGCCTTTTCCCAAGACAATGCAAGTGAAAGAAAGAAGATGCCTTTCAAGACTTAACTATGTAATGAACAAAGATGCACAAACTCATCCTAAGATACAGAGATAAATCTTGTCAGTGACCATCCAAGAACTTTCCCAATGGCTGGGCCACCTCTGCATGCAGGAGGCAGCCCGAGTACCCGTGCCTGAGCACAATCAATCTTATATAGCTGCACACAGGGAGAAGATACGCTAGTTATATGAATAAATAATTTCTCATAGTAAGTTAATACACTGGTATTCTGAATTCTCTGCCTTTCTAATTTGGTCAATGTGGACCTCTTTTTGGGAAATGACTTCCCTCTTTATGTGCTGATGAAATGAAGTTTTTTACTCTGTCAGGCTGAGAGCTAGGCCTTGACTATAATAAGTTATCAAAATAATGAATGCACTCCACGGATCCCCTTGGGAAATTATTTTATTGGCCATTCCCCCTCTACGTGGCACTCTAACCAATTGGTGGCCCTGCCCAATTTTACAGATGAGAAAACTGAGACCTAGGGTAGTGAAGTCATTTGCTTCATTCTCTTCACACAGAGCTAGAAGTTAAATCTTGATTTGTTTAACTTCAAAGTCTATGCTATTTTCACAATGTTCCACTTCTGACATAGTTGAATAGAAGAGATACATTTTGAAAAGACATGTATTTATTGAACATTTTGTCAAGTACTGTGAGCCTGTTTCTATCTGCGGTATTTTCAAACTCAGTGATTAATTAATTCATTAATTCATTCATCATCCATCCATCATTTACAGCATTTTTTGAGGATCAGGACCACTATTTGGTACCAAGGAGGCAAACCCTTTGCCCTCAAGGATCTTTCAGTCTGAAGAGTTATCAACAGGCACTGTACTGGTCCTGCTGCTGCCAAGTCGCTTCAGTCATGTCTGACTCTGTGCGACCCCATAGACAGCAGCCCACCAGGCTCCCCCATCCCTGGGATTCTCCAGGCAAGAACACTGGAGTGGGTACTAACACTCCAAATTCTATTTTACACATGAAGTCACTAATGCCAGCCCATAACTCCTCTTTCGAAGATTCTGGCTTAATGAGGTTCCTCTCCACCCCAAGCTCATTTCCTAAACTGAATGGCCTGATGAACAACCTGCTCAATACTGTAGAAGTAAGACATCTGTTTTCACTAGCCAGGACACACTGATTCTTCTTCTGATATTACACCCCATTTTCCCTCTGATGAACCATTCCAAGGGTAGATGAGACTCAGTTCTAGCCAATCACAGCACTGAGTGCTTGTGATCATAGTGACTGGCTCATAGATAGAAATATGACCCAAATTTGGACCAATAAGAATTGGCCCAGGACACTGGCTTAAATAGTTAGGGAAGAGACATTTATTTTTCTCTGCTCATCTTAGACTGGTAAGGATGAAAACTTGGAGTTGCTGGCAGCTGTTTTGCTCTCACTAAGGCAGAGCTTGCCTGAGATTGAAGTCCTTATCAAGGACATCAGAGCTGGAAAATGGACAGTTAGACCCTGATGGCATCCTGTGAGCTGTGCCTAACCTAAACTACCTCTTCACTTTTTGATAACAAAAGTTTCTGTATTCTTTCCCAATCCCAGTTTGATTTGGGTTTTCCACCAGCTGCAAATGAAAAAGATTTGATGGAGCCAAGCACACGACCCCTCATCTCTTGTGACGTCTACCCTTCTTCAGCCACAAACTCCCTTGGATCCTGAGTCTGATCATCAATGGCACCTGTACCACCTCTAAAGTCGTGGAAAAGGTAATGGCAAACCACTCACCATTCCTGCCTTGAGAACCCCATGAAGAGTATGAAAAGGCAAAAAGATATGACACTGAAAGATAAACCCCCTGCCAGGCCAGTAGGTGTCCAGTATGCTACTGGAGAAGAAGCAGAGAAATAGCTCCAGAAGGAATGAAAAGGCTGAGCCGAAGCAGAAAGGACACCCAGTTGTGGATGTGTCTGCTGGTGAAAGTAAAGTCCAATGCTGTAATGAAAAATATTGCATAGGAACCTGATATGTTAGGTCCATGAATCAAGGTAAGTTGGAAGTGGTCAAACACAGAGATGGCAAGAGTGAACATCAATATTTGAAACTAGAATGGACAGGAGTGGGTGAATTTAATTCAGATGGCCATTATATCTACTACTGTGGGCAGGAGCCCCTTAGAAGAAATGGAGTAGCCCTCATGGTCAACAAAGAGTCTGAAATGCAGTTGCTGCTGCTGCTGCTGCTAAGTCACTTCAGTCATGCCCAACTTGGTGTGACCCCATAGACAGCAGCCCACTAGGCTCCTCTGTCCCTGGGATTCTCCAGGCAAGAACACTGGAGTAGGTTGCCATTTTCTTCTCCAATGCATGAAAGTGAAAAGTCAAAGTGAAGTTGTTCAGTCGTGTCTGACTCTTAGCGACCCCATGGACTGCAGCCTACCAGGCTCCTCCGTCCATGGACTTTTCCAGGCAAGAGTACTGGAGTGGGGTGCCATTGCCTTCTCCGCTGAAATGCAGTACCTGGGTACAATCTCAAAAATGACAGGATGATATTGGTTCATTTCCAAGGCAAGCCATTCAAAATCACACTAATCCAAGTCTATGCCCCAACCAGTAATGCTGAAGAAGCTGAAGTTGAACGGTTCTATGAAGACCTACAAGACCTTCTATAAGACCAAAAAAAAAAAAAAAAAGTCCTTTTCATCATAGGGGACTGTCAAGAGATACCTGGAGTATCTAGGCTGGAGTAATAGGCAAGTTTGGCCTTGGAGCACAAAATGAAACAGAGCAAAGGCCAACAGAGTTTGGCCAAGAGTACGCATTAGTCATACAAAAAACCTTCTTCGAACAACACAAGAGATGACTCTACACATGGACGTCACCAGATGGTCAATACCAAAACCAGATTGATTATATTCTTTGAAGCCAAAGATGGAGAAGCTCTATACAGTCAGCAAAAACAAAACTGGGAGCTGACTGTGGCTCAGATCATGAGCTCCTTATTGCAAAATTCAGACTTAAATTGAAGAAAGTAGGGAAAACCACTAGGCCATTCAGGTATGATCTAAATCAAATCCCTTATGATTATACAGTGGAAATGACAAATAGATTCAAGGGATTAGATCTCGTAGACAGAGTGCCTGAAGAACTCTGGATGGAGGTTCATAACACTGTACAGGAGGTGGTGACCAAAACCATCCCCAAGAAAAAGAAATTTAAGAAAGCAAAAATGGTTGTCTGAGAAGGCCTTACAAACAGTTGAGAAAACAAGAGAAGTGAAAGGAAAAGGAGAAAAGGAAAGATCAGTTCATTTCAATTCAGTCACTCAGTCGTGTCCGACTCTTTTCGATCCCATGAATTGCAGCACACCAGTCCTCCCTGTCCATCACCAACTCCTGGAGTTTACCCAAACTCATGTCCATCGAGTCAGTGATGCCATCCAGCCATCTCATCCTCTGTTGTCCCCTTTTCCTCCTGCCCCCAATCCCTCCCAGCATCAGAGTCTTTTCCAATGAGTTAACTCTTCGCATGAGGTGTTAACACCCAGGACTGATCTCCTTTAAAATGGACTAGTTGGATCTCCTTGCAGTCCAAGGGACTCTCAGGAGTCTTCTACAACACCACAGTTCAAAAACATCAATTCTTCGGTGCTCAGCTTTCTTCAAGTCCAACTCTCACATCCATACATGACCACTGGAAAAACCATAGCCTTGACTAGACAGACCTTTGTTGGCAAAGTAATGTCTCTGCCTTTTAATATGCTATACCCATCTAAATGCAGATTTCCAAAGAACAGCAAGGAGAGATAAGAAAGCCTTCTTAAGTGAATAATGCAAAGAAATAGAGAAAAATAATAGAATGGGAAAGACTAGTGGTCTCTTCAAGAAAATTAGAGATACCAAGGAAATATTTCGTGGAAAAATGGGCACAATAAAGGACATAAACAGTATGGACCTAATAGAAGCAGAAGATATTAAGAAGAGGTGGCAAGAATACATAGAAGAACTGTACAAAAAATGTTTAAGGACCCAGATAACCACAATGGTGTGACCATCCACCTAGAGCCAGACATCCTGGAGTGTGAAGTCAAGTGGGCCTTAGGAAGCCTCACTACAAACAAAGCTAGTGGAGGTGATGGAATTCCAGCTGAGCTATTTCAAATCCTAAAAGATGATGCTGTGAAAGTGTTGCACTCAATATGCCAGCAAATTTGGGTAACTCAGCAGTGGCCACAGGACTAGAAAAGGTCAGTTTTCATTCCAGTCCCAAAGAAGGACAATGCCAAAGAATGTTCAAACTACCCCACAATTGGACTCATTTCACATGCTAGCAAACTAATATTCAAAATCCTTCAAGCGAGGCTTCAACAGTATGTGAACTGAAAACTTCCAGATGTACAAGCTAGATTTAGAAAAGGCAAAGGAACCCAGAGATCAAATTGCCAACATCCATTGGATCATAGAGCAAGCAAGGGAATTCCAGAAAAACATCTACTTCTGCTTCATTGACTACGCCAAAGCCTTTGGCTGTGTGGATCACAACAAACTATGAAAAATACTTACAGATGTGGGAATACCAGATCACCTTATCAGTCTCCTGAGAAACCTGTATGCAGGCCAAGAAACAACAGAACTGGACATGGAAGGATGGACTGGTTCAAAATTGGGAAAGGAATATGTCAAGGCTGTATATTGTCACCCTGCTTATTTAACTTATGTGCAGAGTATATCATGCAAAATGCCAGGCTAGATGAAGCACAAGCTGGAAACAAGATTGCCAGGAGAAATATCAATGACCTCAGACATGCAAATAACACCACCCTAATGGCAGAAAGCAAAGAGGAACTAAAGAGCCTCTTGATGAATGTGAAAGAGAAGAGTGAAAAAGCTGACTTAAAACTCAACACTCCAAAAACTAAGATCATGGCATCTGGCCCCATCACATCATGGCAAATAGATGGGGGATAAATGGAAACAGTGTTAGACTTTATTTTCTTGGGTTCCAAAATCACCATGGATGGTTCCTGCAGCCACGAAATTAAAAGACACTTTCTCCTTGGGAGGAAAGCTTTGACAAACCTAGACAGTGTATTTGGAGAAGGCAACGGCAACCCACTCCAGTGTTCTTGCCTGGAAAATCCCATGGACGGAGGAGCCTGGTGAGCTGCTGTCTCTGGGGTTGCTAGGAGTTGGACACGACTGAGCGACTTCCCTTTCACTTTTCACTTTCATGCATTGGAGAAGGCAATGGCAACCCACTCCAGTGTTCTTGCCTGGAGAATCCCAGGGACGGGGGAGCCTGGTGGGCTGCTATCTCTGGGATCGCACAGAGTCGGACACGACTGAAGCAACTTAGCAGCAGCAGCAGCAGTGTATTAAAAAGCAGAGACATCACTTTACCAACAAAAGTCCATATAGTCAAAGTTATGGTTTTTCCAGTAGTCATGTATGGATGTGAGAGTTTGAGTTGTAAAGAAGGCTGAGTGCCAAAGAATTGATGCTTTCAAACTGTGGTGCTGGAGAAGACTCTTGAGAGTCCCTTAGATGGCAAGGAAATCAAACCAGTCAATCCTAAAGGGAATCAACCCTGAATATTCATTAGAAGGACTGATGCTGAATCTGAAACTCCAATACTTTGGCCACCTAATGCAAAGAGCTGACTCATTGGAAGTAGACCCTGATGCTGGGAAAGATTGAAGGCAGGAGGAGAAGGGGGCAACAGAAGATGAGATGGTTGGATGACATCACTGACTCAATGGACATGAATTTGAGCAAACTCTGGGAGATAGTGAAGGACAGGGAAGCCTGGCATGCTGCCGTTCATGGGGTCATAAAGATTCGGACAAGACTGAGCAACTGAACAACAAAATTCTGACTACAGTCCCCTTTCCTGTGTTTCTTGTTCAGCTATTTCTACTTAATTGTTTCTTTTTTCAGGAGCTTCTCACTCCTACATTAATGTATGACTTTCCAAATCATTCCAAATCAATGTATGATTTTTCCTTCTTTCCCATCTTGGATTTTACATCATTTTAGCAATACACTTTTCCATATATCAAACTCTCTGGTTTTTCTATCTTTGCATGTCAACCTTGGATGAACCTGGTTATCTGCTGGTATTCAGGTAGCTGAGGACTTGTAAGTGTAACAATAAGGCAGATTTTGAACTATAAATTTATTGACTCCAATCTCAAATGGGCCCTCTAAGCTACCCAGCAGTCCTATGATATTTCTCCAGTCAACTCTCACTCTTTCATCCTCCAAAATTACAAGTTCAGAACTTTGCCATTCCCTTCAAACTTTACTTTCCATTTTACTTCTAGACAGTCGATTCAAACTTTTCAACTCTACAATTTTCTATCTTCAGCTCTGTCACAAAATGGATTTTCTGAGGTCATTGATTCCATGTCATTAAATCTAATGGACGTTTTCTGTCCTCAGCCTACTTTATTGATCAGCCATGCAGAGTTTTGCCCTCTCTTTTACACCTTTGAGAGTTTATGCTCTTGCTTTGCCTATACCACACTTCCTGGTTTATCTCCTTTCTCTATAACTACTCTTTTCTTTCACCTTTGGAGATTCAAACCCCAACCAGTCTTTAAAAGTTAAAATTCCTTTTAAGTTGGTGCAGCCACTGTAGAAAACAGTATAGAGACTCCTCAGAAACTATATAGAAACTAGCTTCTATAGTATAGAAAACTAAATATAGAATTATGATATGATCCGCATATATCCAGACAGAACTATAATTTTAAAAAATACATGCACCTCTATGTCCATAACTTTATTCACAGTAGCCAAGACATGGAAACAATCTAAACATCCATTGATGGATGAATGGATAAAGGAAATGCAGTACCATATACAATGGAATATTACTCAGCCACAAAAACACGAAATGATGCCATTTGCAGCATGGAACCAGGGATTATCATAAGTGAAGTCAGTCAGAAAAAGACATATACCACAGGATATCACATATATGTGGAATCTAAACTATGACACAAATGAATCCAATCTATGAAATAGAATCACCGAGAATAGACTGGTGATTGCCAAAGTGGAGGAGGTTGGAGGAGGGATGGAGTGGGATGTTGGGGTTAGCGCATGTAAGCTTTTATATATAGACTGGATTAACAACAAAGTCTTGCTTTTTACACAGAGAACTATATATAGTATCCTACGAAGTCAAGTGGGCCTTAGAAAGCATCACTACGAACAAAGCTAGTGGAGGTGATGGAATTCCAGTTGAGCTATTCCAAATCCTGAAAGATGACGCTGTGGAAGTGCTGCACTCAATATGCCAGCTAATTTGGAAAACTCAGCAGTGGCCACAGGACTGGAAAAGGTCAGTTTTCATTCCAATCCCAAACAAAGGCAATGCCAAAGAATGCTCAAACTACCGCACAATTGCACTCATCTCACACGCTAATAAAGTAATGCTCAAAATTCTCCAAGCCAGGCTTCAGCAATATGTGAACCGTGAACTTCCTGATGTTCAA
>NW_011494755.1:9073242-9073621 GCF_000754665.1 Bison bison bison
GAAAGAGATGGGAATACCAGACCACCTGATCTGCCTCTTGAGAAATTTGTATGCAGGTCAGGAAGCAACAGTTAGAACTGGACATGGAACAACAGACTGGTTCCAAGTAGGAAAAGGAGTATGTCAAGGCTGTATATTGTCACCCTGTTTATTTAACTTATATGCAGAGTACATCATGAGAAATGGTGGACTTGAAGAAACACAAACTGGAAGCAAGATTGCCGGGAGAAATATCAATAACCTCAGATATGCAGATGACACCACCCTTATGGCAGAAAGTGAAGAGGAACTCAAAAGCCTCTTGATGAAAGTGAAAGTGGAGAGTGAAAAAGTTGGCTTAAAGCTAACATTCAGAAAACGAAGATCATGGCATCCGGTC
>NW_011494755.1:9073721-9080597 GCF_000754665.1 Bison bison bison
GGAAGGAAAGTTATGACCAACCTAGATAGCATATTGAAAAGCAGAGACATTCCTTTGCCAACAAAGGTTCGTCTAGTCAAGGCTATGGTTTTTCCTGTGGTCATGTATGGATGTGAGAGTTGGACTGTGAAGAAGGCTGAGTGCTGAAGAATTGATGCTTTTGAACTATGGTGTTGGAGAAGACTCTTGGGAGTCCCTTGGACTGCAAGGAGATCCAACCAGTCCATTCTGAAGGAGATCAGCCCTAGGATTTCTTTGGAAGGAATGATGCTAAAGCTGAAACTCCAGTACTTTGGCCACCTCATGCGAAGAGTTGACTCATTGGAAAAGACTCTGATGCTGGGAGGGATTGGGGGCAGGAGGAGAAGGGGACAACAGAGGATGAGATGGCTTGATGGCATCACTGACTTGATGAATGTGGGTCTCAGTGAACTCCAGGAGTTGGTGATGGACAGGGAGGCCTGGCGTGCTGCGATTCATGGAATCGCAAAGAGTCAGACACAACTGAGCGACTGATCTGATCTGATCTGATGATGAATCATAATGGGAAAGAATGTAAAAATGAATATAAAGTTAAAATTCTTTATTGGCTCAGTCACAGGCTTTCATCTCAGTGTCTTCTCTAAACAATCTCACCTACACATATAGCTTTTTTTTAAAAAAATTATTTATTTTAATTGGAGGCTAATTACAACATTGTGGTGGATTTTGCCACACATTGACATGAATCCGCCACGGGCGTACATGGTCGCCTATCCCAAACGCCCCTCCCTCCCATCCCATCCCTCAGGGTTGTCCCAGTGCACAGGCTTTGAGTGCCCTGTTTCATACTTCAAACTTGGACTGGTCATCTACTTCACATATGGTAATATACAGGTTTCAATGCAATTCTCTCAAATCATCCCACCCTCACCTTCTCCCACAGAGTCCAAAAGTCTGTTCTTTATATCTGTGTCTCTCTTACTGTCTTATGTATAGGGTCATTGTTACCATCTTTCTAAATTCCAAATATGTGCATTAATATACTGTTATTGGTGTTTTTCTTTCTGATTTACTTCACTCTGTGTAATAGGCTCCAGTTTCATCCACCTCATTAGAACTGATTCAAATGTATTCTTTTTAATGGCTGAGTAATATTCCATTGTGCATATGTACCACAGCTTTCTTATCCATTTGTCTGCCAATGGACATCTAGGTTGCTTCCATGTCCTGGCTATTGTAAACAGTACTTGTGTTTCTTTCAATTCTGGTTTCCTCAGTGTGTATGCCCAGCAGTGGGATTGCTAGGTCGTTTGGCAATTCTATTTCCAGTTTTTTAAGGAATCTCCATACTGTTCTCCATAGTGGCTGTACTAGTTTGCATTCCCACCAACAGTGTAAGAGGGTTCCCTTTTCTCCACACCCTCTCCAGCATTTATTGTTTATAGGCTTTTTGATAGCAGCCATTCTGACCAGAGTGAGACGGTACCTCATTGTGGTTTTGATTTGCATTTCTCTGATAATGAGTGATGTTGAGCATCTTTTCACGTGTTTGTTAGCCATCTGTATGTCTTCTTTGGAGAAATGTCCGTTTAGTTCTTTGGCCCATTTTTTGATTGGGTTGTTTCACCTACACATATAGCTTTAAGTACCATTTATATATATCTGCCTGCAATGCAGGAGACCCAAGTTCAATCCCTGGGTTGGGAAGATCCCCTGAAGAAAGGCACAGCAATCCTTTTCAGTATTTGTGCCTGGAGAAGCCCATGGACAGAGGAGCCTGGCAGGCTACAGTCCAGAGGGTCCCAAAGAGGCGGACAGGATTGAGCAACTCACACTTTCACTTTCATACATAGATGACTCATTGCTCTGCCTCCAATCCAGACCCTTCTGAACTCCAGACCCACATATCAACTCCCTACTTGATATCTTTCTAACGTGTACAAGTCCATACTCATAGTCTCCTTTCCCCAGCCCCATTACAGCATTCCCTGTTATTGTGAACAGTACTACCATCCATCCGTCTGGATATATGTTATAAAAGTATCCTTGATATCTTTCTCTCTTGCCTTATTTATGCAATTCTTCACCAAATCATCTTTTCTTAATCTCTTAAACATCTCCAGGATCCATTGAGCTCTTTCCCTTTTGATATTAGCACCCTAGTTCAAAGTATCATTATCTCTTGTTTAACCCACACAATCAACTACTAATTGATCTTTACTTATTTTCTTTCTTCTTCAGGAGTGAAATCAAATTTCTCTTTTCAAGACACATATCCTGTTTGAATGACAAATCCTCTTACCAGGGTCTGCCAGCCTCGCATAGTCTGGTTGTTATCTTCCTTTCCCCCTTCATGCACCACATTCCTTGCTGTCTCTACTCCAGCCATATTGGCTTTCTATTTCTCAAATATTCTTTGCACTCCTATCATAGGCTTTTGCACATGTAATTAATTCCTTCTCTCTAGAAGCTGCTGCTGCTGCTGCTAAGTCACTTCAGTCGTGTCCGACTCTGTGCGACCCCATGGATGGCAGCCCAACAGGCTCCCCCATCCCTGGGATTCTCCAGGCAAGAACACTGGAGTGGGTTGCCATTTCCTTCTCCAATGCATTAAAGTGAAAAGTGAAAGAAGTCACTCAGTCGTGTCCGACTCTTAGCGACTCCATGGACTGCAGCCTACCAGGCTCTTCCATCCATGGGATTTTCCAGGCAAGAGTACTGGAGTGGGGTGCCATTGCCTTCTCTGCTCTAGAAGCTACTAAAGTTCTATTTTTGACTGGTTCACATTGACTTATCCTTTGGGTCTTAGCTCAAGTACCACTTCCTCAGGAAAGCATTCCCCAACTTTCCTAGCTGTCACTGCACCCATTAGAGGGTCCCTCAGCACCTCATAATCCCTTTTGTCAAAGTTGTAACTTTCACTTTTGGTAGTAAATTTATTTCATGTCTTTTGATGCCATCAGATTGTTAAAAAAAAAAAAAAAAAGCAACGAGGACTGAGACCATATTTTCATTGCCAAAGCCCCAGAGCCTAATATATTGTCTGGCATCTAGAAGGCACGGGATCAATATTTGTTAGGTAAGTGAATAAAGATGTTACATTCCCACTGTCTGAGGAACCCATGGGTTTAGACTTTTAGAGACAGGAAAATTAAATATTAGTCATTATAAGGAACTTTAGGCCCCCTATCCATAGTTATGTTAACCCGAGTCTAATTATGTGACCCACACCTTCCGTTGTATCACTCTCCCTCCCATCAGGCTGTGGTGATGGGTTGTGCTTAAACCCTCCGACATAGAGTGTGTTTGCTGCAGAGTAGCATGTGACCAAGGGGCTCAGTTTGACTGACTGGTATCTTAGGGGTGAGGTGCTTGACCTCATTAGCACCACACTTTGGACACATAGTAGACTCTACTGAGTGCTGACAAAGGAGAACTCACGACCCTTCTATCCCGCAAGCCCTGCTTTGCTGAAAACTTTGCAGTCAGTGGGGCTGGATGTAGAGGCAGGGGCTACAGCCCGTATTTCCTATCTCATCACCTTCTGGCAGCTCCTGATAAACCAAGAAACTTCTTTGGCAAAGGTGCTTCAGGGATCACATAAATCTTAGCAAATCAGCCCTTGTTGGTTCTCCTAGGTCAGGATATAGCAACTTTTAAAATACACACACACATACACCTACCTTGCTTCTTGTCTCAGTCAAAAGCTAATGAATGTAAATTGATACAGCTATTTTGGAGAACAGTATGGAGATTCCTTTAAAAACTAGGAATAAAACTACCATATGACCCAGCAGTCCTGCTACTGGGTGTATACCCAGAGAAAAACCACAATTCAGAAAGACACATGGGCCCTAATGTTCACTGCGGCACTATTTACAACAGCCAGGATGTGGAAGCAACCTAGATGTCCATCGACAGACGAACGGATGAAGACAATGTAGTCCATACACACAATGGAATGTTCCTCAGCCACAGAAAGGAACGGATTTGAGTCAGTGGCAGTGAGGTGGATGAAGCTAGAGCCTGTTTAAAGCAAGTCAGAAAGAGAAAAACAAATATCATATTAATGCATATATATGGAATCCAGAAAAAATAGTACTGATGAACCTATTTGCAGGGAAGGAATGGAGACACAGGTGGATAATGGACTTGTGGACACAGCAGGGGAAGGAGAGGATGGGATGAATTGAGAAAGTAGTATTGACATATATACACTATCGTGGCTAAAATAAATAACTAGTGGGAAGCTTCTGTATAACACAGGGAGCCCGAGTCCAGCACTCTATGGCCACCTAGAGGGGTGGGATGGGAGCGGGGAGGGAGGCTAAGAGGGAGGGGAGATATATATATATATATATAATTATGACTGATTTGCATTGTTGTACAGCAGAAACCAACAATATTATAAAGCAATTATCCTCCAATTAAAAAAATAAAAAGAGCTAATGCCACCATTCCCTCCACTCAGGTACTTCACCATATCGATTCTCTAGGGGGAAAGATCCCTACATTTCAGGAGCTGACAGAAACTTGAAGTTCCCTAATTTAGGAGTGGGGTAATTATGCCCCTTACCCAACACATGCTCAGACACCTCTGAGTGAAAAAAATCTCCAAAATGTCACCCCCCAAATTTAAGAAATTAAAATACAGTGTCTGTTCCTAGTTAAAGAAGTTTTGTCTCAAAAACCATCTTTCATAATTCAGGAAGAAGGCAAGGAAAAAGGGGGAAGCAGCATTATTGCTATTTTAAAGCTGAAATATACACATATATGAGTCATCCTGACGCACGATTTTTTTTTTCTTGGTTTGCACTATCATTTTTACGACTCAAATTTTCTTGTGTGTGTGAAACAGAAAAAGTAGATCTTAGAGACACATGAAGGGCATAGGCCTGGGAACACCTCTGTAGTGCGGTAAATCAACTTAGGACATGACTGTTTTCTGATTTCAAACACTATGAGGAAGGCCGAAACTAGTCCAGAGGAAGAAAGAAACAATCAAGGGCATTTTCCCACGTGTAGTATCGCCAACTTATAGAATCACCGTAGGACTGAAAAGACCATCTTCTTTTCCTTTCGGAAATCAATTTAATGTTTTCAAGATTTAGGCTGAGTCATAATAGATCTGAGTTAGTTTATTCCACATCGCTTCCCTTTAATGAGGGAGGGGCTCCAAAATCACTACAGATGGTGACTGCAGCCATGGAATTAAAAGATGGTTTCTCCTTGGAAGGAAAGCTATGACAAACCTAGACAGTGTATTAAAAAGCAGAGACGTCACTTTGCCAACGAAGGTCCATATAGTTAAAGCTATGGTTTTTCTAGTAGTCATGTGTGGATGTGAGAGTTGGACCATAAAGAAGGCTGAGTGCCGAAGAATTTATGCTTTCAAACTGTGGTGCTGGAGAAGACTCTTGAGAGTCCCTTGCAGTCCAATCAGACCAGTCAATCCTAGGGGAAATCAACCCTGAATACTCACTGGAAGTACTGATGGTGAAGCTCCAATACTCTGGCCAACTGATGCAAACAGCTGACTCATTGGAAAAGGCCCTGATGCTGAGAAAGACTGAAGGCAAAAGGAGGGAGTGGCAGAGGATGAGATGGTTAGATAGCATCACTAACTCAATGGACATGAATTTGCTCAAACTCAGAGATAGTTCAGTACCAAGGAGCCTGTGTGCTGCAGTCCATGGGGTCACAAAGAGTTGGATATGACTTAGCAACTGAACAATAATAACAACATTTGCACTGATACTTACTGCATGTAAAATTGTGTCCTTTTGGTTAACCACTTAAAATATTATACAAAATATTATTGATTATGGTAAAAATTTTTGTCATGATTTTTTATGACCTTTGTTAGATAGTGAGATAACAGTATAAAAGCTGTCTTTTGGTTGAAACCTTTCATCCATTTACATTTAGAGTAATTACTGATATGTATGTTCTTATTGCCATTTTAATTGTTTTGGGGTTGTTTTTATAGTGTGTGATTTTTTTTTTTTTTTTGGTTGTTTTCTCCTGTGCTTTGATGACTTTCTTTAGTGTTATATTTGGATTCCCTTTTTCTTTCTCTGTGTGTATTTACTATATATTTTTGTTTTGTGGTTATCATGAGGTTTTTTAATATAGCAGTCTATATACATGATAAAGTTTCTGACTTCTTAATTTTAAATGCATTTTAACAGCCCTGCATTTGTACTCTTCTCCTCTTATGATTACTGATCTTAATATTATGTTACACCTCCATTTTTGTGTATCCCTTAACTGCTTATTGTGGATATAGTTGATTTAGTACTTTTGTCTTTTATCCCCCTGCTAACTGTGTGTGTGGATGATTTCCTACCTTTTCTGTATGTTGGCCTTTACTATTGAGCTATTTCATAATTTTCTTGTTTCTAGTTGTGCCCTTTCCTTTTTCACTAAGGCAAGTTCCCTTAACATGTGCCGTAAAGCTGGTTTGGTGGTACCAAACTCTTTTAGCTTTTGCTTGTCTGTAAATCTTTTGATCTCTCAGTCAAATCTGACTTGGAGCCTTGCTGGGTAGAGTATTCTTGATTGTAGGTTTTTTCCCTTTTATCACTTTAAATACATCAGTACATCATGCCACTCCCTTCTGCCCTGCAGTTTCTGCTGAAGTCAGCTCATAGCCTTATGGAATTCCCTTGTCTTAGTCATAGCAATCAGAGAAGAAAAAAAAGAATCCAAATTGGAAAAGTAAAACTGTCACTGTCTGAAAATGATGTGATACTATACATCAGATCAGATCAGTCACTCAGTCGTGTCTGACTCTTTGCGACCCCATGAATCGCAGCACGCCAGGCCTCCCTGTCCATCACCAACTCCCGGAGTTCACTCAGACTCACGTCCATCGATCAGTGATGCCATCCA
>NW_011494755.1:9081958-9082845 GCF_000754665.1 Bison bison bison
AGTTCTAAGGCCCACTTGACTTCACATTCCAGGATGTTTGGCTCTAGGTAAGTGATCACACCATCGTGATTATCTGGGTCATGAAGATCTTTTTTGTACAGTTCTTCTGTGTATTCTTGCCATCTCTTCTTAATATCTTCTACTTCTGTTAGGTCCATACCATTTCTGTCCTTTATCGAGCCCATCTTTGCATGAAATGTTCCTTTGGTATCTCTGATTTTCTTGAAGAGATCTCTAGTCTTTCCCATTCTGTTGTTTTCCTCTATTTCTTTGTATTGATCGCTGAAGAAGGCTTTCTTATCTCTTCTTGCTATTATTTGGAACTCTGCATTCAGATGTTTATATCTTTCCTTTTTCCCTTTGGTTTTTACTTCTCTTCTTTTCACAGCTATTTGTAAGGCCTCCCCAGACAGCCATCTTGCTTTTTTGCATTTCTTTTCCATGGGGATGGTCTTGATCCCTGTCTCTTGTACAATGTCAAGAACCTCATTCCATAGTTCATCAGGCACTCTATCAGATCTAGGCCCTTAAATCTATTTCTCACTTCCACTGTATAATCATAAGGGATTTGACTTAGGTCATACCTGAATCGTCTAGTGGTTTTCCCTACTTTCTTCAATTTCAGTCTGATTTTGGCAATAAGGAGTTCATGGTCTGAGCCACAGTCAGCTCCTGGTCTTGTTTTTGCTGCCTGTATAGAGCTTCTCCATCTTTGGCTGCAAAGAACATAATCAATCTAATTTCGGTGTTGACCATCTGGTGTTGTCCATGTATAGAGTCTTCTCTTGTGTTGTTTGAAGAGGGTGTTTGTTATGACCAGTGCATTTTCTTGGCAAAACTCTATTAGTCTTTGCCCTGCTTCATTCCGTATTCCAAGGCCAAATTTG
>NW_011494755.1:9082945-9083429 GCF_000754665.1 Bison bison bison
ATCTCTGGTTCCTCTGCCTTTTCTAAAACCAGCTTGAACATCAGGAAGTTCCCGGTTCACATATTGCTGAAGCCTGGCTTGGAGAATTTTGAGCATTACTTTACTAGCGTGTGAGATGAGTGCAATTGTGCAGTAGTTTGGGAGAAGGCAATGGCACCCCACTACAGTACTCTTGCCTGGAAAATCCCATGGACAGAGGAGCCTAATAGGCTGCAGTCCATGGGGTCACTAAGAGTCGGACACAACTGAGTGACTTCACTTTCACTTTTCACTTTCATGCATTGGAGAAGGAAATGGCAACCCACTCCAGTGTTCTTGCCTGGAGAATCCCAGGGACGGGGGAACCTGGTGGGCTGCCGTCTCTGGGGTCGCACAGAGTCAGACACAACTGAAGCGACTTAGCAGCAACAGCAGTGCAGTAGTTTGAGCATTCTTTGGTATTGCCTTTCTTTGGGATTGGAATGAAAACTGACCTTTTCCAGTC
>NW_011494755.1:9083529-9086030 GCF_000754665.1 Bison bison bison
GCATTTTCTTGGCAAAACTCTATTAGTCTTTGCCCTGCTTCATTCCGTATTCCAAGGCCAAATTTGCCTGTTATTCCAGGTGTTTCTTGACTTCCTACTTTTGCATTCCAGTCCCCTATAATGAAAAGGACGTCTTTTTTGGGTGTTAGTTCTAAAAGGTCTTGTAGGTCTTCATAGAATCGTTCAACTTCAGCTTCTTCAGCATTACTGGTTGGGGCATAGACTTGATTTCTCTTTTAAATCTTTTGTTAGTGTATAGAAATATAAGAGATTTCTGTGTATTTTATATCCTGCAATATTCCAAATTTATTGATGAGTTCTAGAAGTTTTCTGGTAGCATTTTAGGATTTTCTATGCTACCAGAAAACTTCTAGAACTCATCAATAAATTTGGAATTTTGCAGGATATAAAATACACAAAAATCTCTTATATTTCTATATACTAACAAAAGATTTAAAAGAGAAATCAAGGAAACAATCTCATTTGCCATCACATACAAAGGAATAAAATACCTAGGAATAAACCTAAGGAGGCAAAAACCTCTATTCAGAAAACTACAGAATGCTGATGAAAGAAATCAAAGATGGCACAAACAGAAGAGATATACCACGTCCTTGAATTGAAGAATCAATATCGTGAAAATGATTATACAACCCCAAATAATCTTCAGATTCAATGCAATGCTATAAAATTACCAATGGCATTTTTCACAGAACTAAAACAAAGTATTCTACAATTTGTATGGAAACAAAAAAGACCCCAAATAGCCTAAGCAATCTTAAGAAAGAAAATGAGCTGGAGGAATCAGGCTCTTTGACTTCAGACTATACTACAAAGCTATGGTTATTAAAACAGTATAGTACTGGCACAAAAACAGAAATGTGAATCAGTGGAACAGGCTAGAAGTCCAGAGATAAACACATACACTTGTGGTTACCTAATCTGTGACAAAGGGGGCAAAAATACATGGTGGAGAAAAGAAAGTTTCTTCAATCCTGGGAAAAGTGGACTGTTACATGTAAAAGAATGAAATTAAAACACTAACACCATATACAAAAATAAACTCAAAATGGATCAAAGACATACATGTAAGGTTGGATACTATAAAACTCTTAGAGGAAAACATAGGCAAAGCACTCTGACATAAATCTCAGGAGTATCATTTTTTTATCTACCTCCTAGAGTGATGAAAATAATAACAAAAGTAAACAAGTGGAACTTAATTAAACTTAAAAGCTTTTGTACAGCAAAGGAAACCATAAACAAAATGAAAAAACAACCCACAGAATCAGAGAAATGAAATGACCTACAAGGGATTTAATCTCCAAAATATACACTCTCATGCAGCTCAATAACAAATAGGTGGAAGGTCTAAATACACTTTTCTCCAAAGAAGACATACAGATGGCCAAAATAGCATATGTAAAGATGCTCAGCATCACTAATTATTAGAGAAATGCAAATGAAAGCTACAATGAGGTATCACCTCACACAGTCCAGAATGGTCATCATCAAAAAATCTGCAAGCAATAAATGCTAGTGAGGGTGTGGAGAAAAGGAAACCCTACTACACTGTTGGTGGGAATGTACATTGGTGCAACTATTATGGAGAACAGTATGAAGGTAACTTACAAAACTAGACACAGTACTTCCCTGGTGGATCAGTGGTAAAGAATCTGCCTGCAGTGTGGGAGACCCAAGTTCAACCCCTGGGTTGGGAAGACCCTGGAGAAGGAAATGGCAACCCACTCCAGTATTCTTGCCTGGAGAATCCCATGGACAAAGGAGCCTGGAAGGCTACAGTCCATGGGGCCGAAAAGAGTCGGATACAATAGTGCAGCTATCACTTCACTTCACTTCACTTCACTTGGTTCAGTTCAGTTGAGTCGCTCAGTTGTGTCCGACTCTTTGAGACCCCATGAATTGCAGCATGCCAGGCCTCCCTGTCCATCACCAACTCCCGGAGTTTACCCAAACTCATGTCCATCAAGTCGGTGATGCCAAACAGCCATCTCATCCTCTGTCGTCCCCTTCTCCTCCTGCCCCAATCCCTCCCAGCATCAGAGTCTTTTCCATGAGTCAACTCTTTGCATGAGGTGGCCAAAGTATTGGAGTTTCAGCTTTAGCATCAGTTCTTCCAATGAACACCCAGACCTGATCTCCTTTAGAATGGACTGGTTGGATCTCCTTACAGTGCAAGGGACTCTCAAGAGTCTTCTCCAGAGTTTGTCGGGCGTTTGGCGGGAGCAACTGTTAGTGGGTGTCGCTGTCATGTCTGGTCGTAGCAAGCAAGGCGGCAAGGCCCGCGCCAAGGCCAAGTCGCGCTCGTCTCGCGAAGGCTTGCAGTTCCCGGTGGGGCGTTTAAAAAAAAAAAAAAGAGTCTTCTCCAACACCACAGTTCAAAAGCATCAATTCTTCGGCGCTCAGCTTTCTTCACAGTCCAACTCTCACATCCATACATGACCACAGGAACAACCATAGCCTTGACTAGACGGACCTTT
>NW_011494755.1:9086130-9086599 GCF_000754665.1 Bison bison bison
TTCGTGGCTGCAATCACCATCTGCAGTGATTTTGGAGCCCCCAAAAATAAAGTCTGACACTATTTCCACTGTTTCCCCATCTATTTCCCATTAAATGATGGGACCAGATGCCCTGGTCTTAGTTTTCTGAATGTTGAGCTTTAAGCCAACTTTTTTACTCTCCTCTTTCACTTTCATCAAGAGGCCCTTTAGTTCTTCACTTTCCGCCATAAGGGTGGTGTCATCTGCATATCTGAGGTTATTGATATTTCTCCCAGCAATCTTGATTCAAGCTTGTGCTTCTTCCAGTCCAGCGTTTCTCATGATGTACTCTGCATTTAAGTTAAATAAGCAGGGTGACAATATACAGCCTTGATGTACTCCTTTTCCTATTTGGAACCAGTCTGTTGTTCCATGTCCAGTTCTAACTGTTGCTTCCTGACCTGCATATAGGTTTCTCAAGAGGCAGGTCAGGTGGTCTGGTATTCCC
>NW_011494755.1:9087167-9099999 GCF_000754665.1 Bison bison bison
TGTCACATTCCAGGATGTCTGGCTCTAGATGAGTGATCACACCATCGTGATTATCTGGGTCATGAAGATCTTTTTTGTACAGTTCTTCTGTGTATTCTTGCCACCTCTTCTTAATATCTTCTACTTCTGTTAGGTCCATACCATTTCTGTCCTTTATCGAGCCCATCTTTGCATGAATGTTCCCTTGGTATCTCTAATTTTCTTGAAGAGATCTCTAGTTTGGTGGTTGAATGTAAAGTTGTGCATCCACTTTGGAAAACATTCCAGCAATTCCTCAAAAGGTTACACACAGAGTTACTATATGATCCAGCAATTCTAGTCCTAGATATTTATATAAGAATACTGAAAACATATGCCTCTACAAAAACTTGAACATGAATGTTCATAGTAGCATTCACAATAGCCAAAAAGTGGAAGGAACCCAAATATCCATCAACTGATGACCAGATTAAAAAATGTGTTATATCCTTACAATGGAATACTTTATCATAAAAAGGAATGAAGTGCTGATTCACACTACAACATGGATAAAGCTTGAAAACATTCTAAGTGAAGATGAGGCACAAAAGGCCCTGTATTCTATGATTCCACTTATATGCAGATTAGGCAAATCCATAGGGAGAGAAAATAGACTGGTGGTTGCCAGGGACTGCAAGGAGGGAAATGGAAAGCCTGTTCATGGGTAGCAGATTTCTTTTGGGTGGTAAGTGTTCTGGAATTATATGGTGGTGATGGTTATACAACCTTGTTAATATTTAAAAACCACTGCATTGTAAGCTTTTATTGAAGTATGGTTTATTTACATATTGTATTAGTTTCAGGTATACAGCAGAGACTCAGTTATACACATCTATTTTTTTCTTATTCTTTTCCCTTATAGGTTATTACACAATACTGAGTGTGGTTACTTGTGCTATACAGTAGGTCCTTATTGGTTATTTATTTTATATATAGTAGTGTGTATATGTTAATCCCAAACTCTAATTTATCCTTCCCCTTGCATTTTCCCTTGGGACCATAAGTTTGTTTTCTGTATCTGTGAGTCTATTTCTGTCTTGAATATAAGTTCATTTGTATCTTTTTTAGATTCCACATGTAAGCAATATGATATTTGTCTCTTGTCTGTGTTGCTTCACTTGGCATGATTATCCATAGGTTCATTCATGTTGCTGTAAATGGCATTATTTCATTTTTTGAATGGATGAGTAATATTCCACTGCTAAATATACCACATGTGCATTATATACTTAAAAAGATAAATTTTATGATGTATAAATTATCTCAATTTTTAAGGTGGACTCTAAACAGATTCTTTAATTTCATTTAGAAAATTACAAGCCAGTATCACTGATAAACATAGATGCAAAAATCCTCAACAAAATTCTAGTGAACAGAATCCAACAACACATTAAAAAGATCATACATCATTATCCAGTGGGCTTTATCCCAGGATACAAGGATTCTTCACTGTATGCAAATCAATCAATGTGATACACCATATTAACAAATCAAGAGATAAAAACCACATGATCATTTCAACAGGTGCAGAAAAAGCTTTTGACAAAATTCAACACCCATTTATGATAAAAACTCTCCAGAACGTAAGCATAGAGGAACATAACATAATAAAGGCCATATATGACAAACCCACAGCAAACATTATCCTCAATGGCAAAAAACTGAAAGCATTTTCTCTAAAATCAGGAAGACAAGGATGCCCATCAGTTCAGTCGCTCAGTTGTGTCTGACTCTTTGCGACCTCATGGAATCTCACTACTATTATTCTAATTTTAGACATTGTCTTACTCTTTGTGTATGACCAAACTTTTAAATCATCGAAAGATTATAAAGATTTTTTCCTTGTATAAATTTCGTTAAAAATGCATAATAGTCATTAAAATTCTTGCTTGCCACTTAAAATTAAAAATTGCTCTGGACACAATTTTAAATTGTAGCATATGATTTAGTGTGTCATTATGCCCACATTTATGTTATTGTTATATCAATAATGATATTCCTCATGAGATTTCCATGAGGAAAAACCCTGTTCTAACTCTCCAGAACCTAGCAATCTCTGACATTCAGCAGATATTAAGTATGTGTGAATAAATCAGTGGATGATTAGTTAAGAGTTACAATTCCAAAGTTCTTTCTAAAGCCATTTAGCACTTCCTGGTCAATAATATAAGATACTAACACAGATGAAAGGAAAGGTGAATGATGAAGATAAAGTCAATTTTCTAAAATTGACCCTATGTTTTGAAAGCATGTTTTTTTTAATTTGTTGGATGTTGGTCTGCAGCCTGCAGGCCTGCAAGCCTGTTGCCCAGCCTCGAGACCAAAGAAAGAGCCTACAGACAGTGATGGAGACATCAGTAGTTTATTGGACAGGGGGATCTTATAGGTCTGAAGCAACACCCGGATGAGGCAGGCAGGCCATGGAAGCAAACTTCACTACTCGGGGGTGTGGCTACCATTTATAGGGGTAATTGATGTCAGGTTGACTCATCAATTACCAAGGAAATCACCAGGAAGGGAAAGTCCCTTGCAGACCTTACAGATTAAGGACCACCAGGAGAGCAGATGTTTCTGCTCTCGTTTAGTTAATTGTTTAACTTATTGCTTCCCTTCAATAAGCTAGCAGGTAGAGCCAGCCTGGCCTAAGGATTCCAACAATCACTAGCTGGGGAACGGGGCAAAGCACTTTCATGTGATTAGTGGGCAGGCAAAGTGGGGATTGGTCAAGCAGGGGATGTCCAAAGAGCAAGAGAACAGCCATCTTGAATGGCCTGACTATACACTCCGTCCCTACATACTCTGCATGACCCTTGCAATGGTGGACCCTTGGTCCACCCCTCTTCTGCTAAATCCTTGAGGTCAGTCTGTAGAGACGCAGTCCAACTGAATACCACAAATACAATACAGATTACCAGCAGCTAACAAGTAGCAAGAGGAAGCCAGATGCTTATCAGGTCAGTTTTTCATGGCCAGAGGAGGACAACAACTGCATCTCACTGTAGACCCAGCAACCAGACTCAGTTCACAGTAAGGCCAACACTGTCACCCAGTTTGCAAACAGATTCCCTCCTCTCAGACTAGAGTGGAAAGATGTTTAATAAGCATATTACAGGGAAGATCATGACCATTAAGCCAAATGCAAGAAGTAACAGCTTTCTGAGAGAGCACCACCCCTGCCTGTGATTTTTGTCCCAGCCTGCAGGACCACACTGCCTGTCCACCTCCAGTCCCCACAGCTGGGGCCAAATCCTGGTTAGGCTGTGTGACAACAGACCACCGGTTAATACAACGGTGCCTTCCTCCCTGAGGGGCCCATATAAACTTTAGTAGTCTCAGGTGGGGCTGATGAGCTCTGTAAACCCCTTTCCAGCCCTATTTCCCACTGGGCAGCAAACCCAGACCTTCTGTAACTTATCTGCCAGTCCCAGGGCCATTTGATAATGTGTTCCCTGGGGGTAGATCCTGTGACAAAGGCAAAAGTTAGTGTCCTGACCCATAGCTGGCTGGTGAAGTAGTTGCAATCCATGTTCATGGTGGTCCAGTATTATTACACACAGCCATTCTAGACCCCAAATAATGTTTTCCTGCATCGCTTGACAACTCAGGTAGCCTTTCATGATGTCTTCCACCTGTTGTAACACATCGTATTCAGCATGTAGCTATTTTCCATCACGTACATCTTTCCTCTGTCCCTTCCCATCAGATCAGATCAGATCAGTCTCTCAGTTGTGTCCGACTCTTTGAGACCCCATGAATTGCAGCACGCCAGGCCTCCCTGTCCATCACCAACTCCTGGAGTTCACTGAGAGTCATGTCCATCAAGTCAGTGATGCCATCCAGCCATCTCATCCTCTGTCATCCCCTTCTCCTCCTGCCCCCAATTCCTCCCAGCATTGGAGTCTTTTCCAATGAGTCAACTCTTCACATGAGGTGGCCAAAGTACTGGAGTTTCAGCTTTAGCATCATTCCTTCCAAAGAAATCCCAGGGCTGATCTCCTACAGAATGGACTGGTTGGATCTCCTTGCAGTCCAAGGGACTCCCAAGAGTCTTCTCCAACACCACAGTTCAAAAGCATCAATTCTTCAGCACTCAGCCTTCTTCACAGTCCAACTCTCACATCCATACATGACCACAGGAAAAACCATAGCCTTGACTAGACGAACCTTTGTTGGCAAAGTAATGTCTCTGCTTTTCAATATGCTATCTAGGTTGGTCATAACTTTCCTTCCAAGGAGTAAGCGTCTTTTAATTTCATGGCTGCAGTCACCATCTGTAGTGATTTTGGAGCCCAGAAAAATAAAGTCTGACACTGTTTCCACTGTTTCCCCATCTATTTCCTATGAAGTGGTGGGACTGGATGCCATGATCTTCGTTTTCTGAATGTTGAGCTTTAAGCCAACTTTTTCACTCTTCACTTTCACTTTCATCAAGAGGCTTTTTAGTTCCTCTTCACTTTCTGCCATAGGGTGGTGTCATTTGCATATCTGAGATTATTGAGATTTCTTCCAGCAATCTTGATTCCAGCTTGTATTTCTTCCAGTCCAGCGTTTCTCATGATGTACTCTGCATATAAGTTAAATAAACAGGGTGACAATATACAGCCTTGATGTACTCCTTTTCCTACTTGGAACCAGTCTGTTGTTCCATGTCCAGTTCTAACTGTTGCTTCCTGACCTGCATACAAATTTCTCAAGAGGCAGATCAGGTGATCTGGTATTCCCATCTCTTTCAGAATTTTCCATAGTTTATTGTGATCCACACAGTCAAAGGCTTTGGCATAGTCAATAAAGCAGAAATAGATGTTTTTCTGGAACTCTCTTGCTTTTTCCATGATCCAGCGGACGTTGGCAATTTGATCTCTGGTTCCTCTGCCTTTTCTAAAACCAGCTTGCACATCTGGAAGTTCACAGTTCACGTATTGCTGAAGCCTGGCTTGGAGAATTTTGAACATTACTTTATTAGCGTGTGAGATGAGTGCAATTGTGCGGTAGTTTGAGCATTCTTTGGCATTGCCTTTCTTTGGGATTGGAATGAAAACTGACCTTTTCCAGTCCTGTGGCCACTGCTGAGTTTTCCAAATTTGCTGGCATATTGAGTGCAGCACTTTCACAGCATCATCTAGGACTAAAAGCCCAAGGGTACTTTTATTATTTTGCTGTTGCCACAGGTCCCCTCCAAACCCTTCCAGGGAATTGGCCATGTCCAATTCATAAGCCTGTCCCTGAGTTAATATTCCCAACGCCCATGCCTGTAGTTGTTTAGGTGTGGTGAGTAGGCAGTATGCATGTATTTTGTAGATATTCCAGGTCCTTATGTTTTGTGTATATTCACCAGCCACCCTCTGTGCAATCAGATGAGCCACGAGCACAGGGCTGCTACTTTTAAACTTGAAAGAGACTGAGGTTAATAATGCACCATCAATATAAGAGAAAGACACCTCTTGTGGTGGTCAGCTGCCACAGGGTCCCATATGCTAGTGGGCGGGATTACCCCCACCACTTTCCCTTCCCCATTCTTATTTCCCAACATCTTGGCACTCATCAGAGTTTCCTCGGCCTCCCAGCTGGTTTGCCAGTTGTTGGGCTGCACCCCAAAGGCCTGCAAGCCTCGTAGCTGCCCAGCCTCAAGACCAAAGAAAGAACCCAGAGATAATGGCAGAGACACCAGTGGTTTGTTGGACAGGGGGATCTCATATGCCTGAAGGAAAGGTCCGGGAGCAACACCCAGAGGAGGCAGGAAGGAAGGCAATGGCAGCAAACTTCGCTATTGGGGGCGTGGCTACCATTTATAGGGGGAATTAACATTGGGTTGGCTCATCAGTTACTAGGGAAACCAGCAGTTAGGGCATGTCCCTCATAGCCCCTTGGATTAACAATCATCCCAAGCGCAGAACTTTCCCTCAATATACTAGCACATGGAGCCATTCTGGCTTAAGGATTCGAATAAGCACTAGCTGGGGTAAGTGGCAAAGGGCCTTCATGTGAACAAGCGCTTAAGACTCTCTGCCACCTTTTGTGCTATGGCCTGCCAGGCTTCTCTGTGGGTTTTTTCGGGCAAGAATACTGGAGTGGGTTGCCATTTCCTCCTCCAGGGGATCTTCCTGGCCCAGAGATGGAACTTGCATTTCTTATGTCTCCTGCATTGCTGGTGGATTTTTTACTCGCTGAGGCATTGGGACAGCCCTCATGTGAGTAGGGGCTGAGGGTCAGGGGATGTACAAAGAGCAATAAAACAGCCATTTTGAGTGGCCTGACAATATACTGGACATCTCCAATCATCTTCCAATATTTGTTGTTGTTTTTTAGTAGCTAAGTTATGTCCAACTCTTTGTGACCCCATGGACTGTAGCTGGCCAGGCTCCTCTGTCCATGAGATTTCCTAGGCAAGAATATTGGAGTGGGTTGCCATTTCTTTCCCCAGGGGATCTTCCCGACCCAGAGATCTTCCTGATCTAGGGATTGAATCTGCGTCTCCTGCATCTCCTACATTGCAGGTGGATTCTTTACCACTGAGCCACCAGAGAAGCCCTCTAAAAGATAACCGATTATTATTTTGGGTTTATGTCTGACTGTTCTTTCAGTGTCTTAAAATATTCTTCATCTGGGCTATAGATTAAAGTCAAATAATTATCAACTCTCTGATTATCTTCTTCTCTAACTTTGGGCTTTAATTCCTTTTAATCATGTTTATATTTTTCCCTTCTAAAAGTTTGAAGATAGTTTTTCTAGCCTTGGAAGGCAGTGTAGTGTAGTGGTAAGAGCACAATCCCTGAAATCGGATTAGTGCTTGAGTCTAGGCTTTCATGATGACTGATTACATAACCTTAGTCTCTCATACCTTATTTTTCCCATCTGTAAAATGGGAATAATATTAGGACCTACCTCAAGGGTTGTTTTGAGGACTAAATGAGTCAATGTACATAATATATTTTTAAAAGTCTCAATAAATGTTGACTTCTATTAGTAATAGCCTGATGGAGAAGTCAGAAGTTAATTTATGATTTTTCTAGCTGTCGGGCTGTAGGTTTAACACTTCCTTGTTTATTTTCATACTGTGATTAAAGTTTAACATATCAAGCCTATCTTTTATATTAATCTTAATCTCTAGAAGCTTTGTCTCATCATGAGATTTAGTCTTTATTAACCAACTGAGACTGTTCTGGGAAGGGCAGTGAGGATGGCAAAGGGAATTCATTTTCAGACCATTTGAGGACCTGTTAAAAGAATCATGCTTTTTAAACAAGAAGAAAGGAGGACTTTCTTGGTGGTCCAGTGGGTAAGAACCCACCTGCCAAGGCAGGGGATACAGGTTCGATCCCTGATCTGGGAAGATTCCACACGCTGCAGGGCAACTAAGCCTGTGTTCGGCAACTACTGAGCCCGTGTGCGGGAACTACTGAGCCCGTGTGCAGCAACTACTGAGCCCGTGTGCAGCAACTACTGAGCCCGTGTGCAGCAACTGCTGAAGCCTGTGCACCTGGACCTGAGCTTCACAAGAGAAGCCGCTGCAGTGAGAAGCCTGCCCACCACCAACAGAGAGGAGCTCCCAATCGGCATAACTAGAGAAAGTCCGTCCATAACAAGGAAGACTCGGTGCGACCAAAAAAAAACCAAGGAGACTAAGTGGTAAGGGCAGGAAGGGGCAGAGTACAAGAAGTAAAGTATGTGTAGCACAATGCATTCCCCAATCTACTGAAAAGTCTGCCATACTGATGTGGAGTTGCTCGTTCTTTGTGGTTCCAGAGAAAGATCTGGGGGCCAGTACGCATGTTTGATATAAGGAATGAATTTCTAATAGAGCTTTTCAAAGCCAACTCCATACAAGCCACTGGTTTCTCTCCTGTGGTCTCTTTCAATAATCTCCCAACTTGTTTATGAGGCCGGGTCCTCCCTACCCCCCCGTCTCATTTCACTTGACCCTCCTTCTTGCCCACAGTGGTCCAGCCACATTGGTTTTCATCATTCCCTTCTCTGAACCCCCCACAGGGCCCCTAGAACATGCTTTTTTCTCTGCTTAGGATATTTCCATTCCATTTTATCCAATCAATAACACTTACTCTCCCTTCAAAGGTTAACTCAGCCATCCCATTCTCAAGGAAGTCTTCCTTGAACTTCTTGTTTTGGTCTATTAGATGTCCTCATAACATCATGTACTTTAAACCTGTAATTATATCCACTGTTGTAATTTAATGGTGCTTGTATGAATTTTTTATTAATATCAGAAAGGCCCATGCTTTTTTCTTTTTATCCTCACCTGAATCTTTAGCATGGAGCACAGTGCCTGAGAGATAGGAGGTGCTCAGTCAAGGCTTCTTCACTGACTGGACAAAGAAAGGACTGAACAGCTGGCTAAGCTAAGTGGGAACTGTACTCCTTCCATCGGAAGAATTTTTTTAAGCTGAGGTGACGCGAAACTTAAAGTTTCTTTTAGAATCTGACTCTAATCCCAGGACCCTTGTGTTTAAAAGATTTACACTGCTAAAAAAATGGCAGTGAGCTCACTGGATGGAACTGCTCCACCACTGCCACCGTGGGTAGTTGAAAATTGTCACCCTCCAGGCTCCTCTCTCCATGGGATTCTCCAGGCAAGAATACCGGAGTGGGTTGCCATGCTCTCCTCCAGGGGATCTTCCTGACCCAGGAAGGGAACCAGTGTATCTTGTCTCCTGCAATGGCAGGCAGGTTCTTTAACACTAGCGCCACCTAGGAGGCCCATGATGCTGTTTTCTGACCCTTAAAATGTGGACTACGTGGGTCTGAAAACTAAAAGGTGGAAGTAAGTGTGACACCTCTTATCAGTACTTCCAGTGACCCTCTTGGGGAATTTCTGTTTCTCAACCCTGCAGCTTTAGCTCTGCAGGTCTCAGATCAGATCAGTCGCTCAGTCGTGTCCAACTCTGCGACCCCATGAATCGAAGCACGCCAGGCCTCCCTGTCTATCACCAACTCCCGGAGTTCACTGAGACTCACGTCCATCGAGTCAGTGATGCCATCCAGCCATCTCATCCTCTGTCGTCCCCTTCTCCTCCTGCCCCCAATCCCTCCCAGCATCAGGGTCTTTTCCAATGAATCAACTCTTCGCATGAGGTGGCCAAAGTACTGGAGTTTCAGCTTTAGCATCTAGAAGGGGCCAATACCATCAGGAGACACAGAATCCCATCAAACTTTAAGCTATGGCTGTTGCTCAGGCCCATGTGACAAGAGAACAGCAGGAAAAAAAAGGAAAGGTAGGGGTAATTAGGGCTGAAGCTACTCAGTGACACAGGAAAGAATATTTGGTGCTCAGGAGTTCCATGGGGTGCCTCTCAGAGTTCCCATGCCCCACGTTAATGATAGTAAATGGACAAGTGCAGTGGCCAGAGTAAGACAGCAGATTTAGGCACAAACACCTCAGGAACAATGATCCGGGTCTCCTCACCAGCCTGTTAGACCAGCAAGGGTGGTGAGAGGAATATATAAAGGGATGGGGAGGAGAGAGTATCATTCATGGCCTCTGTTTAGCTGTGGCTGTGGGATCTGTAGTTTGTCACACTAACCCATCTCTTGTCAGTTTCCTAGTAAACTAGGTCAGCCAGAATTGTGGAAGTCATTCCCAGCTGGATCTGAGAGATGTGAGAGGTGAGCTGCAGCAAATATTGTAGTGTTTACCCAAATCCCCTCTTCAGAGCCAATGCACCTAACCCCCAGCTGAGTATCAAGTAGTGCCCGCCCACAGCTGCGTCCACTCACACAATGGGCTGCTTTGCCCAAGCTTCTACACCCTTCCCGGGGATCATCCCCTCAACAAACAACTGGCAACTGAAAGGATACAAAGGTCCACTTCCTTTGCTTCAATTTGGGACAGCTCCAAAGTCCTTATCAGAGTTGTTCAAGCTTCACAGAGCTGGGGTCCATTGCAGCCTCACTGCAGGTCAGCAGCTCCCTATGCCCAGCCCCGCCTTCCTGATTTCCTTACAAGGATACCTCCAAGAACACTCCTTGATAAGCCTTCTGCAAGCAGTTCTCTGTGTCAGAGTCTTTCTCCAGGGAATCCAATAAAACAGTGCCCATCTCCACGAATGAGCAATGAATGATAAGGAGTGATCGTTGACTGATTGGACCCAGTAGAGGCAAAATACAGTTGACCCTTGAATAACATGGATTCGAACTGCATGGGTTCGTTCATACCAGGGTTTTTCAGTAGTATATACTACAGTACTATACAATCCGGGGTTGGTTGAATCCATGCGTATGGAACCACGTTTAGGGAGGAACAAGTATACAGGGGAAGTGTAGATACGGAGCCAACTGCACAGGTTTCCATTGCACAGAGGGTGGCGTCCCTAACCCCCATGTTGTTCAAGTGTAAGCTGTACTTCTTTATGAAACGAAGAAAAACACGTGAATTGATTACACCAGGATTCTCTCCAGGCAGAGAACTGTCTTTGGTTTAGGAAAATATCTTGATAAATTGATTGGTAGAGAGTGGAACTCAATAGCAAGAAGCATGGCCACAAAGTGGAATGATTACACTGCTCTGCTGCAGAGGCTTCCCAAGTGGTCCAGTGGTTAAGAATTCGCCTTGCAATGCAGGGAACATGGGTTTGATTCTTGGTTAGGGAACCTAGACCCCACATGCCCCGGAGAAACTAATCCTGAGCACTGCAACTACTGAGCCTGTGCACCACAGTTAGAGAATCCCGCACTGCCACGAAGATCCGTGTGCCACAGCCAAGACCCGAAGCAGCTAAATAACATTCGATGCAGGGTACAGGAAGCCTGGGGCTGGTGCACCGGGATGACCCAGAGGGATGGTATGGGGAGGGAGGTGGGAGGGGGGTTCAGGATGGGGAACACGTGTACACCCGTGGCGGATGCATGTTGATGTATGGCAAAACCAATACAATATTGTAAAGTAAAAAAAATTATAATAATAAAAAATAAAAAAGAGAAACAATCCAAAATAAATAAATAAATAAATTGCTCTGCTGCAATAAAGAATGAAATTTGTTTGGAGAGGTTGGAAAAGAAGGGATAGAGAGAGGTATATGATCAGATGGGGAGTTCTACGTAGCTGGTAGTTAATGGATATTTTTAAGAAGGGAGAGAGATCTCAAGTTCAACTGAGATGTCAAGTGAGGTTGTTTCCATTACTGACTTACTCCAAATTTTGAAGACAATATAAAACACTTAAACTGTTTATGTAAATGGGAATTCTGTGATAACTGTAGAAGGAGTTGAACAGAGAACAGTAGCCCATGAGGAGGCTGGAGCATGGAAGCTGAGTGACCATGAGAATGTACCCTCTGGGAACTTGTAGGAAATGTTGAAAAGCTTTAGACTCCATAGACTCCATGGACTCCCCAGGTGACACTAGCAATAAAGAATTTGCCTGCCAATGCAGGAGACATAAGAGACTCAGGTTCAACCCCTGGATGGGAAGATCTGGAGAAGGAAATGACAACCCACTTTAGCATTTTTGCTTGGAAAATCCCATGGACAGAGGAGCCTGGCAGGCTACAGTTCATGGAGTTGCCAAGAGTCAGACACCACTGAAGCGGCTTAGCACAGACTCATCCTAGACTCTAGAAGAGGGGGGTTCAAGCCAGTGTTCTGTAGAACTTAAAGGGCTAGAAGCACCACCTAATAAGATCTGGGTTACATTCAAGCGGAACTGACCCACTAGCAAAGTTTAAAAATACAAGTTGGACGTTTCTGGAATTGAAGTAGGAATTCTTAGAAAGAGACTGATGGGTATCTATGGCAAAATTTTGCATCACCTGAGGATATCAGATCAAAACCGGGGATCTAAAGGTTGAAGGGTCGGTGAGCCCAGGTCTGGGTAGGGGAGCCAATATTTCTTTGGTGATTTCCGAGGCCAGAATTACATCCTGGGAGAAAACTCAAATACCAAACCACCAAAAACTGATAGGAATCAGGAATAAGAAGTTCTTTCCCCCCCATGGCTATGCCTCATTATCATACAAACACTCTGTTCTCTGCTTCTGATTTGAGAGCAACTGCCTCCCAGCTATTCACTGCTGAAAACCTCGTGGGAGGAAATCGCAGCTCTGAAAAGTCCCTGGAGAGTAACCTGCTAATGGGGATGTATTGGACTCTAAAGTTGAAGCTGCCAGAGGAGACAGAGAACTTTTCTGGTTCACCGAAGAAGGGAGAGCAGGGACAAGCCCTCAAAGTTACACCTTTAGGCTTTCTCCTGCTCTGGGGTCATAAATAACATGGTCTCACACACAGAGGATAGACCTCACCATGTCCATAGCACTCTCGAGAGTGTGCTATGCCTGTGAGGAGCTCTCGTGTGAAGCTTCAGCCAACCATGGATGGAGGGTGCGTTTACCCATGGCCAGCTGCCCTCCACGTATTCATGTTGGAGTAGCTCCGGAGGAGGACTTGCAGTGGCATCTTCCTTCCGGGCGAGCCTCCACCCCACCTATGCTCTGTAAAGACGTTTATGACACTGCTGTTATTCTCACTCTTCAAGCAGAAATCTGCTTGGTGTTTGGTTTTTGAAATAATGTGGTAATTGAAATATGTTTACGAAATGACAAGCAAAGTCCAAGTATACTTGGGAAGAACACCATAGGATTAAAAAGTCTAATTTTGTCATGTAAATTGTGTAAACACAAAACGTTATGATGATGCTATATTTAAGAAGACAATCAATAACCTCAGATGTGCAGATGACACCACCCTTATGGCAGAAAGTGAAGAGGAACTAAAAAGCCTCTTGATGAAAGTGAAAGAGGAGAATGAAAAAGGTGGCTTAAAGCTCAACATTCAGAAAACAAAGATCATGGCATCTGGTCCCATCACT
>NW_011494755.1:9100344-9116069 GCF_000754665.1 Bison bison bison
CAGTCCTGGGATTTCTTTGGAAGGAATGATGCTAAAGCTGAAACTCCAGTACTTTGGCCACCTCATGTGAAGAGTTGACTCATTGGAAAAGACTCTGATGCTGGGAGGGATTGGGGGCAGGAGGAGAAGGGGACAACAGAGGATGAGATGGCTGGATGGCATCACTGACTCGATGGACGTGAGTTTGAGTGAACTCTGGGAGTTGGTGATGGACAGGGAGGCCTGGCGTGCTGCAATTCATGGGGTCACAAAGAGTCGGACATGACTGAGCGACTGAACTGAACTGAACTGAACCCTTAGGTAACTAGCATGGCTTCCTCAGTTGGTATATACAAATACCTTCATCCTTTCCTTCCTTCAGTGAACACTTATTGAACATCTGCTTGTGCAAGGCACTTGCAGTGTTAGGAAGACTGCCAGACCATCCTCACTTTTGACAGCAAGGGAAAATTCTGGGGTGGGGGTTCTCAAGTCCACCCTTGGGTTTGATAATTCACTCAAAAGACTTGCAGAATTCACTGAAAGCTGTAACACTCACAATTATGCTTTGTTACAGTGAAAGAACACAAAATTAGCCCAAAGAAGAGATGCACAGGGCAGAGTCCAGGAAGTTTCCAAGAGTAGAACCTGCAACAGTCCTCTCCCAGTGGAGTCATGGGTAGACTGCTCTCCTGGCAAAGGTGTGTGCCAGTGTGCTTGGAGTAGGGCCAGCTGGAGAGGCTCATCTGGGACTTGGTATCCAGAGACTTTACTGGAGCAACCATGCAGACATGGTTGACAGCACATGTGGCTGACCTATAATTTCTAGCCCCTCTGAAGGCTAATACTGCATAGCCCAAAACCCCTATCATACACAACACTGTCAAATGACCTTGGGTGGCCCAAGGCCCCTAGGTAAATGATAGGGTCCTCAGGGGGTCTCATTGGTAAGATGGCTCTTTATGTCAGCCTCGAAAACAAAGAATAAATCACAGTGATCTGTGAGACTGACCAAATTGCCCAAATGCCATCCTGTTATCTCACTGGTGCCTATCTTCTCAAAGCTTCGAGACCACCAGATTCCAGACCTCCGGCTACGTGACCATCCCTTCAGAGAATTTGTCATCGGTGGGGTATAAGAAGGACTCTGTCAGAAAGGGAGAACGCTGGTTCTCCTTAAGGGCCACCCTCTCTTTTCACTCTGATAAATTTCCCTTTTCTTGCCTGACTGCCCAGATCACTTTCTTTTTCTCTGCACTCATCTTACAGTAAACAAAGACACTCTTCTCTGGTAGGATATTATAAATGAGATCACCTGGAGATCACCTTCCAGTCACTAAGGGCAAAGGCCAGAATTCTCTTTGGGCAAGGTTAATTCTTTACTAACACAAGAGTGTTCTAGACTCTGAGGATATAGCAGCAATGAAAGCAGAGTCAGTGGTCCTTGAGGTGGCTGAACCTAGAGCCTGTTATATGGAATGAAGTAAGTCAGAAAGAGAAAAACAAATATTGTATATTAATGCACACATATGGAATCTAGAAAAATGGTACCGAGGAACCTGTTTGCAGGGAAAGGATGGAGATGCGGATGTAGAGGAAGGACTTATGGGTGCAGCGGGGAAGGAGAGGGGGGATCAAATGGAGAGAGTAGATTGACATATACTCTACCATGTATAAAATAGACGGCTAGTGGGCAGCTGCTGTATAACAGAGGAAGCCTCGCCTGGAGGGGTGGGACAGGCAGCGGGAGGGACGCTCCAGAGGGATATATGTATAGAATTATGACTCATTCATGCTGTTGTACAGCAGAAACCAACACAAGATTGTTAAGCATTTATACTCCAATTTATAAAAAACAGAAACAAACAAAAAACATCAAGTCTCTACCCTCCCGGATTCCATGATCACATTTAGAAGACTGCCCACAGTTGCATGCTCCAAGCCCCTACTGGTTTATTAGTCTGAAGCACGTTATTTTCCTAGAAACAGCTCCCTAAATAGTCCCAGACATTTTCAGGGATCCTTGCAAATATAGCCCACTTATATTAGAATCACTTATCCTCTTGGAATCCTGAGAAAGGAAGGTAGAGGAGAGATGTTTTTCTTACAGGACACCTGTCAGTTGGGTCTCTAGTTCGTTTTGTACTTGAGCTTGCTCCTTTTCATGGTCAAATCCTGAAAATCATATTCTGTGCTTGAAATGACTGCTCATTCCAAACTCTAGGCTTGTCGCTCTCACCTGGTCTGTTCTGCCAGGCTTCTCTATCTGTGGTTGCTCCATCGTCCCAGTTTGGCCTCCTTCAGAGATCCAGTACATCTTCCGATGGGTCTGAACACCCACTCTCTGCTGTTGGGGATCCAGAGAGATGCAGAAGCCAGTTTGGGCTAAGAAAGCCAAAGCTGCCTTGGAACAGTCAGCATTTGGACAATAACCACCTTCTCTCCAAAAGGCAGGGCAAAGCTCACACATTCTCAGAAATGGTTACAGAAAATGTCGGCCAGGAGTATCAAGAATCCTGCCCAAGTGGATGGCCTTCCAGGGGACATTCTGTGATGTGTTATAGGAAGATAAGAGGATCTGCCTTAAACAGAGTCAAGCCCAGAGAACACAAAGTCACCTTAGGATAGTATCAGCCAAGTGTGAACTTTTCCACTCCTGCCTGCTCCTTGCCCCTCCCTGTGCTCCTCAGAGAGCCAGAAACTGCCCCGAGGAATCTGAGAGAGGAGAAGAGGGGGAAAGGAGGACACGTTCTCTTGTAGCCTGCAGTGGACTTGGCCCTGGGAGAAGGGTGAAGGCCTATCTTTGAAATAAACAGAAACGTCAATAAATATTTTGAAGTGGACATTCTAGTTGCAGCATTAAGACTCTGTTTGTAACTTGAAGGAACCCCTGGCATATAAAGGGGTGGTTGATTAGATGACCCTCTATTGATGAGGACACTGTACAGGCAGAAGAGGCAGAGAGACTGTTCTCATTCTCCTCCTTGTGGCAACAGTTTGACCTCATTCTCCCTCACCTGCAGCCTCCCTTGCCCCTCACATGTTTTTGAGATCTTAGAGCAGAGGGCTCATCCTGATCAGCCATGAGTACCCCACAAGCCTTACCTGTTTCCAGCTCAGACCGTGTTTCCCAAGAACCTACTTTATTTGGGAGGAGTATGTACTTAAAGTAGAAAATACATGTTTATTACCTATCATTTAAGCTCTCCTCATACAAGGTCATAGAAAAATTTCTTGGTGTTTTGATGACTCTAGATGTTGTTTACATATTAATAGTTAAAATGGCATATAATTGAGCATCTCACAGTGTGTTACTACTATCCATTACAAATTCTAGTACTCATTTTCCAATTATTTGAAAAGAACAATTTTTGTATTCATGCTTTGACAGGTTAATTAGTATAAAAGGTTTTTAGTTTAAAAATATGATCTGAGACTCAACAGAAAGTACTCAAGTTCAGCATCTGTATGTATGAGTTCCTTATCTTTCTTATTTGCTTACACCTAATCAAAATCTTTATGGATTCTGGCTTTATGGATTCTGGATTATTACTTGATAAATAAAGGCCAGAGATATATTAGTTTAGCTATTGAGTCAAATTAAAGTATAACACTTCTGTGTAATGAATAATCCTCTTCAGTTCAGTTCAGTTCAGTTCAGTCGCTCAGTCGTGTCTGACTCTTTGCGACCCCATGAATCGTAGCATGCCAGGCCTCCCTGTCCATCACCAACTCCCAGAGTTCACTGAGACTCACGTCCATCGAGTCAGTGATGCCATCCAGCCATCTCATCCTCTGTTGTCCCCTTCTCCTCTTGCCCCCAATCCCTCCCAGCATCAGAGTCTTTCCCAATGAGTCAACTCTTTGCATGAGGTGGCCAAAGTACTGGAGTTTCAGCTTTAGCATCATTCCTTCCAAAGAACACCCAGGACTGATCTCCTTTAGAATGGACTGGTTGGTAACACCATATACAAAAATAAACTCAAAATGGAATAAAGATCTCAACGTAAGGCCAGAAACTATAAAACTCCTAGAGGAGAACATAGGCAAAACACTCTCTGACGTACATCACAGCAGGATCCTCTATGACCCACCTCCCAGAATATTGGAAATAAAAGCAAAAATAAACAAATGGGACCTAATTAAACTTAAAAGCTTCTGCACATCAAAGGAAACTATTAGCAAGGTGAAAAGACAGCCTTCAGAATGGGAGAAAATAATAGCAAATGAAGCAACTGACAAACAACTAATCTCAAAAATATACAAGCAACTCCTACAGCTCAACTCCAGAAAAATAAATGACCCAATCAAAAAATGGGCCAAAGATCTAAATAGACATTTCTCCAAAGAAGACATACAGATGGCTAACAAACACATGAAAAGATGCTCAACATCACTCATTATCAGAGAAATGCAAATCAAAACCACTATGAGGTACCATTTCACACCAGTCAGAATGGCTGCGATCTAAAAGTCTACAAATAATAAATGCTGGAGAGGGTGTGGAGAAAAGGGAACCCTCTTACACTGTTGGTCAGAATGGAAACTAGTACAACCACTATGGAGAACAGTGTGGAGATTCCTTAAAAAACTGGAAATAGAACTGCCTTATGATCCAGCAATCCCACTGCTGGGCATACACACTGAGGAAACCAGAAGGGAAAGAGACACATGTACCCCAATGTTCATCGCAGCACTGTTTATAATAGCCAGGACATGGAAGCAACCTAGATGTCCATCAGCAGATGAATGGATAAGAAAGCAGTGGTACATATACACAATGGAGTATTACTCAGCCATTAAAAAGAATACATTCAAATCAGTTCTAATGAGGTGGATGAAACTGGAGCCTATTATACAGAGTGAAGTAAGCCAGAAGAAAAAACACCAATACAGTATACTAACGCATATATATGGAATTTAGAAAGATGGTAACGATAACCCTGTATACGAGACAGCAAAAGAGACACTGACGTATAGAACAGTCTTATGGACTTTGTGGGAGAGGGAGAGGGTGGGAAGATTTGGGAGAATGGCATTGAAACATGTGAAACGTCATGTATGAAACGAGATGCCAGTCCAGGTTCAATGCACGATACTGGATGCTTGGGGCTAGTGCACTGGGACGACCCAGAGGGATGGTATGGGGAGGGAGGAGGGAGGAGAGTTCAGGATGGGGAACACATGTATACCTGTGGTGGATTCATTTTGATATTTGGCAAAACTAATACAATTATGTAAAGTTTAAAAATAAAATAAAATTAATTAAAAATAAATAAATAAATATCTATACTGGTAAAAAAAAAAAAATAGAATGGACTGGTTGGATATCCTTGCAGTCCAAGGGACTCTCAAGAGTCTTCTCCAACACCACAGTTCAAAAGCATCAATTCTTCGGCGCTCAGCTTTCTTCACAGTCCAAGTCTTACATCCTTACATGACCACTGGAAAAACCATAGCCTTGACTAGATTGACCTTTGTTGGCAAAGTAATGTCTCTGCTTTTCAATATGCTATCTAGGTTGGTCATAACTTTTCTTTCAAGGAGTAAGCGTCTTTTAATTTCATGGCTGCAATCACCATCTGTAATGATTTTGGAGCCCCCCAAAAATAAAGTCTGCCACTGTTTCCACTGTTTCCCCATCTACTTCCCATGAAGCGATGGGACCAGATGCCATGATCTTTGTTTTCTGAATGTTGAGCTTTAAGCCAACTTTTTCACTCTCCTCTTTCATTTTCATCAAGAGGCTTTTTAGTTCCTCTTCACTTTCTGCCATAAGGGTGGTGTCATCTGCACATCTGAAGTTATTGATATTTCTCTTGCAATCTTGATTCCAGCTTGTTTTACAATCTGCCTTCCCCTCCCCTCAGACTGTGCCTTTGGTATTTGGAAAAATGACTGTTGAGTGTATCTGATTTCCTTTGAGAAACTACTAAATGACTTATGTTTCTGTCAAAAACAATGGCCACTTGGGGAAGTCTCCAAACAAAGAGGCATTCCAGGTCAACAGAGCTAGATTGTTTTATAAAATAGAAAGTTGGCCCAGGTTGACTGTGGTAGGAGGAACACCTGTCCATGGTGTGAAACATATTTGCATATTGGGATCCAATTTGATTTAGAAAAGCGATACTGTGAAATGTTTTAAACAGCTTTATGCTACATGTTGTGCTGAAGGGTGGTCTGATGCTTGAGCTGCAGCACCTTTATAATAGCTTTTAAGTGAAATGAAGTAAACTCCCTGTGTGAAGACTCAATCGAAAAACTGTGAGCAATCTGATTCAGTTGTAGAATCATGTACTACACTGTTTCTACAGAGACATCTAAAGGGAGTATAAAAAGCAAGTGGATAGTTAAATAGACACTTTAAAAGGGAAGCACAGTCTTCTTGCCCCAGGCCTCCCGAAGGTGGGGTAAGTTCACAGCTGGATCATCGCTGTCGAAGGGCATAAGCTGATCCTTTTGCTTTCTCACCTGGACTCTGGCATTGGGTTAGTGATGGCCTCCTTGACTCCATAGCCTCCTCCACAGTGTTCATAGAAGTTCTGATCACTGTAGTCCCTTGCCTAAAACTCTTCCTCTGTCCCTGCTTTCTGCAGGAGAGAAGACCTCAAGTCCTTAGCATCAAGACCCTTTGTGGCTCAGCCTCAATCCCCTTTTCCAACTTCATCACTGCCGCTTCCCCACAGACCCTCTTTAGTTTCTCAGCTCAGAGAGAAAGTAACTTACTGGACATCACGTTGAAATCAGTTTTTTCTTTTTTTGGCCATGCTGCATGTCTTGTGGGATCTTAGTTCCCCAATCAGGGATGAAACTCAGGCCCCGGAAGTGAAAGTGCCAGAATTCTAACCACTGGACCGCCAGGGAATTTCCTGAAATCAAAGTTTGGTGGGGCCTTAAGCTTATGTAATTTGGGAAACCTCCTTAACCAAATTCTAAATTACCCAAATAAAACTAAACATTGAAGAAAGGGAATGAGAAAATAAATCACAACAAAACACAAATTCCACAAAGCTAAAATATAACTCAAATATCACAAAATTCAGAATTATTTTTCTGAATTTTACTTAATATTTCTATTAATTAGCTGTCTGACACCATTCTGTAATACTCTTTTCCCACTTCAGGTCTTTTTCATACTCTTTGATCACCTTTTGACATGACAATAATTTTTTAGTCAATACTTTAGAGAAGTTTCTTGTTTCTTTCAACTTTTCACCTCATTGGTAATACAACTTTCTGGGATTTTTTGTCACATATGGAGACTTGAACAAGTTCTTTCAAATATGAGCTGTGAGATTTCAGGGCAATTCATTTTTTATTGGGCAGTAACTAATATCACATAATCTTTAAATTAATGGCATGTGAACCTATTTATGGATGATGGTCTTACTATATGAGATATTATGCTGTCTTTATTGATGTCACTATTTCATGTCAAGTCATCAAGACATTAAAATCTTTTTCTTATATGTTCCTATAATTCATTCTTTCTTATTCATTGGCTTATTAAGTAATATAATAACCTATTCATGAAACATCTATAATTGGTCTGCATTATCCCACAGATTTTCTTGTTTGACTAGGTATTACTGAGAACTGAATCTTCTGCTTTCAATCTTGCTGTCACACCACTCAACCTCTATCCACAGTGGTTCCTAGGGAAGAGGAGGCCTGGAAGCCCTGTTCAGATGGTTTCATTGTGCCCTAGAGACTCCATATTAAATCTGTGGGAAACTGGGGAAAGCAAGGCTTTGGGAGAATTGAGTAGGTATATCAGCTTTTTTTTTTAAGGTAAAACTGACTTGGCAGTAAGTCTATGGACTCTGTGACTAGCAGCCACCCTGGTGATGGACTGCAGAGAAGACGGACTGCAGGAAGGGAAGACTGTAATGCTTGGTAATCTGAAGGGGGAAGGTTTGAATGTTGGTCCTGAGTCAGCTTTGTAGAAAATCACTTCTTATACCCTAACCTGATATAAAGGGACTTCTCATATACATCTATGGTGTCTTTTTCTTTTGTAAAATTTATTTATTTGGCTGCAATGGGTCTTAGTTGTGGCACATGGGCTTAGTTGCCCCATGGTATGTGGGTTCTTAGTTCCCAGACCAGGGATTGAACCCATGGACCCTGCATTACAAGGTGGATTCTTAACACCTGGACCACCAGGGAAGTCCCTATTGTGTATTTTTCAAGGGAAGACTGTATTGAACGAAGGAGTTATTGTTATCTTAGTGTATGTGTGGACAGTTTTCCCTGGGTAGATGTTATCTGGGATGGTTTCTTAAATTTTTAAATCTTCTCTAGCAACCCCACTCCTGGGCATATATCCAGACAAAAGTATAATTCAGAAAGATACAAGGACGCCTATGTTCACAGCGGCACTGCTCACAATGATCAAGACATGGAAACAACCTAAATGTCCATTGACTGATGAATGGATAAAGAAAATGCGTATATACAGTGGAACACGATTCAGCCATGAAAAGAGTGGAATAATGCCATGTACAGCAATGTGGATGCAGCTAGAGATTACCATACTAAGTGAAGGAAGTCAGAAAGAGAAAGACAAAAACCACATGATATCACTAACATGTGGAATCTAAAATATGACACAAATGATACTGTGAATTAAACAGAATCATGGACATAGGGAACAGACTTGTGGTTTTCAGGGGGAGGAACGGAATGGGAGGTTTGGGTTAGCAGGGGTAAGCGTCTATATCTAAATATATAGAGTGGATAAGCAAGAAGGTCCTCCTGTATAGCACAGAGAATTATACTCAATATCCTACAATAAACCATACTGGAAAAGAATATATATATATAGTGATAGTGAAGTCGCTCAGTTGTGTCCGACTCTTTGCAACCCCATGGACATTAGCCAACAAGGCTCCTCCGTCCGTGGGGTTTTCCAGGCAAGAATACTGGAGTGGGTTGCCATTTCCTTCTCCAATATATATATGTATAAAAGAAGAGTGTATATATACATTTGTATACATATATATATTCACATATATGTATATACCTGAATCACCTTGCTATGCAGCATAAATTAACATAACATTACAAATTAACTATACTTCAATAAAAAATTCCAGATCTTCCTTCCTTATTCCACTAACAGTTAGAAGTATCTACTCCTCAATTGTTGACTTATTGTTTCAGTTCAGTTCAGTCACTCAGTCATATCCAACTCTTTGCGACCCCATGGACTACAGCAGGCCAGGCCTCCCTATCACCAACTCCCAGAGTTTACTCAAACTCATGTCCGTTGAGTCGGTGATGCCATCCAACCATCTCATCCTCTGTCATCCCCTTCTCCTCCTGCCTTCAATCTTTCCCAGCATCGGGGTCTTTCTCAATGAGTCAGTTCTTCACAGACCTATTGTTTAGGAGACATTAAAGAGGAACTGGGACCTGGTCTCTGAAAACTTAACTCAAAGGAGCTGTTGAAACATAACCAGATATGAATACTTAAAATCAGTTGTTTGGATTTAGATCACCTGAATCCCTGAAATTTCTGAGTATCCCCAACACTTATATTTTCTTTTAAGAATGTATTCTTATTATAACCAGCCTAGTGGGTATGATGTCTACATTATTCTTTAGGTTAAAAAGCCATCTTTCAAAATAAGATGTAGTGGTTTATCTTACCAAAAGTGATGTGTTACCAAGATCAAATTTGTGGATTCCCCTCCCTAATCAACTTTCAGTTATAAAAAAGGACCAGCAATTCCACCCCTTGGATCATTAAAGGTAGCACCCCAGAACTTTGAAGTAGTTTCCTTAGAAGTATTCCTTAAGAGGGTAGAGATGGGTTTGCCTGGTGTTCCTAATTGTAGCCTCCCTTTGGCAGAGGCATGTAAGTAGCCTCATTGTCTGGGAAAAGAGGATAACAGTCTGACTCTGGGCTTCAAAGAAAGAGTGTGATGATCTTAGAGCGGGAAAGGAGAAAACTGTTTTGAGCTTGTGAGGTGATGGACACTGGAGCTAGATCTGATTTCATGCTTCTGGGGCTCACTGGGGCAAAGGGAGGGGAGAGTAACCATTCAGTGCTATTCTATGAGGAGAACTCTGCTACTACTGTTCCCCTTGGCTCTTTGCAATCTTTTCCAAACTATGGGACTAATGTAGTTATCTTGTTGATGAAGATATTAAGTCAAATAGAACCTGACTTTTTTAAACCTTGGAGAGGCTTCTTTCTAGCTGGCATAACTAGGGGAAGCAATGAAAGAAAAGGCATGACATAGTTCTTTATTTCATCTATCAAAACCCAATTAATCGCAGTGAACCTTTATTAGAAACTTCAAGTAACAGATCAATGATTAATAGTTCTCTGGGAACAATTCTCCCCCTTTTCTCTACATCATTGCTTTTTGATGTACCATTACTGTCATAGTATGGACTTTTTGAAAATAATAGACCAGTCCTTTTTTTTTTTAATGCCCTACCTTCTGGATTTGTCTTTTTTCATAGTGCTGTTTAACCTGTTCTTGTATCTCCTGGGTTTCCTGTAAAGTAGAGACTAGAACTAAAGGCTTGATTAACTTCGAGTTAAACATTTTGGGCAAGAATTGGTCATAGGTGGTGCAATATATTTCATTATGTAACTCACAAAGAGCCACATGACCTCATATTGTCTCACTCCTGGTGATGCTTTAGTCATTTGGTTAAGATGGTGGCCACTAGATGTCACCATTGTAAAGTATGGTTTGTGCTCTGCAATTATAAAGTGCTGTGTATGTTAGTCCCTCAGTCGTGTCTGACTTTGCGACCCCTTGGACTATAGTTCACCAGGCTCCTCCATGGAATTCCTCCATGGAATTCTCCAGGCAAGAATACTGGAGTGGGTAGCCATTCCCTTCTTCAGGGGATTGGACCTGGGTCTCCTGCACTGCAAGCAGATTCTTTACTGTCTGAGCCACCAGGGAAGCCTATAAAGTGGAGTTGCTTGAAAAATATGTTCATTAACAAACACTCTTACTTAGGGCTTTAAAACACCCCCATACTTTAATGGACTTGGGGCTCACTTTGTCATCTTGATGCGGTGCTCTGTAAATCATCTTTAAATGGCAAAAACATATAGACAAGAGGTACAGCATGATGTTAGATATCTCACTTGTAGATTTCTTATATTCATATATTCAATCCATCACAATCATCATTCTTTTTGGTGCTCTTAAGCAACTGTTAAAAAAAAGGTTATTGGAATCTAAAAAATAATATAATAAATCTATATATAAAACAGAAACAGACTCACAGACAGAAAATAAACTTACGATTACCAAAGGAAAACAAGAGGGATAAATTAGGAGTATGGGATTAACAAATACAAACTGCTATACATAAAATAGATAAGAAACAAGGATTTACTATACAGGACAAAAATTTATATATAATATCTTATAATAATCTATAAAGGAAGACTATCTGAAAAAATATATATATAACTGAATCACTGTGTTTTATACCTTAAATTAACACAATAATGTCAATCAACTAAACTTCAATTAAAAATTTTAAAAAGCTTTTTATCTTAGTGACAATAACATTTTGTGACGTGGTAGTAAATTGTTTGCTCAAGTCTGTCATTTATCCTTTGATTTTCCACATAGTATTTTTGCATGCAAAAGTTTTCTGGTTATTGTGTAGTCAATTTTATCAACATATTATTTCATGGCTATATTTTGAATAATTAGCAAAGTTTCCCTTATTGCCGAGTGTAAAGAAATCCACCCAGATTTTCTTCTGTTTTGTTCCTTTACATACAGCTCTCTAATTTAGCTGAAGTTTATACTAGTGTTATCTTTTTCTAATTAGTTGTGACAACACCACTTATTAAAAGTCTACCCTGGAGGTATAGGGGAAGGGAGAACTGGATGAAGGTGGTAAAAAAGTACAAGCTTCTAATTAAATAAGATAAATATGTACCAGGAATATAATGTACAACATTATTAATATAATTAACACTGCTGTATGTTATAAATGAAAGTCATTAAAAGAACACTTCTAAGTGTTCTCATCATATGGAAGCAATCCTTTTTTCTTTTGTTTAATTTTACATCCATATGAGATGATGGGTGTTCGCTAAACTCACTGTGACCATCATTTCACGGCACCGTGTAAGTCAGTCATTACACTGTATACCCTACACTTACACAGTGGTGTGTGTCAACTATGCCGTCTTAATTTACGTGAAATTTCCACATGCACTTGGTTAATATAACTGGATTTTTTCATGTTTTGTTTTTCCATTAGACTTCCTATTTAGTCATTCATATGTTCTTTGGCTGATGCTTGATTAATTCAACTGAATGGACTGAATCCCTTTAAACAATTTCACTTATAAACAAAAAGGGCATATCCCATGATAAGCAGGAAATTTTAGGTTGGTTTTAGCTTACAGGCATTTGGACAGGCAGGCTTTCAACACCTCCCTCTGAAACCCTGATTATTTGAGGGTGATCATCTCAAAGCATGAGTTATATAGGGCATGGTTAGCACCCTATAGGTGTTTCACTTAAACTCTTAATTCTCAAAGTACTTGTTTGAACAAGGATGCAGTTTTTCAAGGCTTCCCATTTAATACCAGTGTGATTTAACACCTATAGTCTAAAAAGTATTTTTAAAAGATGAAATCAAAGTTTTAGTTTTATATTCTCTATATCCACAGAATTAATGAAGAATTTCCTTGTAGTCTAAAAAATGACCAAAGGTATTTGTACTCTCCAAATAGTGAATATATGTTCTTTTCACAGTCTTCTTATATTTGTGTACTATATTTGTGTTATTAATAATGATTATTTAAAAATTCTATACTCTTATTTTTTATTTATTTGATCTGTCATTATCTAGGTTAAAATAGTCCAAGATGGTAGGTATAGACTTTGGGTTTTATAAAATGAAGAGAGTTTTGGAGATGGATGTGGTGAGGGTTAAACAACATTATAAATGTATTTAATACCAATAAGCTGTATGTTTTAAAGTGCTTAAGATGATAAAATTTTATGTTGTTATTTTATTTTACATAAAAATTTTTTGTGTATTTTACCACAACTTGAAAACATTTTCATTATAATTCTGATTTTACCCATTTCTGTTTATCTAAATCTTACAATCAGGATCTGAGTGGGAAAAAGCAGCTGGAGAAGGAAGAGTATGGTATGATGCTACTGATATGGAGTTTCAGTTCACGCCAATTATGCTACATGTTTTTCAAGAAGCCATGTATATGTAGCAAAAGGCTTACCATACGCATGGGGCAAGGAGAAGGGCAAAACCAGTTTTTCAAGTCCAAGGTATTTAACAATGAATCCCAGGTGCACCAGTACTTTCCAGAGAATCATCTCGAGAGTCCCTTGGACTGCAAGGAGATCAAACCAGTCAATCCTAAAGGAAATCAACCCTGAATATTCATCGGAAGAACTGATGTTGAAGCCGAAGCTCCAATACATTGGCCACCTGATGCAAAGATCATTGGAAGAGACCCCGAAGTTGGGAAAAATTGAGGGCAAGAGGAGAATGGGGCAGCAGAGGGTGAGATGGCTCAAGGGACATGGGTTTGAGCAAACTCCAGGAGATAGTGAAGGACAGGGAGACCGGGTGTGCTGCAGTCCATGGGGTTGCAAAGAGTCCGACAGGACTTGGCAATTGAGCAACAACGAAAACACCTTCCCTCAAAGGTTGGCTCCTTAAAGCCTCTAGAACCAGTCAGCCCTTTCAATCTACAGATTATAAGCTGCTGCTTCTGCTTCCAGTAGAAACAGAAGGGGTCATTTGACTCACCTACAGTCTGAAGCCTGGCCTACACTCCAACTGAGAGCTGGTCAGAGGAGGAAAGTATTTAAGCCCAGGAGCCCTACCATGGCAGAACATCAGAACTCCTGGCCTTAGCAGCTAAAGGAATAATGAGTGTGGACTCCAGGCCACTGGCAGTGGGATTCCTGGCTGCGAGAGAGACTGTGGGTGGGTAAGCGCCATGCTGGCACCCTGGCAGCCCTGCTGTCTCTCTCTGCACTTATCAGGCCCTGTCAGCCATGGTGCTGGACTCAGGGGGCAGCTGCAAACCAACCTGAAAGCCCACAGGCCCACAAACTGGTCTCACTGGGTCCACACAACCTTGGCATTTCTTAAAACCAGGACATTTCACACACATCTCCAGGTTCCTGGCTTTTCTTAGAAAAGCAGGAAGCTCTGGCAGGGTTCATAGCAATAGCTCTCAGGGGTCACCCCAGAACCCCAGCAGCAGCTGGCTCCCCCTCAATAGTCAGTCAGCTGCAGCAATGAAGCAGGCTTTCCCCCTGCCTTTGTGACCTCCTCCTTCCTCTGTCTACTTAACACCACAACATGACTTAATGCCTAATAGCCCACTCTAGTACTCTTGCCTGGAAAATCCCATGGATGGAGGAGCCTGGTAGGCTGTAGTCCATGGGGTCGCTAAGAGTCGGACACGACTGAGCGACTTCACTTTCACTTTTCACTTTCATGCACTGGAGAAGGAAATGGCAGCCCACTCCAGTGTTCTTGCCTGGAGAATCCCAGGGACAGGGGAGCCTGGTGGGCTTCCATCTATGGGGTCGCACAGAGTCGGACACGACTGAAGCGACTTAACAGCAGCAGCAGCAGCAGGCTTCTTCTTCCCTCAGAGCCTCCGATTATGGATACCACAAGTGGAGCCCAAAGCAGGGCCCCTTGGCTTGGATGCTGTACTCATAGGTGCCCCTGTCTAGAAGGCACTCCCTGACTAATAACAAAGGGCCTGGAAGAAAAATGTTTCCAACCACGGAACAACATATTAAGAGAATTCTGTTGGTGAGTGTTCCTGAGTGACCCTGAGCTATTTCCTGATTTTAATTTTTAAATTATTTAATTGTCATTGGATTATAGTTGCTTTACAATGTCGTGTTAGTTTCTACTGTACAGCAAAGTGAATCAGCTACGCATATCCACATATCCCCTCTCTTGGATTCCTTTACCATTTAGGTCACCACAGAGCATTGAGTAGAGTTCCCTGTACTATCAGGAGATTCTCATTAGTTATCTATTTTACATATAGTAGTGTATGTATGTCAATCCTAATCTCCCAGTTCATCCCACCCTTGCCTGTCCCTGCTTTCTGAGCTACTTCCCCTTCCTGAAGAGTGGAGTCACAGGAGAAGCCCCAGGGGACTTCCCCGGTAGACCAGTGAGTAGGACTTCATGCTTCCACTGCGGGGTGGGGACTATGTTCCTCTTTGTGGGCAAACTAAGATCCTGCCTGCTGCACACTATGGCAAAAAAAAAAAAAAAAAGCACCAAACAAGCTTCTAACCGTGAACTTGTAGGTAGCTTCTGTGTATGATCCTAGGCTAGGAAAGAGCCTCACCAGCTAGGGTACCTGTAGCAGAGCAAGAGAGGGCAGGGCAACACCCTGCAGAGTCTCAGGGCTCCTGAGTGTTGTAGGAGAGTCTTCCTCACGGCTCCAGGATGGCAGAGTGATGGTGAAGAAAACATGCATGGATGGTCCCATTTAGGAAGGGAGATTGAATAGAGACCAGTGAAGGGGGAGAGGAGGTGGGCCGACAATGTTCAGCAAGTAAAGCAGAAAGGATGGGTGCGGATGAACCACGACCAGAGCCGGCAGGACGTCTCTGAAAGTGGGTACTGATGATAGGCACCCAGGTGCCTCCTCCCCAGAGCCAGGACAACACTAAAACCCTCTAGGAATCTAGCCAGGGAGTGGGAAAAAAAAAAAAAAAAAAGGGAGA
>NW_011494755.1:9116169-9127109 GCF_000754665.1 Bison bison bison
AGCCGGGCAGTCAGGCAAGGAAATGGAAATTTATTAGAGCGAAAAGAGAGGGTGACTGGCCCTTAAGGAGAACCAGCGTTCTCCCTTTCTAACAGAGTCCTTCTTATACCCCACCAATGACAAATTCTCTGAAGGGATGGTCATGTAGCCGGAGGCCTAGAATCTGGTGGTCTCGCAGCTTTGAGAAGATAGGCGCCAGTGAGATAACAGGATGGCATTTGGGCAATTTGGCCAGTCTCACAGATCACTGTGATTTTATTCTTTGTTTTCGAGGTCGACATAAAGAGCCATCTTATCAATGAGACCCCATGAGGGCCCTATCATTCCAGCCTTTGATTTAGGATAAGGGCCTTGGTCAGTCTTCTGTAACTGCTTCCTGTGGGACAGGGGCGTCCTGGGGATAAGATAAGAAAAGGCTGGAATGCGGGTCAAGGAGATTTGTGTGGGGTCCAAGTCTTTGATAATCTGAGTGAGTTAGAAGTAGCCCGTGGATAGTTCGGTTGGTGAAGGCTTGTAAGCAGTCCTGAAGAAATTTTGAAAAAAGACGCGTTAAACATGGACCAAAAGTTAGAATAAGGGTAAGTAGAAGGAGAGGCCTAGAAAAGGTAGGACCCAGGGCATCCAGTCACAATTGCTTAACCAGTTTTCCCATGAATTACTGAGGTATTGGCGTATTCTCAAGGCCCTCTTTGTCAGATTTCTTGCTGCTTCCTTTACAGTGCCTCATTTATTGATGTAGAAACAGCAGGCTTCCTCCAAAAATAGGCATGCTGCTGCTGCTGCTAAGTCGCTTCAGTCGTGTCCGACTCTGTGCGACGCCATAGACAGCAGCCCACCAGGCTCCTCCGTCCATGGAATTTTCTAGGCATGAGTACTGGAGTGGGGTCCTCCATTTTCTGTTGTGAGGAGGTCTAGTCCTCTTCTGTTTTGGAGGACCACAGCTGCCAGGGAATCTAGCTGGTTTTGGATAGTGATAAGGCTGTCAGCTATTTCTTCTGGGCTGTCACTGAGGTCTTTAGAAAGGCTTTGATAGTAATTTAAAGAAGTGGTGAGTCCTGCGGTCCCTGTCCCAATCCCAGTGGCTATTCCTAAACTGATTAATAGAGGAATGAATTGAATTGCCCGTCTGGATCAGTTAGGAGTTAGTGGGATAGGAAGGGTCAGATTGTTAGGAGCAATAGAAATATCTGGGGCCAGATATACCAGTGTGCATGTTTCTGTCCAGTTAGTGGGAAGATAAATAAGTAGTGGTTCCACATAAGAAAAATATTCCAGGAGTAAGAAGACAACAGCTGAAATTGATAGCAAATAGGAGTCTTTCTGGGAACTTGTTAGTAGTCTCTGAAACTAACTGTGTGGATGACAACGAACTGTGGAAAATTCTTAAAGAGACAGGAATACCAGACCACCTGACCTGCCTCTTGAGAAATTTGTGTGCAGATCAGGAAGCAACAGCTAGAACTGGACATAGAACAACAGACTTGTTCCAAATAGGAAAAGGAGTCCATCAAGGCTGTATATTGTCACCCTGTTTATTTAACTTGTATGCAAAATACATCACAAGAAACACTGGGCTGGAGGAAGCACAAGCCGGAATCAAGATTGCTGGGAGAAATATCAATAACCTCACATATGCAGATGACACCACCCTTAAGGCAGAAAACAAAAAAGAACTAAAGAGCTTCTTGATGAAAGTGAAAGAGGAGAGTGAAAAAGTTGGCTTAAAACTCAGCATTCAGAAAACTAAGATCATGGCATTTGATCCCATCACTTCATGGCAAATAGATGGGGAAACAGTGGAAACAGTGTCAGACTTTATTTTTCTGGGCTCCAAAATCACTGCAGATGGTGACTACAGCCATGAAATTAAAAGATGCTTACTCCCTGGAAGGAAAGTTATGACCAACCTAGACAGCTAAAGCAGAGACATTACTTTGTCAGAAAAGATCTGTCTAGTCAAGGTTATGGTTTTTCCAGTAGTCATATATGGATGTGAGAGTTGGACTATGAAGAAAGCGGAGTGCCAAAGAATTGATGCTTTTGAAATGTGGTGTTGGAGAAGACTCTTGAGAGTCCCTTGGACTGCAAGGAGATCCAACCAGTCCATCCTAAAGGAGATCAGCCCTGGGTGTTCATTGGAAGGACTGATGTTGAAGCTGAAACTCCAATACTTTGGCCACCTGATGTGAAGAGCTCACTCATTTGAAAAGACCCTGATGCTGGGAAAGATTGAAGGCAGAAGGAGAAGGGAATGACAGAGGATGAGATGGTTAGATGGCATCACTGACTCAATGGACATGAGTTTGAGCAAACTCTGGGAGACCGTGAAGGAAAGGGAAGCCTGGCTTGCTGCAGTCCATGAGGTCACAAAGAATCAGACATGACTGAGCAACTGAACAACAAGATTCAGCATAATAGTAATGTTATATTGTGGTAACAACCTTCACATTTCAGTGGCTTACCACCATAAAGCTTTCTTTCTCAACCAAACTGCCCATCACAAATTGGCTGAGGACTCTAGACTCTGGATCATCATTCTCTGGGACCAGGTGGAAGAAGTAGTCATTGGGTGCTGACAAAGGGATAGATGGATAAATTGCATACTGGCTCTCAAAATTGCCAAGGAATGACACACCATTGCTTCTACCAACGTGCTACTGGCCAAGCAAGTCACATGATCACATCCAACGCTAAGGTAGGGGTGTGGGTGGTTGGGTGGAAAGAGCAAATTTATCATTTGAATCTGAAGGTTGCATAATTTCTATTTTAACAGGAAGAGGGGATAAAGGAAAAATGTGATAAGACCAGTCAGTCAAAGGAACAGAGAAGCACAGCACCTATTGTGAACCCCAGGCGAAAAGCAGAAATAAAGGCATATGCTATAGAATGTTTTCTCAGTCTTTTAGTTCCTCATACCCAAATCTTCATGGAATATTTGTATTTCTCAGTACAATGGGGGGTTTTTTTGGCAGCTCTTTGGGGAAAACTTAAGTTCACATTAAAAAATATTGTGCAATATTTTTAACAGTCTGGGGAGTTTGGATTATAGTTCACATACAATTGGATTATAGTCCAATATTTTGGCCACCTGACACAAAGAACTGACTCGTTGGAAAAGACCTTGTTCCTGGGAAAGATTGAAGGCAGGAGAAGAAGGGGACGACAGAGGATGAGATAGTTGGATGGCATCACCGACGCAATGGACATGAGTTTGAGTAAATTCCATGAGTTGGTGATAGACAGGGAGGCCTGGCAAGCTACAGTCCATGGAGTCGCAAAGGGTTGGATACTACTGAGTGACTGAACTCACTCACATACAACTGAGAGAACTTCAGAATTATCAACAAAAGTGATGTGCATCTCTAATGGTCTAAGAAAAGCATCCCAGGCTTAGGTGAACACAAGGCAGCCGTGTTAGTTTTTAGTAATGAAATAATGCTTTAAGTTTTTTATTTCCCAACATTACAATTTACTGTTTATTCAATTCATGTGGACTTCAAGGAGATCCAACCAGTCCATCCTAAAGGAGATCAGTCCTGAGTGTTCATTGGAAGGACTGATGTTGAAGCTGAAACTCCAGTACTTTGGCCACCTAATGCAAAGAGCTCACTCATTTGAAAAGACCCTGATGCTGGGAAAGATTGAGGGCAGAAGGAGAAGGGGCCGACAGAGGATGATATGGTTGGATGGCATCACCAACTCAATGGACATGAGTTTGAGTGAACTCCAGGAGTTGGTGATAGACAGGGAGGCCTAGCGTGCTGCAGTCCACGGGGTCACAAAGAGTCAGACATGACTGAGCAACTGAACTGAACTGAACGTGTCTTACTCAGATTTTTGGAAACTGTTGGAAATTTTGGGGTTCTGTGTAACACATTACAGTTTTTTCTACTTAAAATTCCAACTGTTTGTGAGGATCTGCAGGAACAGGAGCTCTCATCCACTGTTGATGAATATGTAAAATGGCAAACCATTCTAGAAAAAAATCGCCAGCTCCTTACAATAATTAAATATACACTTACTCTATGACCTAGCCATTCCATTCCTTGGTACAAACCAAGAGAAATGTAAACATATGTTCATAAAGGGATTTGTAAACGCATGTTCATAGTAGTTATTTGTAACAGCCAAGAACGAGGAAACAATCCAAATGTCCATCAACATCAAAAGGAATAGGTAAACAGATTGTTGTGTGTTCGTGCAATGGAGCACCGTGTGTGTGTTAGTCGCTCAGTCGTGTCCGACTCTCTGTGACTTCATGGACCGTAGCCAGGTTACTCTGTCCATGGAATTATCCAGGCAAGAATACCAGAGGGGGTTGCCATTTCCTTCTCCATCCATGGAGCACTATCCAGCAACAAAAAAGAAAAGAATATTGATAAACATGACACAAATGAATCTCAAAATAATTAAGCCAAGTGAAAGCAGAACAACAAAAATAGTATATACTGATAGCTGCATTTATATAAAATATCTAGAAGATGCAAACTCTAGAGACAGAAAATGGAAACGTGGTTACCTGAGGCTTGGGTGGCGATGTGGGAGGAAAGGATTACCAAGGGACAGAGGACATTTTGGGGGATCACAAAGATACCTCCTATCCTGACTGTGTGATGGTTTCATGGGAGCATCTATGTAAAAACATCAGATTTAAATATATGCAGTTGAGTGTCAATTATACCTCAAGAAAGCTATCATTAAAAATAGGAAATAACTTTCTGGTTAGCATTTTCACACAGAATCTCTGATTTTCATAAACCTGATTTTCATTTCTGATGGTCAGTGGGAAATGCCTATATTTGGAGGTTAGAACTCATGACTTTCCCACATTGCACTGACTCACAGGCCTCAGAGAGGAGGCTGGAGGACCCCTGGGCTACTGTGGGTGGAGGGTGCTTCCTTAGTTCCTAAAGGCACTGGAGTTGCTGGGTAAGCAAAGACTCCAAATTCACTCACTTTCAGCCAGATGCTTCTTCCCCACCAGGCCCTAATTCTGAGGTCCAAATTCTGAACATACCTAGGGGTGCCCTGGGCCCTGGTAGGTGAAGGTCCCAGTTCCCAAACACATTGAGGGCTACCTCTAACCAGCAAGCAGCAGAGATCAACCAACCACCTGCTGGCTCCAGGTTTTGTCAACACAGGGCTCCTGCAGGCTCTAATTCTAAGTTAGAGTTGCAACTAATTCTAATTCTAAGTTGCAACTCCTGTGTGGAGAAGTCTGGGGAATTCTAGACACTCAGGTTCTAAAAACATCTGTGCCAGCCTCATACTTCCCAGTCAACCCACAGCCCTCTTGGGGGGCCTTCCCCTATGTGCTCTGCATCAACTTAGTTTCTCTGGCTCGCCGAGAGTCCAAGGAACCCCAGCAGAAGCCCCCAGGCCCCAGGCTTTCAGGAAGAGGCCTTCCAAAGTGGCCCGTGTGGCTCTTTGCACCTAACTCAGCCCTGGCCACTTGGTCACCACTGGATGGTGTCAATTGCTCAGCTATGTCAGAATCTTTGCGACCCCATGGACTGTAGCCTGCCAGGCTCCTCTGTGCATGGGAGTCTCCAGGCAAGAATACTGGAGTGGGTAGCCATTCCCTCCTCCAGGGGATCTTCCTGACCCAGGGATCGAACTTGGGTCTCCTGCATTCTAGAATTCTAGTTTACAGAGGTGTAGGGGAAACTAACTCATTCCATCTTTACATAAGCATCTTTTCAGCTTTGGCTGCACTTTAGAATCACCTTGGAAGCTTTAAAAAATCTTGATACACAGGACCTATGGAACTACCGTTCACTTTCACTGATTAAAGTAGGGCACATCTAATTTCAATGTGCTCAGGAGAAATGTAAATTTGTGTGGACAACACAAATATCACAGCCCTAGAGGAATAAAAAATTAGAAGAAAGCAGTTACCAAAGATGATGGCTCAATTGTTTTACAGATACATTGTCTATAATTTAAATGATAAGTCTCTAAGGAAGAGATCCTCCCAAAGCTATTTGAATCATTTTCAGGTAGAAAACTCCCTTATATATTTTATGAAGTTAGTATTATCTTAAATAAAAATCTGATAAGAATTGTTCAATAAAAATACACCATGGATGAATCGCAATGATGGAGATAGATAAAAAATTATAATTATTAGCAAAGTGAATCAAGAAATGTATTAAAAGCATAATAACAGCAAACACTTCAGATAGTACTTACTGTATGTGAGGCATTGTTCAAAATGCTTTGCAAAATTTAGTAATTTAATCTTCACAACAATCTATTATTTAGTAATTACTGGACTTCCCAGGTGGCACAGTGGTAAAGAATCTGCCTGCCTATGCATGAGATGCAGGTTCCATCCCTGGGTCAGAAAGATCCTTGGAGGAGGAAATGGCAACACACTCCAGTATTCCTCCTGGAGAATTCCATAGATAGAGGAGCCTGGCAGGCTACAGTCCATGGGGATGCAAAGAGTCAGACATGACTGAGCAACTGAGCATGAACACGGGCACTTCTAATAGAGAATTAGGGGATGCTTCCATACCAAAAAAGGAAAAACCATGCACTTCCATTTGTGGCCACAAGTACCTGGTCACCAAGCACTGACTGAGCATGCATTATTATTATTCACCTTTTACAGAGAAGACGTAAATGGATTCTTATTCTATTCCTTGCCTTACAGCGGAGATGAAAAAGTGCAGTGAAAGAGAAATGAGAGCAACAACCCAGTGGTGGGGGGAAGCTTTTTACAAATCTTTTCCTGGCCTTAAAGCAAAGGGAAGATGTGGGCATAGCTGTCAGTTGGGGAAGAGGTATAACAATATATGTATTATACAAGATGACCATGAATGTAGGAATTTCTTTGGTTTTTTTGAATTGAGACTCATATTTGTCTACAAGAATCTATGAGTCAGGACCTTACCTGCTGGTCCAGTGGTCAGGGAGCTAAGATCCAACATGCCTCTGAGCCAAAAAACCAAAACATAAAAACAGAAGCAATATTGTAATGAAGTCAGTAAAGACTTTAAAAATGGTCCAAATTAAAAAAAAAAAATCTTAAAAAAAAGTGTGAGTCAAATTAGGCAAACTGATTTGAGGAAATGGAAAACAGTACAGCCCAGGCACAGGCTGTCTCCTGAGCTCACCACACAGTCCCTCCTTTTCTTCTGAATCCTGCAAATCTGTTCTTCTGTTTTAACATGTATGTTTAGAGACCTCTAGTGCCTTCAGCTCACTCAGAGTCAACTCAAAAGACTGGATCACATTCCAGAAACATCCATCTCCCTCCATCTGGCCAAATCTTGTACCTGCCATCAGTAGCTTCTTGAATCTTTTTTCAAGACTCCCAGAAGGCTGGGCAAAAATGGAGTGCGACTAGCACTGTGGCCAGGCTGTAGGCGGTGGGGAGGAAGGGCCATGGGTTCTCTGCTCTTCTCTCAAGGCTGACTGCCAAACCAGTGTGTGTGTGTGTGTGTGTAAGACAGAGAGAGAGAGACAACTAGGCCCCCATATATTCATGGCCTAGTGTTTTGTGAAGAGATTTTCTGAACCAATTGCCTTCGAGTTCCCATCTTCCCAACTCCACCAATGGGAAAAATGCTAAAGGCCCCACAGTCTTTGGTCTGAGCTGAAACACACTCATGAAAATATTAGCACCAGACAAGGGAGAAAGAAGATGGGTTCTCCAATCATTCTGGTGCAGGAAAGATTATGGAGATTATTATTATTCCTCCACTTATGGAGGAAACAAACATGGCGTGCTTGCTTGTGTCATGCTGAGCACTGTTTCACCTGTTGGATACTGCAGGGAATAAAAGAAACTCCTTGACTTCAACACGTTTACATTCTAGAGGGAGTGGGAACAGGTGATAAACAAATAAATATGAAAAGCCCATCAGGAAAGGTAGGGAAAAGAGAGCTACTTGAGGTGTGGAGGAGTCACCCAGAGCCAGGAGGCCGTGAGACAGTGGGCCATGCCGGTATCTGGGAGATGAGTGTTTCACACAAAGGAAGCAGCAAGGACTGGGGTCCAGAGATGGGCTTGCTCATGGGGTGTCTGCGGAAGACGGTGTGAGGAACGAGTTCAGCTTTAATAGAAACACGGGGAGAGGAAGGTAGGTGTGTTAGGTTGAGGGAATTCTGGCGGCTGAATAATCCCTGACAGTGTTACTAACTAAACCTTGTTTCTCAAGCCAGGCTCTCCTCAACAAACTGGCCCTCCATTCTCTGTCTTCTTACCAAGTTGTTAGCCAGTAATTGTCTATTATTGATGGAAGAGATAGATGGACTTCAGGTTAGACATTTACAACCAGCCTCCAGTTACAACTGCCCCACATCGTGGGACACGAAGATGTGGGCTTCAGGCTGAATATTTTTGGCAGGAAAGTGTTAACATTTCCTGAGACAAGAGATGGATGGGCTCCAGTTAAGCCATTTACAGTCAGCCTCTTGTTTACCCTCCAAAAAGGAACTAACAACAGCAACAGGGTAAATAGCCAGTGTTTGTCTCTTGTAAACACCTTAAGGGAATAGTCATATCAAGGACAGAGAGCCAAAACCCTATTTGAGTAAAGGATTAAGAGATCTCGGACTTCCTTGGTGGCTCAGAGGGTAAAGCATCTGCCTACAATGTGGGAGACCCCGGTTCAATCTCTGGGTTGGGAAGATCTCCTGGAGAAGGAAATGGCAACCCACTCCAGTACTCTTGCCTGGAAAATCCCATGGACAGAGGAGCCTGGTAGGCTACAGTCCATGGGGTTGCAAAGAGTTGGACACAACTCAGCGACTTGACTTTCCTTTCCTTAAGGGATCTTAGCTCCCACCTTTTTCAGAACAAGGAAGACACTACACATGCACAGAAAGTCTCCCTGTGGGTCAAAAGTCAAGGAGTGTTGCCAGGCCATAATGAGTCTTGCTTTACCCAGAAGCCTTCACTTCAAGATCCATCTTGGCTGAGGAGTATTTGCATATTCAGGGAAGGGTCCTAGCACAGGTCAGGTGTGGAAAAAGAAAGCAGATAATTGGCCTGAAGGAAGACAAAGACATGGAAGAACTGCCCTTTATAAATGACTTAACTGCCTCTTCACTGTCCTCCACACTAGGGCAATGCCCACACCCCTTCTCTCTGGGTGTGCATCTCTGCCTTGCTTCTTTCTCAGCTGAACAAGCTGTTTCTCTGTGTGCTCTCCCACTTGTTGCTGTGCTATGTCTCACAATAAACTTTGTACCTGCACTTACAGTTTCTGCCTCTGTGACAAATGCATTTTCACTGAGGGCAAAGATCCAGGGGAAACTAGCTTCTAGCCTCCGGCCCTTGCTGGTCTGGGGGCTAGGATCCCTGGTTCCCATCCAGGCTACCCAGGTTCACTCCCTGGGCAGGGAATTAAGATCTCCCTTTATGCCTCCACTCCCTGTTGCCTCTCTGAGATCATTATTACTAAAATAGAGTTATCGAGGGAGGAGCCAAGATGGCGGAGGAGTAGGACGGGGAGAACACTTTCTCCCCCACAAATTCATCAAAAGAGCATTTAAACGTCGAGTAAATTCCACAAAACAACTTCTGAATGCTGGCAGAGGACATCAGGCACCCAGAAAAGCAACCCAACTCTTCGAAAAGAGGTAGGAAAAAATATTAAAGACAAAAAAAGAGACAAAAGAGGGAGGGACGGAGTTCCGTCCCGGGAAGGGAGTCTTAAAAAGAGAGAAGCTTCCAAACACCAGGAAACCTTCTCACTGCCGAATCTGTGCCAAGCTTTGGAAGCACAGAGGGCAACATAACAGGGAGAAAAAATAAATAAACAATTAAAACTCGCAGATTGTGAGCCCTACGGTAACTCCCCCAGCGGAGAAGCAGCGCAGACGCTTGCATCCGCCATTAGCAAGCGGGGGCTGGGCAGGGAGGCGCGGCGCGGGCTGCATCGCTGAGAGTAAGAATCTGGCCTGAATACCCTGAGCGCTATCTGAGCGAAATAATTTGGGCTAGCAAACCAGACTGTGGGATATCTACCACGCAAAAAACCAGCCCTAACCTAAGACCGCCAGGCCCGCGCACGGAACAAAGGACTGAACAGAGATAGCTGGCTGCAGACCTTCCCCCTCCGGTGACAGGCAGCCAGAGCCGGAAGGGGGCAAGCGCAGCCCCAGAGAGACATTATCTATAAAACTGTAAGCAGGCTTCTTTGCTAACTAAAACTTCTTGGGGGTCTGGATGGTCAACATCTGCCTGAGAAGGTGCGCCGGTTTTACACCCAGATAACAGAGTGGCGGGGAGGCGATAAGTCGCAGCATTGGCGCTTGCCAAACACCTCATCACCTGAGCTGCTCGGACCTGGGAAGAGCACAAAACGCAGGCCCAACTGAGTCTGCGCCTCTGAGGACTACCCGAGTGCCTGAACCCGAGTGCTTGGACCTGGGAGGTGCATGCAACCCAGGGCCGGCCTCGGATTGTTCCCGGCGGAACAACCTAGAGCCCGAGCAGTGTGGGCAGGGTGGCTACATGCGCCGTGAGTGAGGGCAGACCCAGGGTGGCTGAGGCACTGCGAGCCCACGCCAGTGTTACTTGTTTGCAGCATTCCTCCCTCCCTCCCCACAGCGCAACTGAACAAGTAAGCCTAAAAAAAAAAAAAGTGTCCTCCACCGTCCCCTTTGTGTCAGGGCAGAAACCAGATACTGAAGAGACTAGCAAACAGAAGAAGATATAACAGAGGGAAACGCCTTGGAAGCTACAGGCAATAGACCAAAACCCTGTGGTTACTACGAACTACATAGGAAGGGGCCTATAGATCTTGAGAAATATAAGTCTGACCAAGGAACTAGCCAAAAATGAACTGAACCCACAACACCCACAACAACACCAAGAAAGTCCTAGATATATTTTTATTATTTTTATGATCATTCTTTCTTTTTTTTTAATTAAAAAAAAATTTTAAGTCCTCTATTGTTCCTTTAATTTTCACTTTTATAAC
>NW_011494755.1:9127507-9128572 GCF_000754665.1 Bison bison bison
TTTGTTTTTTCTTCTTCTTCTTATTTTCTTTAACATTGTATTTTTGAAATTCCAAACTCTACTCTAGATTTTTAATTTTTGCTTTTTGGTATTTGTTACCAATTTTGTACCTTTAAGAACCCAATCTTCAGGACCCATTTTTCACTAGGAAGAGAGATTACTGGCTTGACTGCTCTCTCTCCCTTTGGACTCTCCTTTTTCTCCACCAGGTCGCCTGTGTCTCCTCCCTAACCCCTCTCTACTCTACCCAACTCTGTGAATTTCTGTGTGTTCCAGACGGTGGAGAACACTTAGGGAACTGATTACTGGCTGGATCTGTCTCCCTCCTTTTCATTCCCCACTTTTATCCTTCTGGCCACCTCTGTCACCTTCCTCCTTCTTCTCTTCTCTGTATAACTCCGTGAACATCTCTGAGTGGTCCAGTTGTGGAGTGCACATAAGGAAGTGACTACTGGCTAGCCCACTCTCTCCATTATTGATTCACCTCATCTCATTTGGGTCACCTCTAACTCCCTCCTCCCTCTTCTCTTCTCCATGTGAACCTCTCTGAGTGACCCTCACCGTAGAGAAACTTTTCATCTTTAATGTAGATGTTTTATCAATGGCGCTATATAGAAGGAGAAGTTTTGAAACTACTGTAAAAATAAGACCGATAACCGGAAGCAGGAGACTTAAGTCCAAACCCTGACTCCAGGGAACTCCTGACTCCAAGGAACATTAATTGACAGGAGCTCATCAAATGCCTCCATACCGACACTGAAACCAAGCACCACACAAGGGCCAATAAGTTCCAGGGCAAGACATACCAAGCAAATTCTCCAACAACAAAGGAACACAGCCCTGAGCTTCAAGATACAGGCTGCCCAAAGTCACCCCAAAACTATAGACATCTCATAACTCATTACTGGACATTTCATTGCACTCCAGAGAGAAGAAATACAGCTCCACCCACCAGAACACTGACACAAGCTTCCCTAACCAGGAAACCTTGACAAGCCACCTGTACAAACCCACACACAGTGAGGAAACGCCACAATAAAGAGAACTCCACAAACTGCCAGAATA
>NW_011494755.1:9128672-9129101 GCF_000754665.1 Bison bison bison
AAGAGACCCACCTCAAAACAGGGGACACATACAGACTGAAAGTGAAGGGCTGGAAAAAGATTTTCCATGCAAATAGGGACCAAAAGAAAGCAGGAGTAGCAATACTCGTATCAGATAAAATAGACTTTAAAACAAAGGCTGTGAAAAGAGACAAAGAAGGTCACTACATGATGATCAAAGGATCAATCCAAGAAGAAGATATAACAATTATAAATATATATGCACCCAACACGGGAGCACCACAGTACGTAAGACAAATGCTAACAAGTATGAAAGGAGAAATTAACAATAACACAATAATAGTGGGAGACTTTAATACCCCACTCACACCTATGGATAGATCAACTAAACAGAAAATTAACAAGGAAACACAAACTTTAAATGATACAATAGAACCAGTTAGACCTAATTAGATATCTATAGGACATT
>NW_011494755.1:9129201-9129998 GCF_000754665.1 Bison bison bison
GCCCACCAAACCAAACAAAAGAGGAAGAGATAGGGAATCTACCTGATAAAGAATTCCGAATAATGATAGTGAAATTGATCCAAAAATCTTGAAACTAAAATGGAATCACAGATAAATAGCCTGGAGACAAGGATTGAGAAGATGCAAGAAAGGTTTAACAAGGACCTAGAAGAAATAAAAAAGAGTCAATATATAATGAATAATGCAATAAATGAAGTTAAAAACACTCTGGAGGCAACAAATAGTAGAATAACAGAGGCAGAAGATAGGATTAGTGAATTAGAAGATAGAATGGTAGAAATAAATGAATCAGAGAGGATAAAAGAAAAATGAATTAATAGAAATGAGGACAATCTCAGAGACCTCCAGGACAATATTAAATGCTACAACATTCGAATCATAGGGGTTCCAGAAGAAGAAGACAAAAAGAAAGACCATAAGAGAATACTTGAGGAGATAATAGTGGAAAACTTCCCTAAAATGGGGAAGGAAATAATCACCCAAGTCCAAGAAACCCAGAGAGTCCCAAACAGGATAAACCCAAGGAGAAACACCCCAAGACACATATTAATCAAATTAACAAAGATCAAACACAAAGAACAAATATTAAAAGCAGCAAGGGAAAAACAACAAATAACACACAAGGGAATTCCCATAAGGATAACAGCTGATCTTTCAATAGAAACTTTTCAAGCCAGGACGGAATGGCAAGACATACTTAAAATGATGAAAGAAAATAACCTACAGCCCAGATTATTGTACCCAGCAAGGATCTCATTCAAGTATGAAGTAGAAAC
>NW_011494755.1:9130660-9131583 GCF_000754665.1 Bison bison bison
CCTTTTTCTCAAGCGCACATGGAACCTTCTCCCGGATAGATCACATCCTGGGCCATAAAGCTAGCCTTGGTAAATTCAAAAAAATAGAAATCATCCCAAGCATTTTTTCTGACCACAATGCAGTAAGATTAGATCTCAATTACAGGAGAAAAACTATTAAAAATTCCAACATATGGAGGCTGAACAACACACTGCTGAATAACCAACAAATCACAGAAGAAATCAAAAAAGAAATCAAAATTTGCATAGAAACGAATGAAAATGAAAACACAACAACCCAAAACCTGTGGGACACGGTAAAAGCAGTCCTAAGGGGAAAGTTCATAGCAATACAGGCACACCTCAAGAAACAAGAAAAAAGTCAAATAAATAACCTAACTCTACACCTAAAGCAACTAGAAAAGGAAGAAATGAAGAACCCCAGGGTTAGTAGAAGGAAAGAAATCTTAAAAATTAGAGCAGAAATAAATGCAAAAGAAACAAAAGAGACCATAGCAAAAAATCCAACAAAACCAAAAGCTGGTTCTTTGAAAGGATAAATAAAATTGACAAACCATTAGCCAGACTCATCAAGAAACAAAGGGAGAAAAATCAAATCAACAAAATTAGAAACGAAAATGGAGAGATCACAACAGACAACACAGAAATACAAAGGATCATAAGAGACTACTATCAACAATTATATGCCAATAAAATGGACAACGTGGAAGAAATGGACAAATTGTTAGAAAAGTACAACTTTCCAAAACTCGACCAGGAAGAAATAGAAAATCTCAGCAGACCCATCACAAGCATGGAAATTGAAACTGTAGTCAAAAATCTTCCAGCAAACAAAAGCCCCAGTCCAGACGGCTTCACAGCTGAATTCTACCAAAAATTTAGAGAAGAGCTGACACCTATCCTGCTCAAACTCTTCCAAAAAA
>NW_011494755.1:9131683-9152867 GCF_000754665.1 Bison bison bison
GTCCAGGTTCGATACATGATACTGGATGCTTGGGGCTAGTGCACTGGGACAACCCAGAGGGATGGTATGGGGAGGGAGGAGGGAGGAGGGTTCAGGATGGGGAACACATGTATACCTGTGGCAGATTCATTTTGATATTTGGCAAAACTAATACAATTATGTAAAGTTTAAAAATAAAATAAAATTAAAAAAAAAATAGAGTTATCACACATTTTGAAACCAACAAAACAATGCTTCTGAAGCGCTAATTTTTAAGAACAGCATCTAGTATCCTGATTGGCCCGGAGCAGACAGTTTCAACTCAAGTTCTGTCCTGGGACAAGAGAATCAAGTGACAAAGTCTTCTAAGTCAAAAATAGAGATTTATAGTCTTCATCATTGTCCCGGAAACTCCAAAGTAACCTCAGGGTGTCCTGGTTTGATGTTTACTCTGGAAGTTAATTTGACATTTATCTAAATTTCCTCCATTCAGGTTGAAGTTGTTCATAATATTTGAAGGGGAGTAGTAACAGGACAACTTAAAATATCTCCTTAACCCACAATCCTATAATTTCAAGCCTACTTTATTGAAAGCATTCTGAGGGGTTCCTTTCAACAAACTTGTTTATTTGGGAGAAATTGCAGTACAAATAACTATAGGAAATAATAGTCGGGGAAAGGCCATGATGTAGAAAAGGGAGTCAGCAGACATTTCCTAAAAGAGCCAGATAGTAAATACTTTAGACTTTATAGGCCGAGTCAAAATTGATTATGTATTATAGATAATAATATAGTAATAGTAATAGAGAGGCTTCCCTGATAGCTCAGTTGGTAAAGAATCTGCCTGCAATGCAGGACACCCTGGTTCAATTCCTGGGTCAGGAAGATCTACTGGAGAAGGGATAGGCTACCCACTCCAGGCTACCCACTGCCAACAAAGGTCTGTCTAGTCAAGGCTATGGTTTTTCCAGTAGTCATGTATGGATACGAGAGTCGGACTATAAAAAAAGCTGAGTGCTAAAGAATTGATGCTTTTGAACTGTGGTGTTAGAGAAGACTCTTGAGAGTCCCTTGGACTGCAAGGAGATCCAACCAGTCCATCCTAAAGGAGATCAGTCCTGAGTGTTCATTGGAAGGACTGATGTTGAAGCTGAAACTCCAATACTTTGGCCACCTAATGTGAAGAGCTGACACATTTGAAAAGACCCTGATGCTGGGAAAGATTGAAGGCAGGACGAGAAGGGGCCGACAGAGCATGAGATGGTTAGATGACATCACCGACTCAATGGACATGAGTCTGAGTAAACTCCAGGAGTTGGTGATGGACAGGGAGGCCTAGCATGCTGCGGTCCATGAGGTCACAAAGAGTCGGACATGACTGAACTGACTGACTGACCCACTCCAGTATTCTGGCCTGGAGAACTCCATGGACTGGATAGTCCGTGGTGTTGCAAAGAGTTGGACACAACTTTCACTCACTCACTCATAGTAATACAGAAAACACATTTCATCATTTTCTGATACAATTTGAAGTATAATATTGAATACAGTTTTGGAAAAAACACACATCTATTAATAAAAAGAATGAAATTTTGTTTTGGAATAAAATTTTGCTTAAGTGGGGTTAAAGTTAATGTTTCTAATATTACATCAATTGCAAATGTTCCTGGATCATGGGTATACACGAACAAGCACTTAGCTGAATTTGGCCTGTGTGTTAGCCAACCTTTGGTATAGAAAATATGGTATCAGAGGCTAAAGTATTCCTGGAGGTTCTGGCTAGAGTATGAGCAGGAAAGAAAAGAGAGAGGTGTAAATTGGAAGAGATACATTGACATTACTTGCAGATAATATGATCATACATAGATACCTGTAAAACCAACTGAATCCACAAGGTATTAGGACTAATTTTATTATAACTAATGAAAAATTTCATCAAGGTTGCTAGAAAGATCGACTTAGAAAAATCAATAACATCTCTCTACACCAGCAAAAACTCTGATAATAACTAAAGGGTGAAAAAACAAAACAGATAAACATAAAACCTGAAATATCAATATACAGGAATTAACAAACAAGAATACACCAGAGGATTGCTAAGGAGGGAAATTTAAACCTCTAAGAAAAGACATAAAATGACAGAAAACTACAAAATTCTGTAAAGCAATTATCCTTCAATTAAAAAATAAGCAAATCTTTAAAAAAGGGGAAAAAAAGACATGAAAGATGATCTGAATAAATTTCTAGACACCAGGCTCTCTTGGTTTTGGTCACATTTCTGACCTCTAAAACTGTAATAAAACAAACCTGTGCTGTTTGAAGCTACTAAATTTGTGGTTATTTGCAGCAAAAACAGGACACTAATGTAAGACCCATTTCTCCTGTCCAGCTGAATGCCAAGAATAGAGCTTCCTAACTGCTTCCCACGTGGCGCTAGTGGTAAAGAACCCATCTGCCACTGTAGGAGACTTGAAAGATGTGGGTCAGGATAATTCGCTGGAGAAGGGAATGGCAACTCACTCCAGTAATCTTGCCTGGAGAATCCCATGGTCAGAGGAGCCTGGCGGGCTACAGTCCACAGGGTCATAAAGAGCTGAACACAACTGAAGTGACTTCACATCCATGCATGCAACTGTATCTTTGACACAGCAGCAGAGTTTCCTAACATATAAATGTTTAACTCTTGGAAGGAAGTGTGGCACATATGATCTACTGTGTAAACGCTAGCTCACACTTGCTGGGAATTAGAATGTTATTCTGTGGTGCTCTTTACAGTAGACTTATTTCCCTTTCTTTAATCAACTTGTTTTCAGAACCTAGGAACATGTTCATGGGACGTGAAGTGGCAATAGGGTGATAAGGAAGACATGAAAACACAATTTAGGATTTAAATACCAGGATGGAAAATCCTTGAATGGATTTGGCTGTGAGCATGGCCTCCATCCCTGAGGAAAAATGGACAAGGAAGCAGTGTAGCTCCCACTGACGGCTGATTCTGAGATGGTCTGGGACCTGGGACCCTTTGCTGCAGTGCTTGCGCCTGGACAAATGCCTCCTCCAGTAACAAAATACAAAGAAACTACATGGAACTGAAAAATAGCTTCAGACATGCGCAGTTTGGGTTCTTATGAACAGTAAGATAGAAAAGGCCACAAAAACCTGCTTCTTCTGAAGTGCTAAGCACAAGCAGGGTACACAGAGCCACCGAGTGAACAGGCAGACCCCCAAGGCACTCCTCCTGCTCAAAAGCCCCATACCCACCCCTGCTGTTATCCCACATAAGGAACCAGCGCGCCTTCCCTCTAGGAGTGAAGAAAGGGCACCTGTTTCTTGTTTCCAAGCCCTCCTGCAGCACAAATCACAATGAAGCCTTGCCTGAATTCCTCGTGGAGCAAGGACCCCACATCAGTAGTAATTCCACCATAATTTTCATTTGATCCCTGATTTCAGTAGAAGAATATTCTAGAAAAATAAAAAATAGTTCTGAAGACTCAATGTTTTGGGACTTCTTGGATGAGACTCCATGCTCCCAATGGAGCAGAGAGCCCAGGTTGGAACCCTGGTTGGGGAACTAGATCCACTGCAACTGAGAGTTCATATGCCACAACTAAAAACTGGTACAGCTAAATAAATAATTTTTAAAAACACACAACAACAACAACAACCTCAATGTCTTTCTCTCTGTGTGTCTTTTGGGTGAAATGATGTACAACTGATTTGGGTTCATTAGCAAGATGGTAGAATAGGAAGTGCCAGCCCACATAACCCCCCAGATACACCCATTTTAACAACCACTCATGGGCAGGAATACCTTTATGAGAGTTCAGAAGTGCAACAGAGAGGTTTCAGCATCCACACAGAGCAAGATAACTGAAGAAAGTAAAAAAGTTTCACTTTACCTGTGTCTCCTGTCTCCCACGATGGTGTAGCAGCGTCTCTGGGAGCTTGTTAGAAGGCAGAATCTCAAGCTTCATCCCAGACCCGCTAAATCAGAGCCTGCTAATGTTTAACAAGATCCGCAGGTGATTCATATGCACATGATAAGAAACACTGATAAGTATATGTGATCATACTTATAGGATTCCGTAAATAATGTATTGCATTGTTCTGTGTTATTTAAATTTATATAAATAGTGTCATACTGCACATATCATTCAGCAACTGGCTTTTTTCACCTTACAATTTACTTTTGAGATCTAACAATGCTAATATAGATCTAGTACATACTTTGGCCACCTCATTCGAAGAGTTGACTCATTGGAAAAGACTTTGATGCTGGGAGGGATTGGAGGCAGGAGGAGAAGGGGACGACAGAGGATGAGATGGCTGGATGGCATCACCGACTCGATGGACATGAGTTTGAGTGAACTCTGGGAGTTGGTGATGGACATGGAGGCCTGGCGTGCTGCGATTCATGGGGTCGCAAAGAGTGGGACATGACTGAGCAACTGAACTGAACTGAACTGAACATTCCCTTTTAATGTGTTGAAGACTGTTTACATTTATGTTGCTGATAATGAAATCTATCACTAAGTTATGAAATTAACTCTCACTTACTAATTCATACTGAAATGAAGCAGGACCCTATGGTCCTTGCCCCCCACCCTATGTCCTCTGCCTGCCTTTTGTCTTTGAAAAGCTTTAGTCAAAGAATAAGTTTAATCAGAGAAATGAGAGTATGCAGAAGCAAAGGAAAATAGTCAAACGAGACCAAATAATAATAATGTAGTCATTAAGCATAGTCAAAGACGTTTAGTTCCTTCTCAAAGGCTATAGATATAATTCGGAGCCTCATAGATACTGACACCCCCACGAAGTGGAAGAAGTTAATTACATGATGACCGGACTGTAGCTGTGACATAAGCTGCCAGAGTTCCAAGAACTGGCCTCAAAGAAATGGAAACAAACCAAACTGTATTTAAAACAATCAACATGACAGTGGTCAAACCACTGATGACCAGTTTGAAGATGACTGTCAGAGCTGACTGCTGTTTCTGCATGCAGCCCTCTCCCTCATCCTAGAAAAGCTCTCTTGTCCCACTAGTTGTCAGTTGAGGGGGCGGATAGTCAGCTTTTGGACAGATGTCCCCCCTCCCCCTTCCCCCACAGTTGCCAGAATATGAAATAAAGCAAACTTCCCTTTCCACCAGCCTGGCCTCATTGGGTTTTGAGTGGTGAGTACCTGGACCCATCTTTTGGTAAAATACTAAATTATAATTGGGTCTCTTTTATTAAATAGCTGAGCTGGATAAGTGCTTCCTGGGTGGCTCAGTGGGTAAAGAATTGCCTGTAACTCAGGAGACCCAGGAGATGTGGGTTCAGTCCCTATATTAGAAAGATCCCCTGAAGGAGAGCACCGCAAACCATTCCAGTATTCTTGCCTGGAGAATCCCATGGACAGAGGAGCCTGGTGGGCTACAGTGCAGAGGGTCACAAAGACTCAGACACGACTGAAGTGACAGAGCACACACACATGAGCTAGATAAACGAATTAAATGTCTGAAACATTTCATCCTTCCCCACTAAACTGGCTCCTCTAATTAAATGGAGTTAAGGGCAATTATATCCTTTCAATTGCTCAGGCCAAAAGCTTTGGGGATATCCTGTGTGTTAGCCATACCTACGTAAATGTGGTTTGGTTTAGTTAAGTCATGTCTGACTTTTTCCATGACAACCACGATGGTATGATCACTCACCTAGAGCCAGACATCCTAGAGTGTGAAATCAAGTGGGCCTTAGGAAGCATCACTACGAATAAAGCTAGTGGAGGTGGTGGAATTCCAGCTGAGCTATTTCAAATCCTAAAAGATGATGCTGTGAAAGTGCTGCACTCAATATGCCAGCAAATTTGGGAAACAGAGCAGTGGCCACAGGACTGGAAAAGGTCAGTTTTCATTCCAATCCCAAAGAAGGGCAATGCCCAAGAATGTTCAAACTACCACACAATTTCACTCATTTCACATGCTAACGAAGAAATGCTTTAAATTCTCCAAGCTAGGCTTCAATATTACATGAACCGAGAACCAGATGCTCAAGCTGGATTTAGAAAAGGCAGAGGAACCAGAGATCAAATTGCCAGCATCTGCTGGATCATAGAAAAAGCAAGAGAATTCCAGAAAAACATCTATTTCTGCTTCATTGACTACACTCAAAGTGCAAAATTGTTAAAGAGATGGGAATACCAGACCACCTTACCTGCCTCCTACAAAACCTGTATGCAGGTCAAGAAGCAACAATTAGAACCAGACGTGGAACAATGGTCTGGTTCAAAATTGGGAAAGGAGTATATCAAGACTGAATCTTGTCACCCTGCTTATTTAATGTATATGCACAGTAACTCTGAGAAATGCTAGGCTGGATAAAGCACAAGCTGGAATCAAGATGGCCAGGAGAAATATCAATAATCTCAGATATGCAGATGACACCACCCTTATGGAAGAAAGCAAAGAGGAGTCTTTTTTTAATATAAATTTATTTATTTTAATTGGAGGTTAATTACTTTACAATATTGTATTGGTTTTGCCATACATCAACATGAATCCGCAGGAGAGTAAAAAAGTTGGCTTAAAACCCAACATTCAGAAAACCAAGATCATGGCATCTGGTTCTATCACTTCATGGCAAATAGATGGGGAAACAATGGAAACAGTGACAGACTTTATTTTCTTGGGCTCCAAAATCATTGTGGATGGTACCTGCTGCCAGAAAGTTAAAAGACATTTGCCTTTCAAAAAAAAGTTATGACACATCTAGATAGTATACTGAAAAGCAGAGACATCACTTTGCCAACAAAGGTCTGTATAGTCAAAGCTATGGTTTCCTCCAGTAGTCATGTATCGATGTGAGAGCTGGACCACAAAGAAGGCTGAGCATCAAAAAATTTATGTTTTCGAACTGTGGTGCTGGAGAGGACTTCTGAGAGTCCCTTGTACTGTGAGATCAAACCAATCAATTCTAAAGAAAATCAACTCTGAATATTCATTGGAAGGACTGATGCTGAATCTGAAGCTCCAATACTTTGGCCACCTGATGCAAAGAGCCTTTCATTAGGAAAGGAAAAAACCCTGATGCTGGGAAAGATTGAAGGCAGGAGGAGAAGGGGATGACAGAGGATGAGGTGATTAGATGGCATCACTGATTCAATGGACAGGAGTTTGAGCAAACTCTGGGAGATCATGAAGACAGGGAATCCTGGTGTGCTGCAGTTCATGGGGTCACAAAGAGTCAGACACACTGAGGAACTGAACAACAACAAAAACAAAGATATGGGGAGAGTCAGATGCCTAGAAAGCCTTCTCTTGTTCATATAAAGAGAACCTCGTGTGCCCATAATGAGTCATTTTTCCCCATGACAACTGCTATCAATGTCCTGCTCTGCCACAACACTCATCTGTAACTCTTACACAATTTTCACTATCAGCTGATGTTGGCGAAGGATTACAAATGAAAGGGAAGTTTAATTTCCCTTTCTCCAATGCTTGTAAGTTCCCCAAAGAAGAGACCAGTAATAACATTTAGCCTCCTTGATGCCTCCTGACCATACTAGGTATAGAATGCTGAAGATAAGTATTGATCACATTTCATGGAATCTCACTTAATATGTTCACAGTAAATAAAAGCAGCAGTTGAAGGTTTTCCAAGAGTATGAAAAGACACCGACCAAGAGAAAAATAAACGGCATATGATACCACTTATATTTGCAATCTAAAACATTACACATTCTAAATAAAACAGAAACAGAATCGTAAACATAGAAAACAGACTTGTGGTTGCCGAGGGGGAATAGGTGGTGGGGGAGGGATAGGATGGGAATTTGGGATTAGCCGATGTAAGCACCATATACAGAATGCATAAATAATAAGGTTCTATTTATAGCACAGGGAGGTATACTGAATATCCTGTGATAAACCATAATGGAAAGCAGTATGAAAGAGAATGTGTATATACCTATATAACAGGATCACTTTTCTGTACAGCAGAAATATTGTAAACCAACTATACTTTTTTAAAGTAATAAAATTAAAAATAAAATTTTTTAAATTAAGAATTTGAAATTAATAACAGCTTAAAATAGTATTTTCAACCTAGACATCATAGATGTGTTTTTACAAAATAAAAGCATTTGCCATACCAGAAAAAGAAAGAAAGGACACTGACAATCTCAGAGGATGGATGAGTTAGAGAAGCTGGGTTGTAAAGGCGTATCCTAAAACATGTTGAGCTGGTGTCAGCCCCAGCAGCAACTCTCTCTCAGACTGAAAAAGAGAATTCTAGGATGGAGCAATTTCTAGGGCAAGTCTTAACAGTTTATCAGGTCACTAAGAAATGGGTAACTCAAAAGACAAATAGCACTCATCGAGACAGAGACTTACTGCAGACGAGGGAAAATCCTGAAACTCGGGGAAGGTTCTGAGAGCCTAGGGGAAGGTTCTGGTCACAAGGCCTCATTTTCTTCCTGTCACCCCCACGTCCCTTACATAAACGAAGAAAAACCACATGACTGCAAGGCAAATCATTTATTGAACAGGTTGAGGAAGGTCTTATTCATGGACCTGCTGTCCTGAATGGGACAAAGGGAATCGGAAATCTGGAGGAAACTTTGATTCTCGGTGAGCTGCTAAGGCTTCCTAGATAATTAGGAAATATCCTGAAGAAGCAGAGACGGTGCCTTCCCGTGCGATAGTGGTGGAAGTCAGGTCCCAGCACTTGTCATAAGATGATGTGGGAACCATGGAAGAGAAGATTCTGGAGCCCAAATGAGGTGACACTAAATAAGCAAATGAGAATAAGAACACAAAAGCTTATTAAGTGCTTCTCAGACTGAACTGAGGACGAAGAGAATTTCTGTTACCAAAAATACGTTGAAGAAATAGTCATCAACCTGCATTCTAACCCATGCTATTTGCCAGAATAGGGGAAGGGGGAGTGTTAATGATTCTTTTTCTGTTTTTTTCTATTGTTGATCCCATCTTAACTTGCCCCAGAGCCTATGAAAAGAAGAGTGGAAGCAAGGAAGGATGCTAGGCTTATTTCTGCCATCCTCAGCACTGGAAGTTTTCAAGTGTTTTTGACAAATTGGCAAAAGCCATAGCAATCTTTTATTAAATGCTGACTTTATGTAAGCCACAGTTGCTAAGACTTTCACCTACATTATCTGAATGAACCCACACAATAAATCTGAGGCAGGAAACAGATGAGGAAACTCAAGAGACTATTTTCCAGCTTGGAAGACAACTGGAAGCTCAGACAGATTACAAGTTAAGGATATGCAGATTACAAGTTAAGGATGTGCAGAGATTGAAGGAAGAAATCTTTTCCATATATTGGAGGGTGAGATGGGCTTTCAGGATTAGAAGATGGACCACAAACACAGAATGTATTTGAGTTTCATATTCACACCATTTTCCCATTTAAAACTATAAGTCTTACTAATTTTTCCCACATTATCAATTACTGAGCCCTTTTCTGCAGCACTGTATCCACACTAATTCTGTACGGTAGACACCATTGTTCCCCTTTTTATTGCTGTATCATTTGCTAAAAAACTCATGGCAGGAGTAGATCCTGAACCCAGGTCCTCCAACTCCAAATTTCAAGCTCTTCCTACCAAATTATTTTTATTGTGATTTTTAAATCTTCTACTATAATCCCCTAATGCTTCTGGAAGGTACTGAACCCTGGGCCACCCCGTCTCCAGCAGAGCTCACCAAACTGCAGTCCTAGGCCACTCCATTCCCTCGCGCCTGCAAGCAGCGATCTGTAGAGGCAGAGAAGAGCACATTCAAACACCAACCCCAGTTTACTTCCCAGAACAAAACCAGGTGATTTTCCAGGTTAGGACAAAGGGGACTTAATGCGGGTATTAACTTCTCTTGCATTTCTCCCTTCGGTAACATTCCTACTCAGCAACATGGGACTTCAGGCAGAGAAAGCCAGAGATAGCTCAACTTACCCACTTTGGTCAGGTCAATAACGTTTTCCTTAACAACTCCATACTTTTGGCAAATTTCCACAAACTCGTTCTTGAGTTCTGGACTCGTATCTGGTTCTCGGGCTGTGGGAAGAGTAACAGGAGCTGCTTTGTCCTGTTTCCTGGTGATTGAGGCTCATGAGAGGGGTGGGTCTCCAGCTGAGTGGGAAAGTGAATGGCACTGATTACGTGCTTAGGCACAAGTCTCAGGGATGGAAAAAAGTCTTTCTTGAATGTGACACCTTAGGATATCTTTCTGGCACAGTGAGAGAGTCATCATCTTCCCATTACTGAGCCCGAGAGATTTTACCAAAGGGGAGCATCTGTCTTTAATGGGGAGAGAGGTCCCAGGGTACGACAGGGAAGTCCACTCTGTCTCCAGGCTTCCTTCCTTCCCTGGTCTCCCCACCCCAAGATGAGTGCCAGCATGAAAGTACTCTACCGTAGAGCTCTAGCAGTTGGAATGAGTCGCTGAAATTCTTGAGATAAAAAATAATATGTTGACTATAGTTCACTTGAAGTATGCGAAATTTATTCTCTCCATCATCTGTGGAGAAAACAGAACACGGATCAGAACTTCTTTGGTCTGTGGGAAAGAAGTGAAACCCTTTTACCTGTTCTCTCCCACAAAACAATCCTGAAAGAAATAGTGATATCTACTGTCTTCCATCTGCATCTCCCTGGGCTTCGAGATGCAATTTCTAAGCAACACCGATGGAGTGACCATTAGGGGTAGAAAAGTTCAGCCACAGCAGTAACTTCCCCTCTATCCTGACACCTGAGACTCACCTGCCTCTCTCAACCATCTCTGCCAACTATGTGCCTCTGTCTTCTCTACAAGCCCCGTTGGCCCTTGTACCCAGTGCTATAACCTGAATGATACGCTGTGGCAATGGCCTTTTGACATTGTCAGAAAGTGGGGCAGGGAACTACCCTGGTGATCCAGCGGTTAAGAATCCATCTGCCAATGCAGTGGGCACAGGTTTGATCCATGATCCAAGAAGACTCCACATACCTCGGAGCAACTAAGACTGGATACTCTAGAGCCCACAGTCCCACCTACTAAGCCCATGCGGTGCGAGTGCTGAGCCCAAGAGCCCTAAAGCCCTGAAGCCCATGATCCACAGCAAGAGATAAGCTGCCGCAACGAGAAGCCTGGGCATTGCGACTAGAGAGTAGCCCCTGCTTGCTGAAACTGGAGAAAGCCTGAAAACAGCAATGAAGACTCGGTGTAGCAAAAATAAATATATTTTTTTAAGTAGGCGAGGAATAAGAAGCTGTCCTTCCAATTTACTTTTTTATTTGCCAACTTCCTTTTGTTGCAGGAAGTACATATGACCAAGCTGCTTTCTCTGTGTGGTGATATTGCATGCCAGGCACTGGCTTTGACACACACATTTCTGCCAAATTCAGGATATTGGCTATTAGATGGCCACATTAGATTATCATTATGCATATCAGGAACTGATCAAGATCCTGGACTTTAGCAAATTCCTTGCACTTGGAAGTAGAATTCAGAAAGACTTTTTTTTAAAACATACTCACAGCTAATAGTATATACGCCATCCTCTCCTGTGCTGTCAGAAACCAAAGAAAGCTCAGTACACACTCCATTTACCCTGTAAAACAAAATGAGCTGATGCCCAAGAGATCCTGAAGGGATTGGCTCCCTCACATTCTACCTGTAACTTGAGTTTCCGATTCCACTGATTAGCAGTTGAACATTTGGGGTATAGTTTCCAAAGTGCTTTTATTTACATTATTTCACTTCACTTGGTACTTTGAGAATGAGTCCACTTCTTCTATCCCTATGCCTCTATCATCTCTTCACACTATTACTATTATGATAGCTACTTGTCTAGAGAATTAGCTGGGTTCTGACCCAGGGCCAACTTCTCAGATAGTGACTTACAAACATCACCTCACTTGATCCTCACAAAAATACAGAGAGAGAATTATATCATCGTCTTCTACTCCAGAGAAGACCGAGGAAGAAAGAGATGAATTTTCTTGGTAAATTGGAGATTCGAGAACTGGATAGGGTATTGATTCGAATCCTGTGCTCTTAACCTATACTGTCTTTTCATACTACTAATGATCTGACAGCCCTCTGCCCCTTACCTCCTCCACTCCCACAGTAATCGAGTCTATGTCCTGACCAGTAATGATGAAGAAGCTGAAGTTGAACGGTTCTATGAAGACCTATGAGACCTTCAAGAACTAACACCCCCAAAAGATGTCCTTTTCATTATAGGGGACTGGAGTGCAAAAGTAGGAAGTCAAGAGATACCTGGAATAAACAGGCAAGTTTGGCATTGGAGTACAAAACGAAGCAGGTCAAAGGCTAACAGAGTTTTGTCAAGAGAACACACTGGTCATAGCAAACACTGTCTTCCAACAACACAAGAGAAGACTCTACACACGGACATCACCAGATGGTCAACACTGAAATCAGATTGATTATATTCTTTGCAGCCAAAGGTGGAGAAGCTCTATACAGCCAGCAAAAACAAGACCAGGAGCTGACTGTGGCTCAGATCATGAACTCCTTGAGTTCAGATCAAGAACTCAATCTTCAAGAAAGATTGAAGGCAGAAGGAGAAGGGGATGACATCGGATGGGATGGTTGGATGGCATCACTGACTTAATGGGCATGAATTTGAGTAAGCTCCGGGAGTTGGTAATGGACAGGGTAGCCTGGCATCCTGCAGTCCATGGGGTCGCAAAGAATCAGGCACAACTGGGCGACCGAACTGACCTGAACTCCCATGTACATGTATTCCTGTCCCAGTTCTTATCTTCGAATCTAGAAAAGTCACAGGTTTAGGTTCACCAAGCCTTGGGTCAGTGCTAGATGATGGACCCCGATTTTAGGTACAGATGCAGAATGTATGCATAGGTGTGTGTCTGTGTGTATGTGTGTAAAGGTCCAGGACCATATTCAGACTTCTATGTTTCCTTTCCCAAGCAAAATAACCCATACTTACTTTGTATGAAATTTAAATAACAATGAAGAATTTTCCAAGACATCGATGTATTCCACAAAAACTCTCATGCTACCATTTTCTTCTATCTTTTCCCTGTTGTCTGAGGCCAAGAGAATGGAATACCACTCCCCTGCAATCTAAAATAAATCAATAAAATGATCGGGTGAGAAAAGAGGAAAGGAATACAACATGAACCCTTGTCTCCTTGAACCCTGACCTCTGGGCCAGGACCCTCATCATGGTGATGTGAAGATGAAATTAGACTCGGGTCGACTGGCACCAGATCGAGGACTCTTTCCACTGTTCACTGTACCTCCTGTAAGTTGGAGCTTCCCCAAGTGTTGCCACCTTTTAACATGGCACCACTGCCCTTAAACCTCCCATTTCCTCTACTATGTCAAGGAACTCCTGCCCTCACAGATTGCCACCCTGCTTCAGAATCTTCCAAAATGCCCTCCAAAATCCAAAGTCACTATGCTTCCCTGCCCTTACCTTTGGAATATCGAAGTTGCTTCTCACAACATCAGAGTTTCCCTCCTGGGCACAGACTAGGGTCAGCCCCAGACACAGCAGCAGCAGCTTCATCTTGGCAGGAGACAGCGCTGTCTTCTCTACTGTCACTGGGAGTGAGTCTCTTCCTGATGGTGGCTTGGGTCCCCAGGGCCTCTCCTTTTATATCCGCTCCAGGTTCAGTTTACTGTCCACAAGGCACCATCTCTCCTCCTCCTACAATGTGACATGGACTGTTATTCCCTGGGGTGAGGCCAGGGACTGTTCCTGACCTTCTGAAACTTGGCAACATCAACTCTTTTAGATCTACTTAGTGACCTTAAATTCCTCAAGAAAAAAACTCAAGAAAAATAGTGGAGGCTTGAAAGGGCTGCCTTGTGGAACGAGATTGAACTGTGGATCTGGCTTAGAATCCAAACTCCAGTTACATGTGGCAGAAATGGAGTCTAACCAGGAAGTGTGCTGTTTGGAGACTCTGTGTCTCAGTGGAATTTGGAGAGTCACTCTGTTTTGATAGCCTCAGAAACAAAGAAACTGTCTCTGCCAAAGGTGAGGGTAGCTATCACAAAGCATTAACACAGAGTTGGTTAAAATGGGGTTGAATAAAATATTAACAAAGTCTTTAAAGTACGGTGTCTGGTATTCCGTGCATTTAAATTCCTTTTCCTTATTCTCTGAACTCAAGTCCTGTAGTCTTTCCTTTCCACACAATGACTGAGCAAGTGTTTAACCACCCTGTATACCTCACCATTCTTAGGTCCCATAAGATGAATAGAGAAGTACAAGATGCCATCCTTCCTTTAAGCAAGTTTCAAGGAAGGTGGGGAAATGCTTTATACACTCCATAAGAACTTAATCCTATAAGCATGGAAATAACTCCACTGAGTGGGACCGAGTCCAGACCATCATTGGTCAGCAAAGGGGTGATGGTAGGAGGTAGTATCATGCAGAAAGTGCCTAAGTGGGCTTCCCTGGTGGTCCATTGGTTAATCTGCCTTCCAGTAGAGGAGATGTGGTTCAATCCCTGTTCAGGGAATTAAGATCCCATATGCCACAGAGCAACTAAGCTCATGAGTCACAACTATTGAGTTGTGGTCCACCTGCTTGTAAGACCCAATACAGCCAAAAATAAACACATATTTTATAAAACGGAAAATGCCTAAGAACTCAGGTTTTGGAGTCATGGAGACCTGAGCTTCCTTCCTATCTCTGCCATTTTGATGCCATGAGGACAGATTTAAGATCTCTGAGCCTCAGGTTGCTCATCATGGGGATAATTACACCCACCTGTGGGTCACTGCAGGGATTCAACGGAACTCTGTGTGTGGAACCCTCAACAGAATGTCCAGTGCATCTTGGGCTGGTGGTCAGAGACTTATTCCTGGAGACAGCAGGACTTGGGGTGGGTCTTGAAAGCTAGGGAGGGACTCCAGAAGTGCAGAGCATGTGGGAAGAGCCTGGAAGGTGAGAGGACAATGTTGTGTTAGGATCCTTGAACCTCAACTGGAGCTTGTTAAAAGCTACAGCACATTCTGCCTTGCTCAGCGGGTCTGACTCTGTGTGAGCCCACGGACTGTACCCCATCTGGCTCCTCTCTCCATGGAATTTCCTAGGCAAGAATACTGGAGTGCTTTGCCATTTCCTTCTCCAGGTGATCTTCATGACCCAGGAATTGAGCCCAAGTCTCCTGCATTGGCAGGCGGATTCTTTACCGCTGAGCCACCAGGGAATCCCAATGGTCCCCTTCTGCACCCCTAAAAGAGAGAGTGACTGGTGTCATGAGAGGAGCGTGCACAGGCAGTGGACCTAGGAATTGGGGCATTCTATCTATGCTTGTTTTAAAAGTTTCCCCAGGGACTTCCCTGGTGGTCTAGTGGTTAAGACATTGCCTTCCAACGCAGGGGACATCTTTCCCCTGACCTGGGAGCTAAGACGCCACATGCCTTGTGGCCAAAAAGTCAAAACATAAAACAGAAGAAATACAGCTACAGATTTTTATAAAAATGGTCCATATTTTAGAAAAAGTCATCCCAGGTCCTGTGTGACCGTTACTAGCTCATGCTGAACTGATATCCAGTCACTGGTGTTTTGTCATCATAGGTGGGTTGTGGGTTTTCAAGCCCCTGGGATGGAAGAACTGAATTTGATAAATGGTAGCAAAGGCTCTGGACTTTATTTCCCTCATTTGATTCTTTCCAAGAACGGAGGGCAGCCTATAAGCAACCAGGTTTGCACAACGGGCCTCACTTTCCCTGGACTGTGGTGCGAAGGGAGAGTGAGCTACCACTGCTTCACACAGGCTTACAGTCCCATTCCACCACCACTCCCAACCCTTAGAGCTCCACACGGTAACTTTCTGCTGCTGGTGGAGATGTCTTTCTCCTGCTTTGAACCTACCATAGCACCTGATACCTAGAATCACCTCTGGAATGACTGAAGCTTAAATCCTGTCTGAAAAGCACTAGAATGTGATCAGTTGTGTCTGACTCTTTGCAACCTCACAGAGTCTAGCCCACCAGGCTCCTATGCCCATGGGATTTCCAGGAAAGAGTACTGGAATGGGGTGCCTTTCCCTACTCTGGGGAATCTCCTGGCTCAAGGATCGAACCTGTGTCTCTTGTGTCTCCTGCTTTGGCAGGAGGATTCTTTACCACTGGCGCCACCTGGGAAGCCCAGAAAGCACCAAGGATTCTAGTTTTGAGAAATAACCTTGTAAATCCTTGTAAAATCCTTTTGTAAATAAGAATATTACTTTGGGGCAGTGACTTCATTGTTAGCTCGTGGCCCACAGAAGTGGAGAGAGGGCAGAGGATAGAAATCTATGATCTGAGGCCCGTGCTGTAGGTGATCTTATCTTTTGATACTAAGATCTGAGTTGACTGTTCCCGACTCTGGTTATTCACTTCCATTTCAGATCTACCACATTTTTGGTGGTCGGCTCAAGCACTGCCAGGACAGCCTGTATTCACTGAGATAGTAAGGTCAAGGCTTCAAAAACACCAAAGGTATGATGCAATTCACCTAGCGGCTTGGTGAAAGAAGACCCAGTCAAAACCAAAGCTGAACTAATACTAAATCAATCAGGAGTGATGCCTGGCTTTACAATAGGATTCCCTTAAATAATATTCCTGTATTGTGCTTAAATATTTGTGGTATGAGTTGTAAATTAATGATATGAAACACTCTCACACCTTGTAGATTACCAATAAACATCAGAGTTGAATGAATTATCAACCTTTATACTGTGAAAGAAAAGGGGTAGAGAGATGGGGAAAGATGAGCATGAAAAGAAAATAGAAGAGTAACAACCACTGATGCTAGCAGCTCTCAGATGATGATGCAAGCACATGGTATAAGGATTCATTTCACAAAAGTTCACTTGTTCACCATAAACGGTGAACACGTCTATCATAGAATGCAAGACACACAGGGTATTTGATGCAGAGCAATTTTGTTTGTGGTGTAGCAAGGTGCTTTAGTAGACAGTGTTGCTTCTACTGCTAAGTCACTTCAGTCATGTCCAACTCTGTGCGACCCCATAGACGGCAGCCCATCAGGCTCCCCCATCCCTGGGATTCTCCAGGCAAGAACACTGGAGTGGGTTGCCATTGCCTTCTCCAATGCATGAAAGTGAAATGGGAAAGTGAAGTCGCACAGCCCTGTCCTACTCTTAGCGACCCCATGGACTGCAGCCTTCCAGGCTCCTCCATCCATGGGATTTTCCAGGCAAGAGTACTGGAGTGGGTTGCCATTGCCTTCTCCAGTAGACAGTGCTACTAAAGTATTTTTGAAAAACAATGATTCAGAATCTGAAAAGAATAGAAGTATATATACATATATAGCTGAATTACTTTGCTATACATTTGAAGCAACACAACACTGTAAATCAACAGTGTGCATGCATGCTCAGTTCAGTTCAGTTCAGTTCAGTCGCTCAGTCGTGTCCGACTCTTTGTGATTCCATGAACTGTAGCACTCCAGGCCTCCCTGTCCATCACCAACTCCCGGACTTCACTCAGACTCACGTCCATCGAGTCAGTGATGCCATCCAGCCATCTCATCCTCTGTCGTCCCCTTCTCCTCCTGCCCCCAATCCCTCCCAACATCAGAGTCTTTTCCAATGAGTCAACTCTTTGCACGAGGTGGCCAAAGTACTGGAGTTTCAGCTTTAGCATCATTCCTTTCAAAGAAATCCCAGGGCTGATCTCCTTCAGAATGGACTGGTTGGATCTCCTTGCAGTCCAAGGGACTCTCAAGAGTCTTCTCCAACACCACAGTTCAAAAGCATCAGTTCTTCGGTGCTCAGCCTTCTTCACAGTCCAACTCTCATATCCATACATGACCACTAGAAAAAGCATAGCCTTGACTAGATGGACCTTTGTTGGCAAAGTAACGTCTCTGTTTTTCAATATGCTATCTAGGTTGGTCATAACTTTCCTTTCAAGGAGAAAGCGTCTTTTAATTTCATGGCTGCAGTCACCATCTGCAGTGATGTTGGAGCCCCCAAAATAAAGTCTGACACTGTTTCCACTGTTTCCCCATCTATTTCCCATGAAGTGATGGGACCGGATGCCATGACCTTTGTTTTCTGAATGTTGACAAGGCAGCTATTTTCAGCAGAGATAAAATCAAAACTTACAAGTCAACAAGGAAACATGAGGTCATCCATATGAAAGAGAGAGGGTTGTAAATAATCACTTTCACTGTATGGCTCATAAAAAGGAAGAAGGTCGTAAACAGTTACTTATCACCATATGGAAAAACTAAGGAAGGAAATGCGTGCATTCCTAAGCCCTGGGACCACCTTGCTACTCCACTTAATTCCTGAGTATTCAGGAATTAATAAGGGACAGAGGATTCATGGCAGACCCAAAACAGCACACAGGAAGCCTCCTGTTAAATGCTTCCTGACAGTCAGCTACAGCCCACGGGGTCTCAAAGAGTCAAATACAGCTGAGCCCATGAGCACACATGAACCAGTCATTACAGAGGTGAGCTGCCCATGCCTCAGACATTTAGAGGTAATCTTTTAGAAACAGAGAGGTAGTATTTCATGCCTCAGTTCAAACATGGCATTGACACCTGAATCCAAATTACTTTATTACAGTCAACTTGCATCTGTTATTTTAATTTTTAAGATGATTAGACTTAAGTAAGCTTAGAAACAATTGGCAATCAAATAAAGAAGGGCTGTTAAAGACATATTTCTTCAAGCATGGAATTGTGCCATAATCCACTTACCAAGGCAGGTAGTTACAATGGAAATACATTTGGCAGCAGTACAAAAACCATCTGTACTGGGGACAGATATTAAAAAATAATATTTTGCTCTCATAGAGTAAATATCAATGAGTATTAGACAAGTGCTTTATAAATATTATTTCATGGAATCTTCATAATAGATCAGTATGCTAAGTATTATTATCCTGTTTATAAAGGTATAAACTAAGACTCAGGTTAAGTAAACTTACCAAGATCACCCAGCGAGCAAGTGGGAGAACCCATATTGGAACCCAAGACTGTCTGATTCCAGAGTTCCTATGCTGACTGATTCCACGACACAGATCGAGGCTTAAAGTTTCTGACACGGAGGACAGATGGAACAGGAATAAGTAATGCTTTAGACCCTCAGGGCTGTCTGCCTAGTAGTTACGACTGAAGAAGTTACATATAGATTTCCCTAAAATGTGACATTAGGGACATGGCTGAGAGTCTGATCAAGTGAAGGGCAAGAAGCAACCCTTTTGGTCAACAAATATTTGATGGGTGAAAGGATAGTTTGAGGGGTACTGCTCATCTGATGGGGCTTCCCAGGTGGTTCCGTTGTAAAGAATCCTCCTGCCAATGCAGGAGATGCGAGTTCGACCCCTGGGTCAGGAAGATCCTTGGAGAAGGAAATAGCAACCCACTCCAGTATTCTTGCCTAGAAAATTTCCAGAGGAGTCTGGTGGGTTACAGTCCACAGCGTTGCAGAGTCAGACACGACTGAGTGACCGAGCATGAACACAGGCACTTCTAAAAGGAATTAGGGGATACTTCTATACCAAAAAAGCAGACACTATGTGCTTGCATTTGTGGTACAAGTTAAGTACCTGGGACCCACCCACTGACTGAACGTGCATTATTATTATTGCACTTTTAAAGATAGAGAAGACATAAATGGATTCTTATTATATTCCTTGCCTTAGAGCTGAGATGAAAAAGTGCAGTGAAAGAGATTTGAGAGCAACAACTGAGTGGCGAGGAGAAGCTTTTTACAAATCTTTTCCTGGCCTTAAAGCAATGGGGAGATGTGGGCATAGCTGTCAGTTTGGGGAAGAGGTATAGCAATATATGTATCATACAAGATGATGACAAATGTAGGAATTTCTTTGTTTTTGTTGAATCAAGGCTCATATTTTTCTACAAGAATCTATGAGTCAGGCCCTTACCTGCCGGTCCAGTGGTCAGGGAGCTAAGATCCAACATGCCTCACAGCCAAAAAACCAAACATAAAAACAGAAGCAATATTGTAACAAAATCAATAAAGACTGTAAAAATGGTCCACATCGGAAATTTATTAAAAAAAAAAAAAAAAGGGGAGAATCGAATCAGTCAAACCACCTTGAGGAAGCTGAAAACAGTAAAGCCCAGGCAGAGGCTGTCTCCTGAGCTCCCCTCACACAGTCCCTCCTTTACTTCTGAATCCTGTAAATCTGCTCTTCCGTTTTAACCTGTATACACAGAGACCTCTAGTGCCTTCCAATAGTCTTTCAAAGGCTTCCCTGGTGGCTGAGATGGTAAAGAATCGGCCTGCAATGCGGGAGACCTGGGTTCAATCCCAGGATCAGGAAGATTTCCTGGGGAAGGAAATGGCAACCCACTCCAGGGTTCTTGCCTGGAGAATCCCATAGAAAGAGGAGCCTGATGGGCTACAGTCCATGGAGTTGCAAAGAGTCAGACACAACTGAGCGAGTAACCCTAGTGCCCTCAGCTAACCCAGAGTCAACTCAGAATCACATTCCAAAAAACATCCATTTTCCTCCATCTGGCCAAGTCTTGTACCTACTATGTCAGTAGCTTCTTGAATCTTAACTTTTTTTTAAGACCCCCAGGAGGCTGGACAAAAATGGAAAGGGAATAGCACTGTGGCCAGGCTGTAGGAGGAGGGAAGGAAGGGTCATGGATTCTCTGCTCTTCTCTCAAGGCTGACTGCTAAACCTGTGTGTGTGTGTGTGTGTGTGTGACAACTAGACCCCCATATATTCAGAGCATAGTGTTTTGTGAAGAGATTTTTCTGAACCAATCGCCTTAGAGTTCCCATCTCTCCAATTCTACCAAAGGGAAAGATGCTGAAGTACCGGGGTCCAGCCCTGGTAGGATCCAGGGATTCCCTCGGGACGACGGCATCTGCGAAAGAAGAGATACAGAGATAAAGAGATAATGAAAGAATTTTGCAGTTAAGAAAAGAGAGGAGAGAAAAGAGGCTGATATTCCTTGGTTTACACAGAAAGCTATCAAGCCCCAGCACGGGACTTGCTCTGTTCACGTAGGCCTCAGGCACCCTCTCCAATCGCGGAAGGTGCCCCACCTTAGGCACCTTCTCAAGTGGGTCTTAGAAGCCCAGGCAGGAAAGTGAACACAGAGAGCCCCTGCGCTCCATGGAATCAGCCTGAATAGGAAAAGGAAAGAGAAAGAACGACATGGGGAGACCAAGCTTCGGTGAGCAAGGCCCGCACTTTATTTTCCAAAGTAGTTT
>NW_011494755.1:9152967-9153604 GCF_000754665.1 Bison bison bison
ATTAGTGTAAACTTGTTGCTGCTGCTGCTAAGTCGCTTCAGTCGTACCGACTCTGTGCGACCCATAGACAGCAGCCCACCAGGCTTCCCCGTCCCTGGGATTCTCCAGGCAAGAACACTGGAGTGGGTTGCCATTTCCTTCTCCAAAGCATGAGAGTGAAAAGTGAAAGTGAAGTCGCTTCAGTCGTGTCCAACTCTTCGTGACACTATGGACTGTAGCCCTCCAGACTCCTCTGTCCATGGGATTCCCCAGGCAAGAATACTGGAGTGGGTTGCAATTTCCTTCTCCAGGGGATCTTCCCAACCCAGGGACCGAAGCTAGGTCTCTTCTGTCTCCTGCATTGACAGACAGGTTCTTGACTGCCGGGAGCCGGTGAGGCATTCCACTCGTGACAAAGGTCATGAGGAAGGAGGCTCGGCATACGCGGGATCGAGCCTCAGGAGTCCTCCTGGATATTCTCGAGCATCTACCCCCAAAAACCCAGAATCTGCCTACTTTATTGCTTTGTGCTCTCACCTCTGACTTTACTGGGGGCTGTCCCCCATCACCATCTCGCTCTCTCTGTCAAAGAGTTAACTTACAGCTCCAATTAATAAAGTTCCTGGGCAATTAGGAGTGTTTAAATCCAAACCCCTTA
>NW_011494755.1:9153704-9166078 GCF_000754665.1 Bison bison bison
GGGGAGCAGGTAGAGTCATTCAAGGTCAGCAGTCCTTGATCCTTATCGAAGCCAGGCTTTCTTTCTGCAAACTTATCATATGCAAAAGCTTTAGGTGATTTACATCATCTTCTGGCCAGGAGGCCTGTTAACATTTTATGACCCTTTTTTCAGAAAACTTATTTTTCTCTAAAGGTGATCATTCTAAAGTCAGGCGCTACCCTCCGAGAGCATTAGATAAAGTTGCATTCCTATAGGGCAAAAGTGTGGTGGGCTATAACAAGAAAAGAATTAACTCAAGGGTCCAAGGTTACAAATATTAAAGCTACTACTTACATTCCTATATACCAACTATATTAATCAATACCCTCCCAGGGACACAGTAGGTAAGGGATATGGAAACTTGGCAGCAAGCATTAGCTCAACAAAGAAATCCTCTACTAGTTCTATTCTAACAATTTTAACTCTCTGAGAAGCTCTGCATTGTTAGAATATCTTAAGCTTCCTGTGCCTCTAGTAGTGGGGAGGCTGTGAATAATCACATGTATAGCTGCAGGAGTCTGAACAAACCTGTCAGGCAAGCTAGAAAGTCATCAGAGGGGTTTGAATTGAAACACTCCTATTATGCCCAGGAGACTTATTAACTAGAGTTTTAAGTTGATTTTCTTACAGAGAAAGGTGGTCGGGGATAGCCCCCCGTTAATGTCAGAAGAGTTGGTGAAAGTTGTGAAATAGTAAAACAGACAAATTTTGGTTTTGGGGTAGATACTCGGGCAGGTCCAGGGGGGGCCCTTGAGTCCTGACTCACCTTTGCATATCAGGCCTCTCCGCATGACCTTTGTCATGGGTGGGAACTCCCGTGCTGGCTCCTGGCACTCAAGGCCCCCACATTCTTTGGTCTGAGCTAAAACACACTCATGAAAATATTACCACCAGACAAGGGAGAAAGAAGATGGGCTCTCTGATCTTTCTGGTGCAGGTCAGGAAGGCCACATACGGAGGAAACAAGCCTGGCGTGCCTGCTGTGTTACGCTAAGCACTGTTTCACCTGTTGGATACTGCAGAGAATAAAAGAAACTCCTTCAGCATGTTTACATTCTAGAGGGAGTGGGTACAGGCAATAAACAAATAAATATGGAAGGCTTACCAGGAAAGGTGGGGAAAGAGCGCTACTTAGACTTGGGGTGTGGAGGAGTCACCCAGAGCCAGGAGGCCGTGAGACAGTGGGCCATGCCGGTATCTGGGAGATGAGTGTTTCAAACAAAGGAAGCAGCAAGGACTGGGGTCCAGAGATGGGCTTGCTCATGGGGTGTCTGCGGAAAACAGTGTGAGGAACTAGTTCAGCTTTAATAGAAACATGGGGAGAGGAAGGTAGTTGTGTTAGGTTGTGGGATTTCTGGCGGCTGGATAATCCCTGTCAGCACTGCTGACCAGACCTTGTTTCCCAGGCCAGGCTCTCCTGAAAAAACTGTCACTCCATTTTCTTTCTTACCAAGTGGTTAGCCAGTTGCTGTTCAGTTGCTCAGTCATGTCCAACTCTTTGCGACCCCATGGACTGCAGCATCCCAGGCTTCCTTGTCCTTCACCATCTCACGGAGTTTGCTCAAACTCATGCCCATTGAGTCGGTGATGCCAGTAATTGTCTATTATTTATGCAAGAGATAGACGGGCTCCAGGTCAGACATTTAGAACTGGCCTCCTGTTTACATTTCATGGGGCACGAAGATGTGGGCTTCAGGCTAGATACCCCTATTAGCATTTCCTAAGACACGAGATAGTAGGGCTCCAGTTAAGACATTGACGTCAGCCTCCTGTTTGCCCTCCAGAATAGAAGTAACAACAGTAACAGGGTAAATAGCCAGTGTTTGTCCCTTGTAAACACCTTAAGGGAACACTCATGGCAATAATCAAGGTAAGAATCATGGCAGGGACACAGAAGTAAAACCCTGTTTGAGTAAAGGATTAAGGGATCTCAGCTCTCACCTCTTTCAGGACAAGGAAGACACTACACAAGCACAGAAAGGCTCCCTGTGAGTCAAAATTCAAGGAATAACTCCGGGCCATAACGAGTCTTGCTCCTCCCAGAAGCCTTCACTTCAAGATCCATTTTGGTTGAGGGATGCAGGTGTACCCAGGGGAGGGTCCTAGTGTAGGTCAAGTATGGGAAAACAATCAGATAATTGGCCTTAAGGAAGACAAAGACACAGAAGAACGGATCTATATAAATGACTTAACCATCTCTTTACTGTCCTCCTCTTCACTAGGGCGATGCCCACACCCCTTCTATGTGGGTGTGCATCTCTGCCTTGCTTCTGTCTCATCTAAACAAATTCAATTTTTTGGGCAGGGAACAATTCCTGGGCAGGAAATTAAAATCTCGATTCATGCCTCCACTCACTGCCGCAGTGATAAATGCATTTTTCACTGAGGGCAAAGATCCAGGGAAAAATAGCTTCTAGCCTCTAGCCCTTGCTGGTCTGGGGGCTAGGATCCCTGGTTCCCATCCAGGCTACCTAGATTCAGTTCCTGGGCAAGGAATTAAGATCTCCCTTCATGCCTCCACTCACTGTTGCCTCGCTGAGACCATTACTACCAAAATAGAGTTATCACACATTTTGATATCACATAAGAGAGGACTCTACACATGGACATCACCAGATGGTCAACACCAAAATCAGATTGATTATGTTCTTTGCAGCCAAAGATGGAGAAGCTCTATACATTCAGCAAAAACAAGGCCAGGATCTGACTGTGGCTCAGATCATGAACTCCTTATTGCCAAATTCAGACTTATATTGAGAAAGTAGAGAAAACCACTAGACCATGTAGGTATTACCTAAGTCAAATCCCTTATGATTATACAGTGGAAGTGACAAATAGATTCAAGAGATTAGATATGACAGATACAGTGCCTGAAGAACTATGGACAGAGGTTTGTGAATTTGTACAGGAGACAGGGATCAAGACCATATCCAAGAAAAAGAAATGCAAAAAAGCAAAATGGCTGTCTGAGGAGGCCTTACAAATAGCTGTGAAAGAAGAGAAGTGAAAAGCAAAGTAGAAAAGGAAAGATATACTGGTTTGAACGCAGAGTTCAAAAGAACAGCAAGGAGAAATAAATCCTGAATGATCAGTGCAAACAAAGAGGAAAACAATAGAATGGGAAAGACTAGAGATCTTTTCAAGAAAATTAGAGAAACCAGGGACCATTTCATGCAAATATGGGCTCAATAAAGGACAGAAATGGTATGGACCTAACAGAAACAGAAGATATCTAGAAGAGGTGGCAAGAATACACAGAAGAACTATACAAAAAAGATCTTCATGACCCAGATAATCACAATCGTGTGATCACTACCCTAGAGCCAGACATCCTGGAATGTGAAGTCAAGTGGGCCTTAGGAAGCATCACTACGAACAAAGCTAGTGGAGGTGATGGAATTCAGTTGAGCTATTTCAAATCCTAAAAGATGATGCTGTGAAAGTGCTGCACTCAATATGCCAGCAAATTTGGAAAACTCAGCAGTGGCCACAGGACTGGAAAAGGTCAGTTTTCATTCCAGTCCCAAAGAAAGGCAATGCCAAAATGTTCAAACTACCACACAATTGCACTCATCTCACACGTTAGTAAAGTAATGCTCAGAATTCTCCAAGCCAGGCTTCAACAATATGTGAACCATGAACTTCAAGTTGTTCAAACTGGATTTAGAAAAGGCAGAGGAACCAGAGATCAAATTGCCAACATCTGTTGGATCATCATAAAAGCTGGAATTCCAGCACAAGCTGGAATCAAGATTTCTGGGAGAAATATCAGTAACCTCAGATATGCAGTTGACACCACCCTTATGGCAGAAAGTGAAGAAGAACTAAAAAGCCTCTTGATGAAAGTGAAAGAGGAGAGTGAAAAAGTTGGCTTAAAGCTCAACATTCAGAAAACGAAGACCATGGCATCTGGTCCTGGAAACAGTGTCAGACTTTATTTTTGGGGGCTCCCAAATCACTGCAGATGGTGACTGCAGCCATGAAATGAAAAGACGCTTACTCCTTGGAAGGAAAGTTATGACCAACCTAGATAGCATATTCAAAAGCAGACATTACTTTGCCAACAAAGTTTCATTTAGTCAAGGCTATGGTTTTTCCTGTGGTCATATATGGATGTGAAAGTTGGACTGTGAAGAAGGCTGAGTGCCGAAGAATTGATGCTTTTGAACTGTGGTGTTGCAGAAGGCTCTTGAGAGTGCCTTGGACTGCAAGGAGATCCAACCAGTCCATTCTGAAGGAGATCAGCCCTGGGATTTCTTTGGAAGGAATGATGCTAAAGCTGAAACTCCAGTACTTTGGCCACCTCATGCGAAGAGTTGACTCATTGGAAAAGACTCTGATGCTGGGAGGGATTGGGGGCAAGAGGAGAAGGGGACGACAGAGGATGAGATGGCTGGATGGCATCACCGACTCGATGGACGTGAGTCTGGGTGAACTCTGGGAGTTGGTGATGGACAGGGAGGCCTGGCGTGCTGCGATCCATGGGGTTGCAAAGAGTCGGACACGACTGAGGGACTGATCTGATCTGATCTGATCTGATCAGTTGTATCATTTTTTTAGATCCCACATGGAAATGATATCATATGATGTTTATCTTTCTCTTTCTGACTTGCTTCACTTGGTATGATAATCTCTAGGTCCATCTATGTCCCTACAAATGGCATCATTTTATTCTTTCTTATGGCTGAGTAATATTCCACTGTATACATGGACCACAGCTTTTTTCATCCATTCATCTGTAGATGGGAGTTTAGGTTGTTTCCATGTCCTGGCAACTGTAAATAGTGATGCAGTGAACATTAGGATGCAGGTAGCTTTTCAGATTATGGTTTTGGTTTTCTCTGGATATATGCCCAGGAGTGGGATTAACGGATCATACGGTAGCTCTATTTTTTATTTTTTAAAGAACCTCCATACTGTTCTCTATAGTGCCTGTACCAATTTACATTACCACAAGAGTGTAGGCAGGCTCCATTTTCTCCACACCCTCTCCAGCATTTGTTATTTGTAGATTTTTGATGATGGCCATTCTGACTGGTGTGAGGTGATACTTCATTGTAGTTTCGATTTGCCTTTCTCTAGTAATTAGCAATGTTAATCTTTTCACGTGCCTGTTGGCTATCTGTATATCTTCTTTGGAAAAGATATGTGTTCTTCTGCCTATGTTCTTTATTAGGTTGCTCGATTTTTTAATATTGAGCTGCATGAGCTGTTTGTGTATTTGAGAGAGTAATCCCTTGTTGATCCCATGGTTTGCAAATATCTTCTCCCATTCTGTGGATTGTCTTTTCATTTTGCTTATAGATTCCTTTGCTGTGCAAAAGATTTAATGCTTAATTATGTCCCATTTGTTTATTTTTGTTTTTCTTTTCATTACTCTAGAAAGTGGATCAAAAAAGGTATTGATGCAATCTATGTCAAAGGGTGCTCTGCTTTTCCTCTAAGAGTTTTATAGTATCCAGTCTTACATCTAGGTCTTTAATCCATTTTGAGTTTATTTTTGTGTATAGTGTTAAAGAGTGTTCTTATTTCATTCTTTTACATGTAGCTGTCTACATGCCAAGCTCTTTACATAAAAAATTTCTTCAGATCCTTACATTGATGATATGAAACAGATTTTCATGTTTTCAAATTAGGTCTGGCCTATGGCAAAATTGTTACATGGATGATTTTTATCTTCAGAACTCCTTGACCCTTTCCTGAAGGATTCATAATCCAAGATTTATGATTATTCTTCCCACTGCCCAAACTGTCTTCCTCCCATCCGAAGCCTGGTGGTGTCAGTATCAATGGAATAAACTGGTCCTGTGATATGTCTACAATGCGGGAGACCTGGGTTCCATCCCTGGGTCGGGAAGATCCACTGGAGAAGGAAACGGCAATCCACTCCAATACTATTGCCTGGAAACTTCCATGGACAGAGGAGCCTGGTAGGCTACAGTCCATGGGGTCGCAAAGAGTCGGACCCGACTGAGCGACTTCACTTTCCTATGGTGCTTAAGAGAGTCCCAGATGGGTGCTGGGTAGCCTGGGCCCACGCACAGTAAGTACCTGCTGAATTTTGATAATCTGATAATGAAATCTTGATGATCTTGAATCTGGAGGCCGCAATCACGGGTATCCTTGGTTTTCTTACCCCCAGGAGCCCTCAGGTTGTGCTAGAAATTTCAAACTGGAGGGAAGGAAAGGGTTTCTGCCTCCACCCCTGCCCCATGTGGGAAGAGAACTCTGGATCCCTTTTGCAGGGACTACCTCTTTCTGGATATTAGGATGGTGTGTCAGACATACAGATACATTGCTCAGATTCCCTCTTCAAGAAAGGGCTCATTGTGCACCTGTGAGGAGGGGGGTTAACCCACAGCCTCCACTGTTACCTGGTTCCGATTGGCCTCAACTCTTGAGCTGAGATGGTGGTCTTCTCGGGTGGCCCCATCCAGTGGCTGTGCAGGACTGTGACACAAGGTCCCGTCCTGTTCTGCCTGACACAGGCCTCTTCTCACATGCTCAGAGCTCCCTGCTGGCTGACAGAGACTTTGTCAGATCATGTCATGGTCTGACAGCTCCCCTGCCCTAATCCCGTTTCCTTCTTTTTCCTTTCACAAGTGTTAATCCCAGTAAGCCTTTTACACTCCTAAATCTGTCTCAGGATCTGTTTTCTGGAGGGCCCAGATGACACAGATGGGATGCTGTTAGCCCCAAGAAACCTTTCATCAGTGAAGGGAGTGGCTATTTTAAAACTGGATTTGAGCCACTACCAGCAGAATATATAATTACCCTGGATGCCCAAGTCCAAGGAGCACTTCCAGTCTGGCACATGAATCAAATAAGCACTACTTCTTGCTGTTCCTTTCGGCACTGTGTCTTGCTATTATATAACATGACTTGAATGTTTCTATTGTCTGCCTCAATGAGTGATTTGTTCATTAATTAAGAGTGTGACTGAGGACAAGGTCACTATGTCCATTTCCAGTCTGCTGGTTAGTTTCAGTCAAGTTGCCTGTTATGGATGGACTGTTTTCTGGTCATATGTGGACTCCGTAAACCCCTTACCCACGCTGAATCATGACTTAGGCTAGTCATTTCTCAACCTCCTAGTAGACCGTCACCCTTCCCGAGAGTCACTTATAAAAAGCTCTGTATTTTAGCGTTGGGTGAGGAAGTCTTAATGTGGTTTGGTGACCAGTACTTGTGGCCACAAATGGAAGGGCATAGTTTTTGCCTTTTGGGGTATGGAAGCATCCCCTAATTCCTTGTTAGAAATGCTTGTGTTCACACTTAGTCACTCAGTCATGTCTGACTCTCTGCAACCCAATGGACTGTAGCCCACCAGGCTCCTCTGTCCATGGAATTCTCCAGGCAAGAATACTGGAGTGGGTTGCCATTCCCTCCTCCAGGGAATTTTCTTGACCCAGGGGATGAACCTGTGTCTCCTGCATCTCCTGCCTTGGCAAGTGGATTCTTTACCCCGAGCACCTGGGAAGCCCCATTAGATGAGCAGTACCCCTCATATTATCCATTTACCCATTAAATATTTGTTGACTGAGAGGACTGCTACTTGCCTTTCACTTGATTTGACCCTCAGCTATGTCCTTAGTGTCACATTTGGGGGAAATCTACATGCAACTTCTTCCATAGTAACTACCAAGAAGACACCCCTGAGGGCCTACTTATTCCTGTTCCATCTGTCCTCCGTGTCAGAAACATCAAGCCTCGATCTGTGTTGTGGAGTCAGTCAGCGTAGGAGCTCTGGGTTCAGACAGTCTTGGGTTCCAGTATGGGTTCTCCCACTTGCTCGCTGTGTGCTCTTGGTAAGTTTACCTAACCTCTCTGAGTCTTAGTTTATACCTTTATAAAAAGGATAATAATACCTATCATACAGATCTATTATGAAGATTCTATGAAATAATATTTATAAGGCACTTATCTAATATGCATTGATATTTTCTCTATTTATGACAGCAAAATATCATTCTTTAATGTCTGGCTCATGGAAAGATAGTTTTTGTACTGCTGCGAAATGTATTCCCATTGTAACTACCTGCCTTGGTAAGTGGATTATGGCACAATCCCACATTTGAACAAATATGTTTTTGAATGCCCTTCTTTATTTGATTACCAAGTTGTTCCTAAGTTTGTTTAAGTCTAATCACCTTAAATATAAAAATAACAGATGCAACTTGACTGTAATATAGTAGTTTGGATTCAGGTGTCAATGACATGTTTGAACTGAGGGAATGTGATTAAATATCACCTCTCTGTTCCTAAATGATTGGTAGATGTTTGAGGAGAGAGAATGAGGTGGCATCATTATTTTTGTGTGTGTCTGATCTGGTCAGTTTGTGCTCTTAATTGTTTTTCCCTTTATTTATTAATTGAAGTAAGTTAAGAATCCCACGGGCAGGAGTTGATTTACAATGCTGTGTTAGGTTCAGGTGTTAGCTAAATGGCTCAGTTATACATGTGTATATATATAAATCTATTCTTTTCAGATTCCGATTCATTATTTTTCAAAAATCCTTTAGTAGCACGTCTTCTAAAGCAGCTTGCTACACCACAGACAGGATTACTCTACATCAAATACTTAGCCTGTGTATTTTGCGTTATGTACTAGATGTGTTCACCGTTGATGGATGGTCTGGCAAACTTTTGTAAAATGAATCTGTATGCCATGTACTCACATCGTCTTCTGAGAGATGCTAACATCAGTGATTGTTACTCTTCTCTTTTAGTTTTTTTGGTCATCTTTCCTCATCTCTCTACCCCTTCCTATCTTCCACAGTAAAAAGTCAATAATTCACTCAGCTGTGATATTTATTGTTCACCTACAAGTTGTAATAGTGTTTCATATTGTTAATTTACAACTCCTACCACAAATATTTAAGCACAATACAGGAATATTATTTAAGGGAATCCTATTGTAAAGCCAAGCATCACTCCTGATTGATTTAATATTAGTTCAGCTTTGGTTTTGACTGGGTCTTCTTTCACCAAGCCGCTAGGTGAATTGCATCATACCTTTGGTGTTTTTGAAGCCTTGACCTTACTATCTCAGTGAATACAGGCTGTCCTGGCAGTGCTTGAGCCGACCACCAAAAATGTGGTAGATCTGAAATGGAAGTGAATAACCAGAGTCGGGAACAGTCAACTCAGATCTTAGTATCAAAAGATAAGATCACCTACAGCACGGGCCTCAGATCATAGATTTCTATCCTCTGCCCTCTCTCCACTTTTGTGGGCCACGAGCTAACAATGAAGTCACTGCCCCAAAGTAATATTCTTATTTACAAAAGGATTTTACAAGGATTTACAAGGTTATTTCTCAAAACTAGAATCCTTGGTGCTTTCTGGGCTTCCCAGGTGGCGCCAGTGGTAAAGAATCCTCCTGCCAAAGCAGGAGACACAAGAGACACAGGTTCGATCCTTGAGCCAGGAGATCCCCCAGAGTAGGGAAAGGCACCCCACTACAGTGTTCTTTCCTGGAAAATCCCATGGGCAGAGGAGCCTGGTGGGCTAGAGTCCATGAGGTTGCAAAGAGTCAGACACAACTGAGCGACTGGGCACATTCTAGTGCATTAATTAGAGCACATTAAAAGTGCATCCTGCTTTTCAGACAGGATTTAAGGTTCAGTCATTCCAGAGGTAATACTATACGTATCAGGCGCTATGGTAGGTACAAAGCAGAACAGTAAGGACATCTCCACCACCAGCAGAAAGTTACGGTGTGGAGCTCTAAGGGTTGGGAACGGTGGTGGGTGCAATGGTGATCTTGTGTGAAGTGGTGGTAGCTGACGCTCCCCTCAGCACCACAGCCCAGGAAGAGTGGGGTTCATGGTGCAAACCTGGTTGCTCATGGGCTGCCAGCTCTTCTTGGGAGGAATCAAAACCGGGGAGTAAAGTACACAGCCTTTGTTACTATTTGTCAAATTCAATTCTTCCATCTCAGGGACAGGAAAACTTGCAATCAGCCCATGATGACAAAAAAGCAGTGGCTGGATATCAGTTAAGCATGAGCTAGGAATGGTCACATAAGGACCTGGCATGATTTTTTTAAAATATTGACCATTTTTATAGTCTTTATTAAATCTGTAGCTATATTTCTTCTGTTTTATCTTTGGCTTTTTGGCCACAAGACATGTGGGGTCCTAGCTCCCAGGCCAGGGGAACGATGTCCCCTGTGTTGGAAGGCAACGTCTTAACCACTGGACCGCCAGGGAAGTCCCTGGGAAACTTCTTAAAGCAGGCCATAGACTGAATGCCACAATTCCTGGGTCCACCACCTTGTGCCAGCCCCTCCCATGACGCCAGTCACTCTCTCAGGCGTGCAGAAGGGACTACTGGGTTTCCCTGTTGGCTCAGCAGTAAAGAATCTGCCTGCCAGTGTAGAAGACACGCATTCAATCCCTGGGGAAGGAAATGGAACCCACTCCAGTATTTTTGCCTGGGAAATCCCTTGGACAGAGGAGCCCAACGGTGTAGGGTAAGGGAGTTAGAGAAGGTGAGGTTAGGAAAAAGAGCGAGACTGGCACCCTACAGGAACAGATCACCTTTAATGAGGCGAGAAGGGGCAGCAGTCAGATTAGTGAGCTGGTACGCCAACCCACAAAGGCTTATATGTAGAAATATAGTGTCTTAAGGGGGCCTGTTCTTCTCCAAGGTTGTTTGGGTTAGTTATCTCTTAAACGTCTGGGGCAAAGAATTCTGGAGATCGGCCAGAGGCTGGACCGCCTGGGAGCTGGGCATAATCAACCTTTATGTCCATTTTTTTTCTTCGGGTGAGAGAGTTCTTTGTTTTGCATAGAATGGTGGGGAGGACCTGGAGGGGAGTTTTAACTCCAGGCTATTTTGAGCTGTGTAACTTTCCTTCAGATGGGGTGCAGGCCATGGGCTCACACAGAGTCGGACACAACTGAGCACTCATTCGAACTAGTACTCACAAGGGGACATTAATTCGAGGCAGAATAAGCCACAGCTTTTAACAAGCCCCAGCTATGGGGTCAGGATCCTAGCACAGTATTGTCCTCTCACCTGGGGGCTCTTCCCACATGCTCTGCACATCTCCATCTCCTCCCTAACTTACAAGACCAACCCCAAGTCCTGTCTCCTGGAATAAGTCTCTGATCTCACCAGCCCAATGTGTGCTGGACGTTCTTCTCAGGGTTCCACACAAAGCGTCCCATTGAGTCCCTTCAGCGATCCATGCATGCGAGCTTGCTAAGTCGCTTCAGTGTGACTCTATGGACTGTAGCCTGCCAGGTTCCTCTGGGATTCCATGGGATTCCAGTCCATGGGATTCTCAGGCAAGAATCCCAGAGTGGGTTGCCATGCGGTCCTCTAGGGGATCTTCCTGACCCAGGGATCGAGCCCTGGTCTCTTATGTCTCCTGCACTGGCATGGGCCTGTCAGTCTCTTATGTCTCCTGCACTGGCATGGGTGTGTCATTGGTTCTTTACCACCAGCGCCACCCGGAAGCCTACAGTGACCATGCTACTGCAGCTGCTGCTGAGTCGCTTAAATCTGTCCTCATAGCTTCAAAACGGCAGGATGGGAAGGAAGCTCACGTCTCCATGATGCCAAAGCCTGTGTTCTTAGTCACTTTTTCCCCCCTCTCTCTTGTTATTTAACAGCAAAGCTAGCAGAGGTCCACCCCCACACCCCCCAAAACACCTTTATTGCACTAAAAACAGAATTTATAAACAAACACTTGGGGGAGGATGTCTTCAAGATGTACCCACAATCAACTTCACCAGAGATATCAAACAGTGTGGGGGCCTAAAAAATGGGGGTCCCCGGAGGGAAATCGGAGCTTTCAGGAGAGGTATCTGGGTCAGAAAAGGGGGTGGGAAGTCCCATCGAGCATCTAAGTCCATGCGGGGCTCTCTGTCCACCTTCTCCGCCCTCAGGCCTCGCCCAGGTAGTCCCAGGAGCAGGAGGCCTGATGGAGCAGGCCAGGACTGAGGCCGGAGGGCGCACAGCCAGGGACCCCAGCGCCGAGGGCCTTCGTTCTCAGGTTCAAGGGCGTGGGTATGTCTCACCAGGTGTGCCAAAGGGAACTCGTGCTCCCCTCCGCAGTTCCTTCACCCCTCCCCCTGGTGTGATCTGGAAACCCAGAGCTGGGAGGGACACCCTCTGGACTAGGAGGGGGCACCCCAGGATCCCCACAGACCAGCATGGTCCATCCTCACCCCACAGGCAGCCCAAGAGAGCCGAGGGAAGAGCTGGCCTGGCCTGGCCCTGCTTTAGACGGTGTTCTTGGTGTCCGGCTGGGCCGGTTGTTGTTCAGTCACCCAGTCGTGTCTGACTCTTTGCAACCCCATGAATCACAGCACACCAGGCCTCCCTGTCAATCACCAACT
>NW_011494755.1:9166178-9166830 GCF_000754665.1 Bison bison bison
GAAGAGCTGGCCTGGCCTGGCCCTGCTTTAGACGGTGTTCTTGGTGTCCGGCTGGGCCGGTTGTTGTTCAGTCACCCAGTCGTGTCTGACTCTTTGCGACCCCATGGACAGCAGTAGCCAGGCTTCCCTGTCCTTACGGCTGACCGGAAACCGCCACAAAAATCAGTCAAGGACCCGCACACTTTCGTGACAGTTAAGACAGCTGTCTTAGCAACCTGAAAAGCCACAAGCAGGTGGACAAGCACCCCTTGTCCCATCCAGCCTAGCCCAAACCTATGGACACAGGTGGAGTAAAAGCCGAGGCCGTCAGTCTCTGAGCAGCAGTTCCTGGGTTCAGCTGTCAAGGAGGGGTGCTGGATGCTCAGGAGTGGGTGGGGACAGGCAGGAGCAGAGCCCACGAGCTAGTGCCGCTCTGTGGGCACCATCTGAGCCAGCCTTCCAGAGGAGGCAGGCCTGGATGCCCAGTGAGGCCACAGGGTCCCCAGAAAAGAGGGCCTTGGAGGAAAGCAGCCGACAGAAGGGCTGTCCTACTCGAGGGGCAGAGCCATCAACCCCCTGTTCTCATCCTCTGGGATTTCCTCCACAGCTGAGGGTCTTTGCCACTCAGCTTAGACATGGCACCCTCCTCCCTCTGACTGGCTCTCACCTCCGG
>NW_011494755.1:9166930-9168086 GCF_000754665.1 Bison bison bison
GCCCCATGGGGCGCAGCAGGCAGAACGGGGACCTAGCACCACTCTCTGGGGGGCGCCTGGCGGAGGATACTCACAGTACCGCAGAGAAGATCTGGCTGGGCCCCAGGACAGGCAGCCTCTGGGTGTATGATTGGACTCTGCTACCTCCTGGCTCAGGTTCGAGAACTCCGGAAGGGGTGAGCAGCGGCAGTGGTGGCAAGGAACTTGGGGTCCAGAGGGACTCAGCCCGGCAAGCTGGCCCTTCCTTTCCCCCCAGCAGCCCCCTTTCTTCTCTTCCATTAAAAGTAACCCTTGGAAAAGAGTATGACCCAGGACATCCCCAACAAGAGCCTCAGCATCAGGGCTTCCCTGCAGGATCTGGAGGGGAGCGGGGCCTCTACAAGAAGGGCAGCGGTGGAGGTCAGGGGCAGCTCCTTCTTCCCCAGCAGCATGTCCCGCTTGAGACTGCTGCCCTTGTTCACCACGTTGATCCTGAATGCCAGCTTCCTCACACTGACTGGCCCCAGGCCGTCAAAGAAGTCCTCTCTGAACACGGGGAGGCGTCAGTTCTTGACGTTGGTGCTGCGCTGCTTGTGCAGCTTGCCAGGCACCAGGCACAGACCCACACAGCAGCTGATGTTGCAGGCATCGCTCTGCCAGTCAAAGAGGCCCTTTCCTTAAAAAAAAAAAAGATTCATCTTTGGCTGCATTTAGTCTTAGTTGCCGCCCTGTGGTTCAGGAACATGGACTCAGTAGCTGTTGCTCATGGGCTTAGTTGCTCTGTGGCTTATGGGATCTTAGTTTCCCAACCAGAGGTCGAACCGCATCCCCTGCATTGGAAGGCACATTCTTAAGCACTGGACCACCAGGGAAGTCCCCTTAGGCACTATCTGCATAATACTACCTCCTACCATCACCCCTTTGCTGACCAACAATGGTCTGGACTTGGTCCCATTCAGGTGAGTTATTTTCATGCTTGTAGGATTAAGTTCTTATTGAGTACAGGAAGCATTTCCCCACCTTCATTGAAACTTGTTTAAAGGAAGGATGGCATCTTGTACTTCTCTATTTATCTTCTGGAACCTAAGAATGGTGAGGTGTACACAGTGATTACACACTGCCTTAGTCATTGTGTGGAAAGGCAAGACTACAGGGGTTGAGTTCAGACAAAAAGGAA
>NW_011494755.1:9169200-9170161 GCF_000754665.1 Bison bison bison
CAAACACCCTCTTCCAACAACACAAGAGAAGACTCTACACATGGACATCACCAGATGGTCAACACTGAAATCAGACTGATTATATTCTTTGCAGCCAAAGATGGAGAAGCTCTATACAGTCAGCAAAAACAAGACCAGGAGCTGACTGTGGCTCAGATCATGAACTCCTTATTGCCAAATTCAGACTTAAATTGAAGAAAGTAGGGAAAACCACCAGACCATTCATGTATGACCTAAATCAAATCCCTTATGATTATACAGTGGATGTGAGAAGTAGATTTAAGGGACTAGATCTGATAGATAGAGTGCCTGATGAACTATGGACAGAGGTTCATGACATTATACAGGAGACAGAACTCAAGACCATCTCCATGGAAAAGAAATGCAAAAAAGCAAAAATGGCTGCCTGAGGAGGCCTTACAAATAGCTGTGAAAAGAAGAGAAGTGAAAAGCAAAAGAGAAAATGAAAGATATAAGCATCTGAATGCAGAGTTCCAAAGAATAGCAAGAAGAGATAAGAAAGCCTTCCTCAGTGCAAAGAAATAGAGGAAAACAGCAGAATGGGAAAGACTAGAGATCTCTTCAAGAAAATTAGAGATACTAAGGGAACATTTCATGCAAAGATGGGCTCTATAAAGGACAGAAATGGTATGGACCTAACAGAAGCAGAAGATACGAAGAATACACAGAAGAACTGAACAAAAGAGATCTTCACAACCCAGATAATCACGATGGTGTGATCACTCACCTAGAGCCAGACATCCTGGAATGTGAAGTCAAGTGGGCCTTAGAAAGCATCACTACAGTGATGGAATTCCAGTTGAGCTATTTCAAATCCTGAAAGATAATGCTGTGAAAGTGCTGCACTCAATATGCCAGCAAATTTGGAAAACTCAGCAGTGGCCACAGGACTGGAAAAGGTCACTTTTCATTCCAATCCCAAAGAAAGGCAATGCCAAAG
>NW_011494755.1:9170261-9170854 GCF_000754665.1 Bison bison bison
GTCGACATTCTAGGAATCAGCGAACTCAAATGGACTGGAATGGGTGAATTTAACTCAGATGACCATTATACCTACTACTGTGGGCAGAAATCCCTTAGAAAGAAATGCAGTAGCCATCACGGTCAACAAAACAGTCTGAAATTAATTACTTGGATGCAATCTCAAAAACAACAGAATGATCTCTATTCGTTTCCAAGGCAAACCATTCAATATCACAGTAATCCAAGCCTATGCCCCAACCAGTAATGCTGAAGAAGCTGAAGCTGAACGGTTCTATGAAGACCTACAAGACCTTTTAGAACTAACACCCAAAAAAGATGTCCTTTTCATTATAGGGGACTGGAATGCAAAAGTAGGAAGTCAAGAAACAGCTGGAGTAACAGGTAAATTTGGCCCTGGAATACAGAATGAAGCAGGGCAAAGACTAATAGAGTTTTGCTAAGAAAATGCACTGGTCATAGCAAACACCCTCTTCCAACAACACAAGAGAAGACTCTACACATGGACATCACCAGATGGTCAACACTGAAATCAGACTGATTATATTCTTTGCAGCCAAAGATGGAGAAGCTCTATACAGTCAGCAAAAACAA
>NW_011494755.1:9170954-9171249 GCF_000754665.1 Bison bison bison
TTTCATTGAGTTAGGCAAGGCTGTGGTCTGTGTGATCAGATTGGCTAGTTTTCTGTGATTATGGTTTCAGTGTGTCTGCCCTCTGATGCCCTCTTGCAACACCTACCATCTTACTTGGGTTTCTCTTACCTTGGACGTGGAGTATCTTCAGTATTCTTGCCTTGAGAACCCCATGAACAGTATGAAAAGGCAAAATGATAGGATACTGAAAGAGGAACTCCCCAGGTCAGTAGGTGCCCAATGTGCTACTGGAGATCAATGGAGAAATAACTCCAGAAAGAATGAAGGGATGGGG
>NW_011494755.1:9172922-9174388 GCF_000754665.1 Bison bison bison
TGGTCCCATCACTTCATGGGAAATAGATGGGGAAACAGTGGAAACAGTGTCAGACTTTATTTTTTGGGGCTCCCAAATCACTGCAGATGGTGATTGCAGCCATGAAATGAAAAGACGCTTATTCCTTGGAAAAAAAGTTATGACCAACCTAGATAGCATATTGAAAAGCAGAGATATTACTTTTCCAACATAGGTCTGTCTAGTCAAGGCTATGGTTTTTCCAGTGGTCATGTATGGATGTGAGAGTTGCATTGTGAAGAAAGCTGAGCACCGAAGAATTGATGCTTTTGAACTGTGGTGTTGGAGAAGACTCTTGAGAGTCCCTTGGACTGCAAGGAGACCCAACTAGTCCATTCTGCAGGAGATCAGCCCTGGGATTTCTTTGGAAAGAATGATGCTAAAGCTGAAACTCCAGTACTTTGGCCACCTCATGCGAAGAGTTGACTCATTGGAAAAGACTCTGATTATGGGAGGGATTGGGGGCAGGAGGAGAAGGGGACGACAGAGGATGAGATGGCTGGATGGCATCACTGTCTCGATGGCCATGAGTCTGAGTGAACTCCAGGAGTTGGTGATGGACAGGGAAGCCTGGCATGCTGCGATTCATGGGGTTGCAAAGAGTTGGACACAACTGAGCAACTGAACTGAACTGAAGCCAGATCCACAGTTAAATCTGGTTCCACAAGGCAGCCCTTTCAAGTCTCCACTATTTTTCTAGAGTATGTGTTTTGAGAAATTTAAGGTCACTAAGCATATCGAAAAGAGATGAAGTTGCCAAATTTCAGAAGGTCATGAACAGTCCTTGGCCTCACCCCAGGGAATAACAGCCCATGTCACAATGTGGGAGGAAGTGGGGTGGTGCCTTGTGGACAGTAAACTGGACCTGGAGCAGATATAAAAGGAGAGGCCTGGGGAGCCAAGCCACCATTAGGAAGAGACTCACTCCCAGTGACAGTAGAGAAGACAGCGCTGTCTCCTGCCAAGATGAAGCTGCTGCTGCTGTGTCTGGGGCTGACCCTAGTCTGTGCCCAGGAGGGAAACTCTGATGTTGTGAGAAGCAACTTCGATATTCCAAAGGTAAGGGCAGGGAAGCAAATTGCAGGCAGATTCTTTACCAACTGAGCTATGAGGGAAGCCCCACACTCACTCAAGGGCAGTGGGGCATAGTGGCTTTGGATTTTGGAGGGCTTTTTGGAAGATTCTGAAGCAGAGTGGCCCTCTGGGAGGAGAGGCGGTCCTTGACATAATAGAGGAAATGGAAGGCTTCAGATCTTGGTCTAAGAAAGGGCAGTGGTGCCATGTTAAAGGTGACAACACTTAGGGAACCTCCAACTTACTGGAGGAACAGTGAACAGTGGAAAAAGTCCTAGATATAGTGCCGATCGACCCGAGTCTAATTTCATCTTCACATCATCACGATGAGGGTCCTGGCCGAGAGGTCAGGGTTCAAGGAGACAAGGGTTCAT
>NW_011494755.1:9174488-9185773 GCF_000754665.1 Bison bison bison
GGCCTACGTAAGTGGTGCAAACTTCTTGTCTTGAAGTTTTATTGGTCTCCCGCGTAAACCAAGCTACTCAGCCTCTTTTCTCCACTGAATTTTCCTACTGAGCTATCCTTATTCTATTACTCTTTATATCTCTAATTAGTATCTAATTGAAGCTATCGTATCTTGACCCTCGCTGACGCCGTCTCTCCTTCGAGTACCCTGGATCAGCCGGGGCTGGTCCCCGGCAATGGAAGGCTTCAGATCTTGGTCTAAGAAAGGGCAGTGGTGCCATGTTAAAGGTGACAACACTTAGGGAACCTCCAACTTACTGGAGGAACAGTGAACAGTGGAAAAAGTCCTAGATATAGTGCCGATCGACCCGAATCTAATTTCATCTTCACATCATCACGATGAGGGTCCTGGCCGAGAGGTCAGGGTTCAAGGAGACAAGGGTTCATGTTGTATTCCTTTCCTCTTCTCTCACCCAATCATTTTATTGATTTATTGCAGATTACAGGGGAATGGTTTTCAATTCTCTTGGCCTCAGACAACAGGGAAAAGATAGAAGAAAATGGTAGCATGAGGTTTTTTGTGGAGTACATCAGTCTCTTGGAAAATTCTTCTTTGTTTATTAAAATGCATACAAAGTAAGTGTGTATTTTTTTGCTTGGGAAAGGAAAAACAGAAGTCTGAATTTGGTGTTGGATCTTTATGCGCAAGAATGTGCATATATTCTGGGCCTTTACTAAAATCAGGGTCCATCCTTGATAAAATCGTTGCCACTGACCCAGGGATTGAGGAACCTGAGCCTGTGACTTTGCTAGATTTCAGGGATAAGAATTGGGACAGGAATACTTTTCAGTGGGAATAGAGGAGGTAAGGGATAGAGAGGCGTCAGATCGTTCAGATCAGATCAGTTCAGTCGCTCAGTCGTGTCCGAGTCTTTGCGACCCCATGAATCACAGCACGCCAGGCCTCCCTGTCCATGGAAAGACAGCACAGGCTAAGAGCACAGGATTCAGAACCAACACCCGATCCAGTTCTGATTCTCTTTGTGTCACCAGGAAAATTCATCTCTTTCTTCCTCAGTCTTCTCTGGAGTAAAAGATGATGATATAATTCTCTCTCGTGTCTTTTTGTGAGGACCAAGCAAGGTGATGTTTGTAAGGCTCTATCTGAGAGACTGGCACATGGTCAGAACCCAGCTAATTCTCTAGACAAGTAGCTGTCATAATAGTAATAGTGGGAAGAGGTGACAGAGTCATAGTGACAGAAGAAGTGGACTCATTCTCTAAGTACCAAATGAAGTGCTATCATGTAAATAAAAGCGCTTTGGAAACTATATCCAAAATGTTCAACAGCTAATCAATGAAATGGGAAAGTCAAGTTACAGGTAGAATGTGAGGGAGTCAGTCCCTTCAGGATCTCTTGGGCATCAGCTCATTTTGTTTTACAGGGTAAACGGAGTGTGTACTGAGCTTCCTTTGACTTGTGACAGCACAGGAGAGGATGGCGTATATACTGTTAGCTGTAAGTATGGTAAAAAAAAAAAAAAAAAAAGTCTTTCTAAATTCTACTTCCAGCTGCAAGGAATTTACTCCAATCTCTTCAGGATTTGATAAATTCCTTATATGTTGGTTTAGGTAATCTAATGTGACCATCTAATAGTCAATATCCTGAATTTGGGAGAAATGTGTGTGTCAAAGCCAGTGCCTGGCACACAGTACCATCAGACAGAGAAATAAGCTTGGTCATATGTATTTCCTACAACAAAAGGAAGTTGGCAAATAAAAAAGTAAATTGGCAGGACAGTTTCACATTCCTTGCCCACTTTAAAAAAATATATTTATTTATTTTGGCTGCACTGAGTCTTCATTGTTGCCTTTAGATTTTCTCTAGATTTAGCAACCAGGAGCTATTCTCTAATTGTGATGAGCAGGCTTCTCATTGGGCAAAGATTCCACCTGCAATGCAGGAGACCTGGGTTTGATCTCTGGGTTTGGAAGATCCCCTGGAGGGGAGCATGGCAACCCGCTCCAGTATTCTTGTCTGGAGAATCCCATGGCTTCTCATTGTGGTGCCTTCTCTCTTGTTGAGGATCATGGTCTCTAGGGCTCAGGGGCTCGGTAATTGCACCATGTGGGCTCAGTAGCTGGGGCATGTGGCTCTAGAGGATACCATTTTAGTTTTCCCAAAGCATGTGGGATCTTCTTGGACCCAGGGATTGAACCCGATCCCATGAATTGGCAGATGGAATCTTATCCACTTGACCGCCAGGGTAGTTCCATGGCCCACTTTCTGATGATATCTGATAGCCATTGCCAGAGCATATCATTCAGGTTATAGCACTGGGTATATAAGGCCAACGGGGCTCATAGAGGAGACATTTGGCAGAGATGGCCAAGGGAGGTAGGTGGGGCCAAGGTGTCATAATAGAGGGGAAGTTACTGCTGTGGCTGAATTTTTCTACTCCTAATAGTCACTCCATCGGTGTTGCTTAGAAATTGCATCTCGAAGCCCAGAGAGATGCAGATGGAAGGCAGTAGATATCACTATTTCTTTCAGGATTTGTTTTGTGGGAGAGAACAGGTAAAAGGGTTTCATTTCCTTCCCACAGACCAAAGAAGTTCTGAGCCATGTTCTGTTTTCTCCACAGATGATGGAGAGAATAAATTTCGCATACTTCAGGTGAACTATAGTCAACATATTATTTTTTATCTCGAGAATTTCAGCGACTCGTTCCAACTGCTAGAGCTCTACGGTAGAGTACTTTCATGCTGGCGCTCATCTTGGGGTGGCGAGACCAGGGAAGGAAGGAGACAGAGTGGACTTCCCTGTCGTACCCTGGGACCTCTCTCCCCATTAAAGACAGATGCTCCCCTTTGGTAAAATCTCTCGGGCTCAGTGATGGGAAGATGATGACTCTCACTGTGCCAGAAAGATATCCTAAGGTGTCACATTCAAGAAAGACTTTTTTCCATCCCTGAGACTTGTGCCTAAGCATGTAATCAGTGCCATTCACTTTCCCACTCAGCTGGAGACCCACCCCTCTCATGAGCCTCAATCACCAGGAAACAGGACAAAGCAGCTCCTGTTACTCTTCCCACAGCCCGAGAACCAGATACGAGTCCAGAACTCAAGAACGAGTTTGTGGAAATTTGCCAAAAGTATGGAGTTGTTAAGGAAAACGTTATTGACCTGACCAAAGTGGGTAAGTTGAGCTATCTCTGGCTTTCTCTGCCTGAAGTCCCATGTTGCTGAGTAGGAATGTTACTGAAGGGAGAAATGCAAGAGAAGTTAATACCCCCATTCAGTCCCCTTTGTCTTAACCTGGAAAATCATCTGGTTTTGTTCTGGGAAGTAAACTGGTGTTGGTGTTTGAATGTGCTCTTCTCTGCCTCTACAGATCGCTGCTTGCAGGCGCGAGGGAATGGAGTGGCCTAGGACTGCAGTTTGGTGAGCTCTGCTGGAGACGGGGTGGCCCAGGATTCAGTACCTTCCAGAAGCATTAGGGGATTACAATAGAAGATTTAAAAATCACAATAAAAATAATTTGGTAGGAAGAGCTTGAAATTTGGAGTTGGAGGATCTGGGTTCAGGATCTCCTCCTGCCATGAGCTTTTTAAGCAAATCATATAGCAGTTAAAGGGAAAAAAAGATGTCTACCTTACAGAATTACTGTGTGAATATAATGCTGGAGAAAAGGGCTCAGTAATTGATAATGTGGGAAACAATCAGTAAGAATTACAGTTTTAAATGGGAAAAGAATGTGAGTATGATACTCAAATACATTCTGTGTTTGTGGTCCGTCTCTAATCCTGAAAGCCCATCTCACCCTCCAATATATGGAAAGAATTTCTTCCTTCAATCTCTCCATATTTTTAACTTGTAATCTGGAAATAGAGCTGTCTGAATTTCCAGTTGTCTTCTAACCTGGAAAATAGTCTCTTGAGTTTCCTCATCTGTTTCCTACCTCAGATTTATTGTGTGGGTTCATTCAGATAATGTAGGTGAAAGTCTTAGCAACTATGGCTTACATAAAGTCAGCATTTAATAAAAGATTGCTATGGCTTTTGCCAATTTGTCAAAAACACTTGAAAACTTCCAGTGCTGAGGATGGCAGGAATAAGCCTAGCATCCTTCATTGCTTCCACTCTTCTTTTCATAGGCTCTGGGGCAGGTTAAGATGGGATCAACAATAGAAAAAAACAGGAAAAGAATCATTAACACTCCCCCTTCCCCTATTCTGGCAAATAGCATGGGTTAGAATGCAGGTTGATGACTATTTCTTCAACGTATTTTGGGTAACAGAAATTCTCTTCGTCCTCAGTTCAGTCTGAGAAGCACTTAATAAGCTTTTGTGTTCTCATTCTCATTTGCTTATTTAGTGCCACCTCATTTGGGCTCCAGAATCTTCTCTTCCATGGTTCCCACATCATCTTATGCCAAGTGCTGGGGCCTGACTTCCACCACTATCGCACGGGAAGGCACCGTCTCTGCATCTTCAGGATATTCCCTAATTATCTAGGAAGACTTAGCAGCTCACCGAGAATCAAAGTTTCCTCCAGATTTCCGATTCCCTTTGTCCCATTCAGGACAGCAGGTCCATGAATAAGACCTTCCTCAACCTGTTCAATAAATGATTTGCCTTGCAGTCATGTGGTTTTTCTTCGTTTATGTAAGGGACGTGGGGGTGACTGGAAGAAAATGAGGCCTTGTGACCAGAACCTTCCCCTAGGCTCTCAGAACCTTCCCCGAGTTTCAGGATTTTCCCTTGTCTGCAGTAAGTCTGTCTCGATGAGTGCTATTTGTCTTTTGAGTTATCCATTTCTTAGTGACCTGATAAACTGTAAGACTTGCCCTAGAAATTGCTCCATCCTAGAATTCTCTTTTTCAGTCTGAGAGAGAGTTGCTGCTGGGGCTGACACCAGCTCAACATGTTTTAGGATACGCCTTTACAACCCAGCTTCTCTAACTCATCCATCCTCTGAGATTGTCAGTGTCCTTTCTTTCTTTTTCTGGTACGGCAAATGCTTTTATTTTTTAGAAACACATCTATGATATCTAAGTTGAAAACTACCATTGTAAGTTGCTATTAATTTCAAATTCTTCATTTTAAAAAACTTTGTTGAAGTATAGTTGATTTACAATGTTAATTTCTGCTGTACAGCAAAGTGATTCAGTCATATATATATATATATATATACACACACTCTCTTTCATATTCCTTTCCCTTATGGTTTATCACAGGATATTCAGTATAGTTCCCTGTGCTACAAGTAAGACATTTATCCATTCTGTATATAATAGCTTACACCTGCTAATCCCAAACTCCCATTCTATCCCTCCCCCATCACCTATCGCCCTTGGCAACCACAGGTCTGTTTTCTATGTTTATGATTCCATTTCTGCTTCACAGACAGGTTCATTTCTGCCATATTTTAGACTGCACACATACGTTGTATCATATGCCGTTTATTTTTCTCTTGGTCGGTGTCTTTTCATACTCTTAGAAAACCTTCAATCACTGCTTTTATTTACTGTGAACATGTTAAGTGAGATTCCATGAAATGTGATCAATACTTATCTTCAGCATTCTATACTTAGTATGGTCAGGAGGCATCAATGAGGCTAAATGTTATTGGTCTCTTCTTTGGGGAGCTTACAGGCTTTGGAGGAAGGGAAATTAAATATCCTCCTTCAGTTGTAACCCTTTGCCAACATCAGCCAATAATAAAAACAGTGTAAGAGTCACACATAAGTGTTGTGGCAGAGCAGGGTGTGGGTAGCAGTTGTTGTGTGAAAAAAATGACTCACTCCTTATGGACTTAAGATTTATATGAACAAAGAAGGCTTTCTAGGTATCCGACTCTCCCTATATTACTCTGCCTCCAGGTCAGAAGAATATCTTAGGTTCAGGCTTATTGGTCTTTACTTAAGTGCTTAGTCTGGTTTGCTGAAATATGACAAAATTCTATGTAGAAATCCAACCAGTCATTCTGGGATCACTCATTTTTAAAAGATGGCCTTGAAGAGACAGAGCAGCTGATACTCAGAAGGGTGTGACCTGGCATATCCTGACAACAATAGTAATCAGTGCACGGGAGGGCCATGTGAGTGATGCGGGATGGCTATATTGTGCCACATGTCCAGAAACTACAGCTGATGGGGAAGCACAAAATGACTCTCAGGGGTTCCCAGATCAAGATGACAGATGAGCTCACCTGACCTTAAGCCCTAAATAATACGCAAATAAGGCATGAAATGTTAAAGACACTCAAAAGCAAGGTTGAAGATGCCTGTGGATCAGAAACAGAGCAGTCCTTTTCCGAAGAAATGAAAAGATAGAAGAATCACGGGGAAGATGTGGGTAGAGAGGCCAGAACAGGCTTTATTCATATGCTGGCAATTGTGCGGGAAGGGGAGGGTGGACATCCGTCCAAAGGCTGACTCTCCCACCCATCCCCTACTGACAACCAGTGGGGAGAGAGCTTTTCTAGGTTGAAGCAGAGGTCTACATGCAGAAACAACACAGTCAGCTCTGACAATCATCTTCAAATTGGTCATCGATGGTCTGACCAGTGTCATCTTGATTATCATTTTAAGTACAGTTAATCTTCCGTTCCAGGATGGGTTTGTTTCTATTTCTTTTGAGGTCAGTTCTTGAAATTGTGGCAGCTTATGTCACAGCTACAGTCTGGTCATCATGTAGTTAACTTCTCCAATCTAGTGGGAGTTTTAGTATCTAAAAGACAGCTCACAGGATGTGGCTCCGAATATTATCTGTAGTCCCTGAGAAGGAACTAAAGGTCACTGAATATGCTTAATGACTGCATTATTATTATTTGGTCTCATTTGACTGTTCTCCTTTGTTTCTGCATGTTCTCATTTCTCTGATCAAACGTATTCTTTGACTAAAGCTTTCCACAGATGAAAGGTAGGCAGAGGACATGGGGTAGGGGCAAGGACCATAGGGTCCTGCTTCATTTCACTATGGGTTAGTAAACTAAAATTAATTTTATAACTTCATAAAAGGTTTCCTTATCAGCAACATAAATGTGAATGTTCTTCAACATGTAAAAGGGAATGTACTAGATCTATATTAGCATTGTTAGAGCTCAAAAGGGAGAAGGCGATGGCAACCCACTCTGGTACTCTTGCCTGGAAAATCCCATGGACGGAGGAGCCTGGTGGGCTGCAGTCCATGGGGTCGCACAGAGTCGGACACGACTGAAGCGACTTAGCAGCAGCAGCAGCAGCAGAGCTCAAAAGCAAATTATAAGGTGAAAAAAGCCAGTTGCTGAATGATATGTGCAGTATGACACCATTTATATAACTTTTAAATAACACACAGAACAAGGCAATACATTATTTACGGATTCCTATAAATATGATCACACAGTGCTTCTTATGTGTATACGAATCACTTGCAGATCGTGTTAAACATTAGTAGGCTCTGATTTAGTGGGTCTGGGGGTGGGGCTTGAGACCGATAAATCAGAGCCTGCTACTGTTAAGCTCCCAGAGATGCCAGTGCTACGCCATCATGGGAGACAGGAGACACAGGTAAAGTGAAACCGTTCTTACTTTCTTCAGTTATTTTGCTCAGTTTGGATGCTGGAACCTCTCTGTTGCACTTCTGAACTCTCATAAAGGTATTCTTGCCCATGAGTGGTTGTTAAAATAGGAGTATCTGTGGGGTTATGTGGGCTGGCACTTCCTGTTCTACCATCTTGCTAATGAACCCAAACCAGTTGTGTATCATTTCACCCACAAGACACACAGTGAGAAAGACACCGAGGTGTGTTTTGTTGTTGTGTGTTTTTAAAGAAATATTTCTTCATTTAGCTGTGCCGGTTCTTAGTTGCGGCATATGAACTCTCAGTTGCAGCATGTGGATCTAGTTCCCTGACTGGGGATCCAACCTGGGCCCCCCGCATTCGGAGCATGGAGTCCCACCAGGGATGTCTCAAAACACTGAACTAGTTTTTATTTTTCTAGAACATCTACTGAAATCAGGGATCAAATGAAAATTATGGTGGAACTGTTACTGGTTTAGGTCCTTGGACTCTTATTCAATAGAAGTTTATGAGAAGCCCCACAAGGAATTCTGGCCAGGCTTTATGGGGACTCGTGCTGCAGGAGGGAGTGAGAACAAGAAACAGGTGTCCTAGTTCACTCCTGGAGGGAGGGTGAACTGGTTCCTTACACAGGATAACAGCAGGGGTGGGTCCGGGGCTTGAGTAAGAGGGTGGCTGAGATGGTTTGCTTACCCCTTTGGTGGCTCTGTGTGCCCTGCTTTTGTTCTTAGCACTTCAGAAACAGCAGGCTTTTGCAGCCTTTTGTATCTTACTGTTTATAATTACCCTGACTGTGCATGTGTGCAGATATGTTTTCAGTTTCATACAGTTTCTTTGTATTCTGTTACTAGAGGAGGCATTTGTCCAGCTGCAAGCACTGCAGCAAAGGGCCCCAGGTCCCAGCCCAAATCAGAGTCAGCTGTCAGTAGGAGCTACACTGCTTCCTTGTCCATTTTGCTCAGGGATGGGGGTCAACCACACAGCCAAGTTCCACTGAGGATTTTCCATCATGATGTTTAAATCCCAAACTGTGTTTTTATTTGTTCTGTTTCACCCTTCTACCACCTCAGTGTGCATGAACTTGTTCCTAGGTCCTGTAACAAATTGAGTTGATTTAAGAAGGGGCCACTTCCCTGGTGGCTCAAACGATAAAGCGTCTGCCTACAATGCAGATGACCCAGGTTCAATCCCTGGGTCAGGAAGATCTCCTGGAGAAGGAAATGGCAACCCACTCCAGTATTCTTGTCTGGAAAATCCCATGGATGGAGGAACCTGGTAGGCTACCATCCATGGGGTCACAAAGAGTCAGATAAGACTGAGCAACTTCACTTCACTTCACTTCAAGGAAGGGCAGCAAGTCTACTGCAAAGAGCAGCGCAGAATAATATTCCAAATGCAGGTAGCACGAGGTAGGATTGCACAGTAGATCATATGTGCCACTTCCTTCCAAGAGTTAAACATTTATGTTAGGAAAAGTACCACAGTTAGGAGACTCTGCTGCTGTATCAAAGATACAATTAGAAAGCTCTATTCTGTAGAGAAGGAGACAGCAACCCACTCCAGTATTCCTGCCTAAAGAATCCCATGGACAGAGGAGCCTGGTGGGCTGCTGTCCATGGGGTCGCACAGAGTTGGACACTACTGAAGAGACTTAGCATGCATGCATGCGTTCTTGGCATGCAGCTGGACAGGAGAAATGGGTCCTATATTAGTTTCCTGTTTCTGCTGCAACAAATAACCACAAATTTAGTGGCTTCAAACAGCAAAAGTTTATTTTCTTACAACTTTGGAGGTCAGAAGTCTGACATGGGGATCCCTGGGCCAAAACCAGGTAAGCCTGGTATCTATAAATTTATTCAGATCAGCTTTCAAGTCTTATCTTAGAGTTTTAAAGTTCCCTCCTCAGTGATCGTCTGGTGTATTCTTGGTTGTTAATTCCTATCTATTGATTAATATTTCACAGTTTTTTTGTTTATCTGTTTTGTTTTTTCAACCATTAGTTATTATCATGAGTTTTTGCTGGTATAGAGAGATGTTACTGATTTTTATAAGTTGATCTCTCTAGCAACCTTGATGAAAATTTTCATTAGGTATAATAAAATTAGTCCTAACACTGTGGATTCTGTTGGTTTAGCAGGTACTTATATATGATTATATTATCTGCATGTCAATGTATCTCTTTCAATCCTTCCACCTCTCTCTCTTTTCTTACTCCTCATTCTTTATCCAGAATCTCCAGAAATACTTAAACCATTGATATCATATTTTCTATACCTAAGTTTGGCAAACTATGGCCCATTGGCCAAATTCAGTTCAGTGCCTGTTTCTATATAACCCATGAGGCAAGAACATATGCAATTGGTATAATATTAGAAACAATCATTTTTAAGCCCACTTAAGCAAAATATTATTCCAAAACAGAATTTCATTCTTCTTATTAATAGATATGTGGTTTTTCAAAACTGTACTCAATATTATATTTTTAATTGTTTCAGAAAATGTGGAAATTAATTTTCTCTATTATTATATTAATATCTATAATACATAATATCTTCAATTTTGACTCTTGGCCTATAAAGTCTAAAATATCTGGCTCTTTTAGGAAATGTCTGCTGACTCCCTTTTCTACATCATGGCGTTTCCCCTGACTATTATTTACTATAGTTATTTGTACTGCATTTTCTTCTAAATAAACAAGTTTGTCAAATGGAACCCCTCAGAAGGCTTTCAATAAAATAGGCTTGAAATTATCGGATTGTGGATTAAGGAGATATTTTAAGTTGTCCTGTTACCACACCCCTTCAAATATTATGAACAACTTCAACCTGAATAGAGGAAATTTAGATAAATGTCAAATTAACTTCCAGAGTAAACATCAAACCAGGACACGCTGAGGTTATTTTGGAGTTTCAGGGACAATGATGACGACTAAATCTCTATTCTTGGCTTAGAAGACTTTGTCACTTGATTCTCTTGTCCCAGGACAGAACTTGAGTTGAAACTGTTTGCTCCTGGAGGCAGGCCAATCAGGATACTACCTGCTGTTCTTAAAAATTAGCATTTCAGAAGCATTGTTTTGTTTGTTTCAAAATGTGTCAGTTCAGTTCAGTTGCTCAGTCGTGTCCGACTCTTTGCAACCCCGTGGACTGCAGCATGCCAGGCCTCTCTGTCCATCATCAACTCCCAGAGTTTACTCAAACTCATGTCCATTGAGTTGGTGATGCCATCCAACCATCTCATCCTCTGTCATCCCCTTCTCCTCCTGCTTTCAATCTTTCTCATCTTCAGGCTCTTTTCTAATGAGTCAGTTCTTCGCTACAGGTGTCCAATGTATTGGAGTTTCATCTTCAACATCAGTCCTTCCAATGAATATTCAGAACTGATTCGCTTAAAGGATGGACTGGTTGGATCTCCTTACAGTCCAAGGGACTCTCAAGAGTCTTCTCCAACACCACAGTTCAAAAGCATCAATTCTTCGGCGCTCAGCTTTCTTCACAATCCAACTCTCACATCCATATATGACCACTGGAAAAACCATAGCCTTGACTAGATGGACCTTTGTTGGAAAAGTAATATCTCTGCTTTTCAATGTGCTATCTAGGTTGGTCATAACTTTTCTTCCAAGGAATAAGCGTCTTTTCATTTCATGGCTGCAGTCACCATCTGCAGTGATTTGGGAGCCCCCAAAAATAAAGTCTGACACTGTTTCCACTGTTTCCCCACCCA
>NW_011494755.1:9186681-9187341 GCF_000754665.1 Bison bison bison
TTCCAAATTTGCTGGCATATTGAGTGCAGCACTTTCACAGCATCATCTTTCAGGATTTGAAATAGCTCAACTGGAATTCCATCACCTCCACTAGCTTTGTTCGTAGTGATGCTTCCTAAGGCCCACTTGACTTCATATTCCAGGATGTCTGGCTCTCAGTGAGTGATCACACCATCGTGATTATCTGGGTAGTGAAGATCTTTTTTGTACAGTTCTTCTGTGTATTTCTGCCACCTCTTCTTCATATCTTCTGCTTCTCTCAGGTCCACACCATTTCTGTCCTTTATTGAGCCCATCTTTGCATGAAATGTTCCCTTGGTATCTCTAATTTTCTTGAAGAGATCTCTAGTCTTTCCCATTCTGCTGTTTTCCTCTATTTCTTTGCACTGAGGAAGGCTTTCTTATCTCTTCTTGCTATTCTTTGGAACTCTGCATTCAGATGCTTGTATCTTTCCTTTTCTCTTTTGCTTTTCACTTCTCTTCTTCCCACAGCTATTTGTAAGGCCTCCTCAGACAGCCATTTTTGCTTTTTTGTATTTCTTTTCCATGAGGATGGTCTTGATCCCTGTCTCCTGTACAATGTCACGAACCTCTGTCCATAGTTCATCAGGCACTCTATCTATCAGATCTAGTCCCTTAAATCTACTTCTCACTTCCACT
>NW_011494755.1:9188523-9189193 GCF_000754665.1 Bison bison bison
GGTATTCAGTACTTTAAATTCCTTCCTTTTTGTCTGAACTCAACCCCTGTAGTCTTGCCTTTCCACACAATGACTAAGGCAGTGTGTAATCACTGTGTACACCTCACCATTCTTAGGTTCCAGAAGATAAATAGAGAAGTACAAGATGCCATCCTTCCTTTAAACAAGTTTCAATGAAGGTGGGGAAATGCTTCCTGTACTCAATAAGAACTTAATCCTACAAGCATGAAAATAACTCACCTGAATGGGACCAAGTCCAGACCATTGTTGGTCAGCAAAGGGGTGATGGTAGGAGGTAGTATCATGCAGATAGTGCCTAAGGCGACTTCCCTGGTTATCCAGTGAAAGGTTTCTTGGGGCTAACAGCATCCCATCTGTGTCATCTGGGCCCTCCAGAAAACAGATCCTGAGACAGATTTAGGAGTGTAAAAGGCTTACTGGGATTAACACTTGTGAAAGGAAAAAGAAGGAAACGGGATTAGGGCAGGGGAGCTGTCAGACCATGACATGATCTGACAAAGTCTCTGTCAGCCAGCAGGGAGCTCTGAGCATGTGAGAAGAGGCCTGTGTCAGGCAGAACAGGACGGGACCTTGTGTCACAGTCCTGCACAGCCACTGGATGGGGCCACCCGAGAAGACCACCATCTCAGCTCAAGAGTTGAGGCCAATC
>NW_011494755.1:9189293-9189700 GCF_000754665.1 Bison bison bison
GTTCAACTTCAGCTTCTTCAGCATTACTGGTTGGGGCATAGGCTTGGATTACTGTGATATTGAATGGTTTGCCTTGGAAACGAACAGAGATCATTCTGTCGTTTTTGAGATTGCATCCAAGTACTGCATTTTGGACTGTTTTGTTGACCGTGATGGCTACTGCATTTCTTCTAAGGGATTTCTGCCTGCAGTAGTAGGTATAATGGTCATCTGAGTTAAATTCACCCATTCCAGTCCATTTGAGTTCACTGATTCCTAGAATGTCGACGTTCACTCTTGCCATCTCCTGTTTGACCACTTCCAATTTGCCTTGATTCATGGACCTGACATTCCAGGTTCCTATGCAATATTGCTCTTTACAGCATCGGACCTTGCTTCTATCACCAGTCACATCCGCAACTGGGTAT
>NW_011494755.1:9193651-9194723 GCF_000754665.1 Bison bison bison
AAAAGTGAAAGTGAAGTCGCTCAGTCGTGCCCGACTCTTAGCGACCCCATGGACTGCAGCCTACCAGGCTCCTCCATCCATGGGATTTCCAGGCAAGGGTACTGGAGTGGGGTGCCATTGCCTTCTCCTCTGGTTTCTCTTCAAACTAGGTGCCTGTCCTTTAATTGAAGCCTCTACAAAAAACCTTGACTTTTTCCTTCTTTTCTTTATGCTGCACTCCCCTCTAAAAAGCCCTCCCTTCTCTGCCTTTTCAAATATTCTCCTTCCTCCAAAGCCAAGAATTCAAGACTTCCTTTGACTCCCCAGGGCTCACTCTTCTCATCCTTTGTATGTTCCCATAGCACAGGTGGTGCTAGTGGTCAAGTGCCGAGGTCCAGCCCCGGCTGATCCAGGGTATTCGAAGGGGAGACGGCATCGGCGACTATTTATTTATTTATTCACCAAAGATATAAAGAATAATAGAATGAGGATAGCTCAGTAGGAAAATTCAGTGGAGAAAAGAGGCTGAGTAGCTTGGTTTACGTGGAAAATCAATATAACCCGTGACACCAGGTTAGCTCTGACCACGGAGGCCACAGGCGCCCTCTCCAATAGCGGAAGGTGCCCCACCTTAGACACCTTCTCAAGTGGGTCTTAGAAGCCCAGGCAAACAAATGGTCGCAGAGGACCTCTGCGCTCCAGATGGAGACTCAGCTGGAAATTGAGGGGAAGAATGACATGGGGAGACCCAGCGTTGGTGAGCAAGGCCCGTAGCTTTATTTTCAACGGGGGCTTTTATACCCTAAGTTACACATAGAGGATAATAGGGGAGGCAAAGTCAGCCGTTTTTGATCCTTATCAAAAACCAGGGTTTCTTTCCTGCAAATTTATCATATACAAATGGTTTAGGTGATTTACATCATCTTCTGGCCAGAAGGCCTATTAACATTTTATGACTCTTGACAAAGACTTATCAACAAAGACTTATTTTCTCTAAGAGTAATTATTTTAAGGTTTGGCACCATCTTCCGAAGATAAAATTGCATTCCTATAGGGCAGATGTGTAATGGGTTTACAACAAAGGAAGAATTTA
>NW_011494755.1:9194823-9195242 GCF_000754665.1 Bison bison bison
TCACCTCACACCAGTCAGAATGGCCATCATCAAAAATCTACAAATAACAAATGCTGGAGAGGGTGTGGAGAAAATGGAGCCTGCCTACACTCTTGTGGTAATGTAAATTGGTACAGGCACTATAGAGAACAGTATGGAGGTTCTTTAAAAAATAAAAAATAGAGCTACCGTATGATCCGTTAATCCCACTCCTGGGCATATATCCAGAGAAAACCAAAACCATAATCTGAAAAGCTACCTGCATCCTAATGTTCACTGCATCACTATTTACAGTTGCCAGGACATGGAAACAACCTAAACTTCCATCTACAGATGAATGGATGAAAAAAGCTGTGGTCCATGTATACAGTGGAATATTACTCAGCCATAAGAAAGAATAAAATGATGCCATTTGTAGGGACATAGATGGACCTAGAGAT
>NW_011494755.1:9196365-9196757 GCF_000754665.1 Bison bison bison
TGCTGCTGCTGCTGCTGAGTCGCTTCAGTCGTGTCCGACTCTGTGCCACCCCAGAGACGGCAGCCCACCAGGCTCCGCTGTCCCTGGGATTCTCCAGGCAAGAACACTGCAGTGGGTTGCCATTTCCTTCTCCAATGCATGAAAGTGAAAAGTGAAAGTGAAGTCGCTCAGTCGTGCCCGACTCTTAGCGACCCCATGGACTGCAGCCTACCAGGCTCCTCCATCCATGGGATTTTCCAGGCAAGGGTACTGGAGTGGGGTGCCATTGCCTTCTCCTCTGGTTTCTCTTCAAACTAGGTGCCTGTCCTTTAATTGAAGCCTCTACAAAAAACCTTGACTTTTTCCTTCTTTTCTTTATGCTGCACTCCCCTCTAAAAAGCCCTCCCTTCTCT
>NW_011494755.1:9197634-9197894 GCF_000754665.1 Bison bison bison
AAATGGTCGCAGAGGACCTCTGCGCTCCAGATGGAGACTCAGCTGGAAATTGAGGGGAAGAATGACATGGGGAGACCCAGCGTTGGTGAGCAAGGCCCGTAGCTTTATTTTCAACGGGGGCTTTTATACCCTAAGTTACACATAGAGGATAATAGGGGAGGCAAAGTCAGCAGTTTTTGATCCTTATCAAAAACCAGGGTTTCTTTCCTGCAAATTTATCATATACAAATGGTTTAGGTGATTTACATCATCTTCTGGCC
>NW_011494755.1:9198307-9211095 GCF_000754665.1 Bison bison bison
AAAGAGTCGGACATGACTGAGCGACTTCCCTTTCACTTTTCACTTTCATGCGTTGGAGAAGGCAATGGCAACCCACTCCAGTGTTCTTGCCTGGAGAATCCCAGGGACGGGGAAGCCTGGTGGGCTGCTGTCTATGGGGTCGCACAGAGTCGGGTACGACTGAAGCGACTTAGCAGCAGCAGCAACAATTTTACACTAATTAATCTGTAAATTCATAGAGTCTGGCCTGTTGCTGCTGCTGGCCTGAAAACAACAGTAAATAGTAAATTAAGCACAGTCACATCTGCCAAGAGAACCAGAGGACCCCAGGAGGGCTTATTAGGTAGTCCTCTTGTATGACTTTGAAAGAGCACATGGTTATCTTTTACCTTTTTTCAATTTCTGGCTAATTTTTTAAAACGCTAGTTTTTATGGTTACACATACATTGGAAAGGTAATTGTGAAAAGATAATGATCTTGGAGTCAGGAAAACCCAAGTTCAAATTATGCCTCCACGCTTAACCTCTGTTTCCTCAGAGTTGTTGCAGAGATAATGTAAAAAGGCTTAGAGAGTGCTAGAATGCAATAGGTTCCCAATAAATATTAGCTCTTTCACTCTCTTTTTCTCCTCTTTTGTGAAGACAGATCACGTTTTGCTTTTATAGTGTTCTCTCTGTTGTCCCCAGCCCCAGCCAGGTTCTGGTAGAATGCCTGAGCTTTGGGTAACTGATTTTCAATAAATCTCCTCTGATTGTTTTCTATTTGTCTTGTCTGTAATTTAGGCAAGTTCCTTCCCTTCTCTAGGCCTCAACTGATAAAAATGAGAGGATTTAATGGTTCTTAACTAAGGCCAGCACTAGTCCCAGGAGTGATTTTGGAAATGGGGAAAGGGATACAGCATTTTCTATTTTTACAGTAACTGGAAAGTATTACTGACGTTTGGTGCTTAGGATCCAGGACTCCCCAGGTGGTGCCAGTTGTAAAGAACCTGCCTACCAACGCAGGAGACATAAGAGACCCAGGATTGGTCCCTGGATTGGAAAGATCCCCTGGAGGAAGGTATGGCAACCCACTGTATTATTCTTGCCTGGAGAATCCGATGGATAGAGGAGCCTGGAAGACCATATACAACAGGGTTGCAAAGAGTTGGACATGACTGAAGCCACTTAGGACGCAGCACACACGCAAGCATGTTCCCTACAATATGGAACTGTTTCACCCAGCACACCAACAGCACCCCCACTGGGAAATACTGAACCATCTCTAGAGAAAGTAAAAGTGCTGTCACTCAGGTGTGTCCACTCTTTGCTACCCTATGGACTGTAGCCCGCCAGGCTCCTCTGTCCATGGAATTCTCCAGGCAAGAATACTGGAGTGCCATTTCCTTCTCCAGGGGATCTTCCTACCCCAGTGATTGAACCCAGGTCTCCTGCACTGCAGGCAGATTCTTTACCATCTGAGCCACCAAACAAAAAGTGTATTTTATTTCCAAACATTTTAGCAATTCCCCAGACTATTCCATGTCAGAAACACAGCCTCATTTTGTTGACCTGCTCTTGTCTGAAGAACAGCTTTGTTTTTGCTCTTGCCAGCCTCACTGGCACATCTATTTTCTGGGGACAGAGATTGTTCCAAGGCACGCTTATTGGGAACCAACTAGTCTTTGCTGGTGTCCCAATCCAGTGCAAAGAATAGCAGGGAAGTTGAAGACAAGGTCTTACCATCAAGAGGGAAAAAAACCCAAGCTTATGACATAAGGCAACACCAGTGTTCCAGAGAAAGCTCAGGGACTGCTGGTTACATTCTGAATGAATCCATTCCAAACACACATCTCTTCTTTTTATTCTTTTGCTTGTGGCCTTGCATTAAGTAATTGTCTCACTCTCTCCCACCAGACACTGATTTGAACTCCAAAGAGCAACAGCTGATTCCTGATGGTCTGTTTCCTCCTGGGTTTACTGCACAACAGGTATGAAATTTATACACTTTTACACCAACTCTAGTTTTCCCACCAATTCACCGTTGGTCTGGCATCCTGAAAAGGAGCAAGTCCTTTAAGTCAAGGAACCAAATATTTTTCCTTTTGGAAAAGCAATGTCTTCATAAGACCACTGAGATTCTATTAAAAACTGGCAAAGCAGGAAAATGAAGTGGCCAACAGGGGGCAGAAAAGGAGGGATTTCATTTTCCTCCACACGAATCACGTGAAGTTGCTCAGTTGTGTCCGACTCTTTGAGACCCCATGGACTACCAGGCTCCTCTGACTATGGGATTCTCCAGGCAAGAGTACTGGAGCAGGGTGCCACTTTCTTCACCAGGGGATCTTCCTAACCCAGGGATCGGACCCAGGTCTCCCACATTGCAGGCAGACGCTTTACCGGTAAGAGAGTCTCAGGGGGGTTGTAAATAACACACCACCCTACCTCCCCACTAGAGCAGGGAGGGGTAACCTCAAGTCAGCCAGGAGAGTAACCTGGAACCTTCTGATCTGCAGTAGGCGCGTTATCCATTGCGCCACTGGCCCTGTCGGCTATTTTCCTCCAGAAGCACTAAACGAGAAAAATGGAAGTATTTAGCTGCATTCACTTAGAAAGTTGCTTGTTGTAATGTATTGATAAGAACCATGATAGCACACTTGAACAGTTAAAATCTGCTAATCAGTTCAATGCTTTCTCTTTTTTTTCAAATGTCTTTTCTTAAGGAAATAATTTTTCAACTTTAATTAATTCAGTGTGAAGTTGGACAATTTTGTTTGTTGTTAGTATCTACAGCTTTCTCTAGCTTACTCAGAAACCTATACCAAATGCACTGGATTAGGAGAACACGACATGGATGGAGTTAAACCATGTAAAATTTTCACTTTATAGGTTAAAAGATAGTGAATAATTGCAGTCTCTTATGGTTCCACTCAATAGTAGCGTTATGACTGCTGACATCAATGATTTTCATTTTCTGACATGTAATTATTGATCATAAATTGTAGAATTTTATCAAAAAGATACATGCACTCCTATGTTCATTGCAGCGTTATTCACAATAGCCAAGACACAGAAACAACCTATATGTCCATCAACAGATGCAGGGATAAAGAAGACATGGCACATATATACCATGGGATACTACACAGCCATAAAAAAGAATGAAACGGTGCCATCTGCGGCAACACAGTGGACTTAGAGATGGTCACATAAGGGAAGGAATCAGAAAGACAAACACTGTACGACATCACTTAGGTGTGGAATCTAAAGTAGGACACAGGTGAACTTATCCGTGAACTAGAAACAGACCCACAGGCACAGGGAACAGACTTGTGGCTGCCAAGGGCCAGGGGTGCAGGGGATTATTAGTCTGGGATTAGCAGGTGCAACCTATTATATAGAATAGATACACGTGCCTAAAAAATGCTTAAACCTAGACTATTAAGTATGCCTATATGAATCTGGCAATGACTGATTATTTCTTGTTTTTTGCCCTACTTTATTCACTTAATATATATATAAATTCAAAACTTGCATTCTGAGTTTGAGAGCCGATTCTGTGGGATGACCATTAGTTTTGATGTTGGCATTTAGATTTATTTATAATGCAAAAATAAATTGAAATAGACTTGCATGGCATATAGGGAATAGATTTTTTAGTGTATGCTTTAATCTACCAGTTTCTTCAAATATGTTATTTACAAATCTAATACCATACACTTGATTATAAAACATGTATAGAAATAGTTCTGTACAGTGAGATGTGCCAGTTTGTGGGACAGTCCATGTTAAATGGCTGTTCTGTTCAGTTTAACTGCATGTGGTGTAGTCTATTCAATCATGAGTTTTGGAGAGAGTCTTTCATTCAATAAAATTTTAATTTAGTATATGCAAAAATAAAGGGGGGGGCAGATCAAATGCTGATGAAAAGTCAAGCAAAACGAGGACCAAAGAAAAGTCTGCGTGATTTACTATCTTGAAAGTAACAGGTGGCCTTGGAAGACCTGTTCCTATGCACCTGCAAGGAAGCAGCCTCTCCCAGATCCCTGTAACTGCCCATGTGTGGATCTGTTCCAGCTCATCCAGAGATGAAAGGGGAAGAATTCACACTACATTTCCCATCAACTTGGGACAGAATTGAAGCCAAAGTTGGCAGAGGAAGACAGCGGACTAGAGCCCAAAAGTGCAGCAAGGTTGCCCTCTAGTGGCCAGTCAGATGTCTGACCTGTATTGTACAGCCTGGCTGGCTGCTCCCTGCCCACAGGAGCAGCCTCTTCCTGCTCCCTCTCTTCTGTGCATTGTGAGGTTTCTCAGGCCAGGAGTATTGAATGCTTATTTTTGTCATGTGTACACATGTAAATATAATATGCAACTACTACCCGAAGAACCCGCAGAGTACAGAAGTGGTACCCATTATGATGCCATTTAAAAATTGGAAAGTCTGCTATTTTAACAAATTTTAGAACTGTAGCAATGGCTATTGGCTCTAATCTTCATCTTGTTGGTTTCCATTCACAAATGTAACCTATTTTTCTACACAACTTCCAGAGCAAACTTACAAAAATGGACATGAGACCACTTTACTGCTGAAAATCTCCATCTTTCCATCACCCCTAGAAAACCAGCCAAACTGCTTCCAGTGTTGACCTCTCCAAGCCCAACCTCATGTCCTAGCGGGCTCCTTCCTTCACTGGGCTTTCTGCTGTTCCCTGAACATGTCAAGCTTGTTTCCATCCCATGACCTTTGCAACTGCTATCCCTTCTAGAACACATTTGTCCTACATCATGGCAAGGCTTGTTCTTCTCAAAGTCACTGTCTAGCCTGCTTAGTTCCTCCACAGCACATAGTCCCTGCAATTTTATCATACACTTGTTTCACTTGTTTGCTTACTGTCTGTCTCTCTGAATAGATTATAAACTCCCACAGTACGGGGATTCTGTCTGCTCGTTCCGTGCTGTGTCCTTAATGCCCACTGTTGGGGCACAGAGCAGGGGTAATGGCGCCTGGCACAGAACAGGAGCTAAATCAACACACAGCAAATAAAGAATAAAGGAATAGTAAGATTCTGGCTACGTGATGTGTCAAAAATCCTTCTTTGGATGTTTCATGCAAAAGTTGCTTCTTTTTTTTTTTTTAATTTATGAGAACAAGCCAAAAGCATGTGAGAATAAAACACAATCCACTCCTAGAGTGATTTTGGAGATGCTGCTGCTGCTGCTGCTGCTGCTAAGTCACTTCAGTCGTGTCCGACTCTGTGCGACCCCATAGACGGCAGCCCACCAGGCTCCCCTGTCCCTGGGATTCTCCAGGCAAGAACACTGGAGTGGGGTGCCACTGCCTTCTCCATTTGGAGATGCATAGTGGCCTAAATCACATTAGTGACAAATCACTTCAGGGCACTGATCATTAGTTATATTTTTAAAAATCTTTTAGCAAGCATCCTCTCAATTGAACACTTTACCAACTTTTCTGAAAAGAGAAAAAACAGCCAAAGATCTCAGAAAAATACATACTGAAAATAATAGGTAAAAATTATTAATATATTGTTCTTCAGGTGGTTCAAATTGGATAATTTGCGGGTGCCCAGTCTTCTTCCTCCTCCAGATGGAAGTCATCACAGCCACCTTGCCCAGTATGTCGGAGGCCAAGAAGCACAACCAGCAGGAAGCCTCTGAATTCATCTCATTTCCCTGTTTCACCAGCTGCGCTGACCAGCTTTCACGATCCTCAGCTTCCTGGGGCCCATGTGGTGTGGAATCCTTGCCTTGTGCCCCTGCCTTTGCTGTGGGTGAGCCTGAGGCTGTTAGCAGGGCCAGGAGTCAGAAAGAAGAGCCAGACACGGTGAGGTAAGGGTAGGGAGATTGACTACCAGCTGGAATCTGCTGGGTACCTCTATATCCATCTGCCCATCACCACATCTGATACAACGACCTTCAGAGAGCAATGGCCATTACTTTACTTCCCCCTTCCAAATTTCACGCATGTTCCTCTTATGGCTAACTCTAAATGGAATCATACAGGGAAAGCAATGCTGGGAAACAGTTCCCACTTTAACCAACTTGACAGAACACAAGCCATCTATGTGGTCAGGAAGCTACTCTTAGGAAGTAAGCCCTGAGCTGAGACCCAAGGATGAGAATGTGCCAACCACAGGAAGGCTCCAGGCAAGAGCTTTCAGACAGAGGGAATGATCTGAGCAAAGGCTTAGCTCACGTGAAGAACAGAAAATAGACCAGGGAGCTGGATCATTAGGAGCAGGGCGAGGATGGTATGAAATAGAGTTATGCTGTAAACGGGGAATGGTCAGATTATTGTGGGATTTATAAGGTAAGGAGTATGGACTTTGTCCAAAGTGCAAGTAATCGAAGGGTTTTAAGCTGGGCAGAGAACATGATCAGATTTGAGTTTCCCAAAGATCACACAGGCTGCTGTGAGCTACAGTGCAGGGGATGGGGCAAGAGAGACGGCACTGGTCCACGTTCTCACGTGTATATTTGCGTGTGTGCACTTCTGTACTCTGGATTCCTCAAAGGGGGAGTTCTTGGCCAAGAGGTAAGCACGTCTGACCTTTAGATACGTATCCAGATTGCTTAGATATCACCTCTCTGAAGAGCCTTCTATGACCCTGCCATCTAGGTACGCTGACTCCTGTTCTTCACTCTGTGGCCCCCTATTTATTTTCTTCTTAGCCCTGATAATGGTATATAAGATCTTGTATTTATTTCCTTTTTTTATAATTTGTCTTTCTCATGAAGGCAGGACTTGTCTTATTCACTATTATACTCATTGCCTAGGGCAGTGCCTGGCATAGTAGACAGACAACAAGTGATGATCTATTGAATAGATAATTGCCCTTCAAAGAGCCTGAACAAATTTACACTTTCAGCAACAAGATATCAAAGTCGGGTCCCCAAATTATTTAACCCCAAATGATATTACTACTCGTTTGGAGAGGGACAAATTTAAGTGATATTTGGATATATTATTTACATTATCTAATTAAAACAACAATGTGGTATCTCTATACACTAACCAGAATAGAAAAAAAAAGGGGGGGGCAGGAAAAAAACCTGACAATATCACATTCTGGAAGAATCTGAAACAACCAGAATTCTTGTACATTGCCGGTGGAATATAAGATGATATGACTGCTGATTTATATGCTGATGAATGAAAAAAAATTTTTAAAAACCCTCTTGCACTGCTGGAGGGAATGTAAATTGATACTGCCACTATGGAAGACCATATGGAGATTCCTTTAAAAGCTAGGAATAAAACCACCCTATAACCCAGCAATACCACTTCTAGGCATATACCCTGAGGAAACCAAAACTGAAAAAGACACATGTACTCCAATAGTCATTGCAGCACTGTCTACAATAGCTAAGACATGGAAGAAACCTAGATGTCCATTGACAAATGAATGGATAAAGAAGCTGTGGTACATATATACAATGGAAAACTACTTAGTCATAAAATGGAATGCATTTGAGTCAGTTCTAATGAGGTGGACGAACCTACAGCCTGTTATACAGAGTGACGTAAGTCAGAAAGAGAAAAACAAATATCATCTATTAATGCATATATGTGGGATCTAGAAAGATGGTATTGATGAACCTGTTTTCAGGACAGCAATGGAGATGCAGACACAGAGAACACACTTGTGGGCAAGAGTGGGGGGAGAGGAAGGAGAGGGTGAGATGGAGAGAAGCATGGACACATATGCACTACCGTATGTAAAACAGATAGCCAGTGGGAATTTTGCTGCATGATCCAGGGAACTCAAACCAGGCTCTGTAGCAACTTAGGAGGGTGGGAAAGGGTGGAAGAGGTTCAAGAGGGAGGGGACAGGGGGCGGTCCCAAGACGGCAGAGGAATAAAACAGGGAGACCACATTCTCCCCCACAAATTCATCAGAAGATCATTTGAATGCTGAGCAACTTCCACAAAACAACTTCTATAATGCTGGTGGAGGATACCAGGCACCCAGAAAGGCAGCCCATTCTTTTGAAAGGAAGTAGGATAAAATATAAAAGACAAAAAGAGAGACAAAAGAGTTAGGGACGGACCATCCCAGGGAGGGAGTCGTGAAGGAGGAGAAGTTTCCAAACAGTAGGAAACCCTCTCACAGGCGGGTCTGTGGGGAGTTTTGGAATCTCAGAGGGCAACATAATCGGGAGTTAAAAAAAAAACACAACCCACAGAATAGTGCCTAACCGCAACTGCCAGCGGAGAAATAGCCCAGATGCTTGCATCTGCCACCAGCAGAGAACTTTCCTGCAAAAGGCTCTAACGCTCAGCCTGGCCCACTCATAGAACAAAGGGCTGAGCGAATAAAGGAGAGCTAGCCCGCAGTGTACAGGCCCCTCCCTCCCCACCGGAGGCAGAGAGGCAGGCGTGTGACAGCCAGAGCCAGAAAGCAAGGGGCTGCTCCAATCTCGGCCCCAGAGACAGCATCCTCCACCAAACTGTGAGCAGGCTCCCAGTTGCTAACCATGTCTTCCTGGGATCCTAGACGGTTGACATCTGCCAGGAGGGTCGCAGCCCGAGATCAGCTCCCCAGAGGAGACACACAGGATACCTGACTCGGTGCTCTGGCGGCGCGCTGGGGAAACCGAGTGGCCAGATGGGGAGGTGATTAAGACGCACGGTCCACCTGGGAAAGTGCCCACTTGGGATAGTGTGCTCGCCAAACACCTGGTCACCTGAGCTGCTCAGACCCCGGAAGGGCACAAAACGCATGCCCAACTGAGTCTGTCTTTGCGGAGTACCCAAGAACCTGAGCAGCTTAGACCTGGGAAGTGCATGAAACTGCTTTGGACAGTGCCCCTGCTGAGCACCCTGGAGCCTGAGCAGTGTAGACCCAGGAAGCACACGCCACCTTAAGCTGAGGCAAACCCAGTGTGGTCCATACACTGCAAGCACTTCCCACACATGCCAGCAGGATTTGTTTGCAGTGTCCCTCCTTCCCCACAACACAATAACACATTAAATAAATAAATGACCACCTTCACCCCCTTGTGTCAGAGTGAAAATTAGACACTGAAGAGACTTGCAAACAGAGAAAGCCAAAATAAACAAAGAAGAGGGAACCACTTGAAGTGACAGGCACACAGATTAAAACTCTGTAGTTAACATTGACTAAGCACTGGAGGGGGCCTATAGACCTTGAGAATGAGTACAGCTGAAACAAGGAACTATCTGAAACTGAACTGACCCCACACTGCCCACAACATGTCCAGAGAAATTCCTGGATATATTTTTACTATTATCACTTTATAATTTTTTAAAATTTGAGTTCTTTATTACTCCTTTGATTTTCATTTTTATAAGCTACTATTACTTTGCAAAAAATAAATACCCTATTTTTAAAGCAAATTTCATATATATATATATATTATAATTTTGTGATTGTTTTGTGTTTTTAATATATTTTTTTTGAGAGTCTAATTTCTATTCTAGATTTTTAATCTTTGCTTTCTGGTATTTGTTATCAATTTTGTACCTTTAAGAATCCAATCTTCAGTTCCATTTTCACTTAGGGATGTAATTACTGGCTTGATTGCTTTTTTGCCTTTTGATTCTCCCTTTTCCCCTGCCAGGTCACCTCTATCTTCTCCCTCCCCCATCTCTTCTCTACTTAACTCTGTGAATCTCTCTGGGTGTTCTGGGCTGTGGAGAACACTTGGGGCACTGATTACTGGCTAGACTGGTCTCCCCTTTTGACTCTCCCTCTTTTCCTCCTGATCATCTCTATCTCCTTTCTCCCTCTTCTCTTCTCTATGTAACTCTGTGAATCTATCTGGGTGTTCCAGATTGTGGAGAGCACTTAGGGAATTGATTACTGGCTAGATTGCTCTCTCCCCTTTTGACTCCCCCTCTTCTCCTCCTGGTCCCCTCTATCTCCCTGCTCCCTCTTCTCTTCTCCATGTAACTCTGTGAACCTCTCTGGGTGTCCCTCACTGTGGAGAATTGTTTCACCATTAACATAGATGTTTTATCATCTGTGCTGTATGGATGGAGAAGTCTTGAGGCTACTGTAAGAATAAGACTGAAAGCTAGTGGCAGGAGACTTAACTCCAAAACTTGAGAACATCAAAGAACTCCTGATTCCAGAAAGCATTAGTAGACAAGAGCAGACCTAAAAGCCTCCATACCTACACTGAAACCAAGCTCCATCAAAGAGCTAACAAGTTCCAGAGCAAGACATACCATGCTAATTCTCCAGCAAAGCAGGAACACAGCCCTGAGCATTAAAAGACAGGCTGCCCAAAGCCATGCCAAACCCACAGACACCCCCAAAACTCACTACTGGACACTTCATTGCACTCCAGAGAGGAGAGATCCAGCTCCACCCACCAGAACACAGATGCAAGCTCCCCTAACCAGGAAACCTTGACAAGCCACTAGTCCAATCCCACCCACAGGGAGCAGGCTCCACAATAAAGAGGAACCATGAACTTCCAGCCTACAGAAAGGGCACCCCAAACAGCAATCTAAACAAAATGAAGTGGCAGAAAAATATTCAGCAGGTAAAGAAACATGATAAATGCCCACCAAACCAAACAAAAGAGGAGGCAATAGGGAGTCTACCTGAAAAAGGATTCAATATAATGATAGTTCAGATGATCTAAAATCTTGAAAACATAATGGAGTTACAGATAATAGACTCAAGACAAGGATTGAGAAGATGCAAGAAATGTTTAACAAGGACCTAGAAGAAATAAAGAAGAGTCAATCAATAATGAGTAATGCAATAAATGAGATCAAAAGCACTCTGGAGGGAATCAACAGTAGAATAACCGAGGAAGAAGATAGGATGAGTGAGGTGGAAGATAGAATGGTGGAAACAAATGAAGCAGAGAGGGGAAAAGAAAAAGAAATTAAAAGAATGAGGACAACCTCAGAGACCTCTGGGACAATGTTAAATGCCCCAACATTCAAATCATAGGAGTCCCAGAAGAAGAAGACAAAAAGAAAGGGCATGAGAAAATACTTGAGGAGATAATAATTGAAAACACCCCGAAAATGTGGAAGGAAATAGCCACCCAAGTTCAAGAAACTCAGAGTCCCAAACAGGATAAACCCAAGGTGAAACACCCCCAGACACATACTAATCAAACTAACGGAGATCAAACACAAAGAGCAAATACTAAAAGCAGCAAGGGAAAAGCAACAAATAACACACAAGGGGATCCCCATAAGGATAAAAACTTTCTCTTCAGGCCAGAAGGGAATGGCAGAACATACTTAAAGTGATGAAAGAGAAAAACCTACAACCCAGATTACTATATCCAGCAAGGATCTCATTCAAATATGAAGGCAAAATCAAAAGCTTTACAGACAAGCAAAAATTCAGAGAATTCAGCACCACCAAACCAGCTCTTCAATAAATGCTGAAGGATTTTCTCCAGACAGGAAACACAGAAAAGGTTTATAAACTCAAACCCAAAACAACAAACTAAATGGCAATGGGATCATCCTTATCAATAATTACCTTAAATGTAAATGGTTTGGATGCCCCAACCAAAAGACAAAGACTGGCTGAATGGATACAAAAACAAGACCCCTATATATGCTGTCTACAAGAGACCTACCTCAAACCAAGGGACACATACAGACTGAAAGTGAAGGGCTGGAAAAGATATTTCATGAAAATGGAGACCAAAAGAGAGCAAGAGTAGCAATACTTATATCAGATAAAATAGACTTTGAAATAAAGACTGTAAAAAGAGACAAAGAAGGACACTACATAATGATCAAAGGATCAATCCAAGAAGAAGCTATAACAATTATAAATATATATGCACCAAACATAAGAGCACCTCAATACATAAGGCAAATGCTAACAAGTATGAAGGAGGAAATTAATGGTAACACAATAATAGTGGGAGACATTAATACCCCACTCACACCTATGGATAGATCAACTAAACAGAAAATTAACAAAGAAACAGAAACTTTAAATGATACAATGGACCAGTTAGACCTAACTGATATCTATAGGACATTTCACCCCAAAATGATGAATTTCACCTTTTTTGCAAGTGCACATGGAACATTCTCCAGGATAGATCACATCCTGGGCCATAAATCTAGCCTTGGTAAATTCAAAAAAACTGAAGTCATTTCAAGCATCTTTTCTGATCACAGTGCTGTAAAATTTGATGTCAACTACAGGGAAAAAAATTGTTAAAAATACAAACACATGGAGGCTAAACAACACACTTCTGGATAACCAACAAATAATGGAGGAAATCAAAATATGCACAGAAACTAATGAAAATGAAAACACAACAGCCCAAAACCTATGGGATTCAGTAAAAGCAGTGCTAAGGGGAAGGTTCATAGCAATACAAGCTTACCTCAAGAAACAAGAGAAAAATCAAATAAACAACCTAAGTTTACACCTAAAGCAACTAGAAAGAGAAGAAATGAAGAACTCCAGGGTTAGTGGAAGGAAGGAAAATCATAAAAATTAGAGCAGAAATAAGTGAAAAAGAAACAAAGGAGACTATAGCAAAAATCTACAAAACTAAAAGCTAGTTCTTTGAGAAAATAAATAAAATAGACAAACCATTAGCCAGACTCATCAAGAAAAAAAGGAAGAATCATATCCACAAAATTAGAAATGAAAATGGAGAAATCACAACAGACAACACAGAAACAAAAAGGATCATAAGAGACTATTATCAGCAACTATATGCCAATAAAAGGGAAACCTTGGAAGAAATGGACAAATTCTTAGAAAAGTATAACTTTCCAAAACTGAACCAGGAAGAAATAGAAAATCTTAACAGATCTATCACAAGCACAGAAATTGAAACTGT
>NW_011494755.1:9211195-9211786 GCF_000754665.1 Bison bison bison
GGCAAGAATATACAATGGAGAAAAGACAATCTCTTCAACAAGTGGTGCTGACAAAACTGTCAACCACCTGTAAAAGAATGAAACTAGAACACTTTCTAACACCATACACAAAAATAAACTCAAAATGGATTAAAAATCTAAATGTAAGATCAGAAACTATAAAACTCCTAGGATAAACATAGACAAAACACTCTTTGACATAAATCACAGCAAAATCCTATATGACCCACCTCCCAGAGTCAGTTCAGTTCAGTTCAGTCACTCAGTCGTGTCCAACTCTTTGCAACCCCATGGACTGCAGCATGCCAGGCCTCTCTGTCCATCACCAACTACCAGAGTCCACCCAAACCCATGTCCATTGAGTCAGTGATGCCATCCAACCATCTCATCCTCTGTTGTCCCCTTCTCCTCCTGCCATCAATCTTTCCCAGCAACGGGGTCTTTTCAGATGAGTCAGCTCTTCCTATCAGGTGGCCAAAGTACTGGAGTTTCAGCATCAGCATCAGTCCTTCCAATGAATATTCAGGACTGATTTCCTTTAGGATGGACGGGTTGGATCTCCTTGCAGTCCAAGGCACTCTCAAGTGTCTT
>NW_011494755.1:9211886-9212598 GCF_000754665.1 Bison bison bison
CATATTAAAAAGATCATACATCATGATCAAGTGGGCTTTATCCCAGGGATGCAAGGATTCTTCAATATTCACAAATCAATCAATGTGAAACACCACATTAACAAACTGAAAGATAAAAACCATACGATTATCTCAGTAGATGCAGAGAAAGCCTTTAACAAAATTCAACACATATTTATGACATTTACGCTCTCCAGAAAGCAGGCATAGAAGGAAATACCTCAACATAATAAAAGCCATATATGATAAACCCACAGCAAACATTATCCTCAATGGTGAAAAATTGAAAGCATTTCCCCTAAAGTCAAGAAAAAGACAAGAGTGCCCACTCTCACCACTACTATTTAATATAGTTTTGGAAGTTTTAGCCACAGCAATCAGAGAAGAAAAGGAAATAAAAGGAATCCAGATTGGAAAAGAAGAAGTAAAACTCTCACTGTTTGCAGATGACATGATCCTTTACATAGAAAACCCTAAAGACATGACGAGAAAATTACTAGAGCTAATCAATGAATATAGTAAAGTTGCAGGATACAAAATTAACACAGAGAAATCCTGCCAGGAGCCGGCATGAGGAGCTCCACCCATGGCAAAGGTCATGAGGAAGGAGGCTCGGCATACTCAAAGGCGGGATGGAGCCTCAGGAGTCCCCCTGGATATTCTCGAGCATCTACCCCCAAAAACCAGAGTCTGCCTACTTTACTGCTTTGTG
>NW_011494755.1:9212698-9213057 GCF_000754665.1 Bison bison bison
GGACAAATTCTTAGAAAAGTATAACTTTCCAAAACTGAACCAGGAAGAAATAGAAAATCTTAACAGATCCATCACAAGCACAGAAATTGAAACTGTCATAAAAAATCCTCCAACAAACAAAAGCCCAGGACCAGATGGCTTCACAGGTGAATTCTACCAAAAATTTAGTAGGAGAGGATAACACCTATCCTACTCAAACTCTTCCAGAAAACTGCAGAGGAAGGTAAACTTCCAAACTCATTCCATGAGGCCACCATCACCCTAATACCAAAACCAGACAAAGATGCCACAAAAAAAGAAAACTACAGGCCAATATCACTAATGAACATAGATGCAAAAAATCTTCAACAAAATTCTAG
>NW_011494755.1:9213157-9213664 GCF_000754665.1 Bison bison bison
GGAGCTCCACCCATGGCAAAGGTCATGAGGAAGGAGGCTCGGCATACTCAAAGGGGGATGGAGCCTCAGGAGTCCCCTGGATATTCTCGAGCATCTACCCCCAAAACCAGAGTCTGCCTACTTTACTGCTTTGTGCTCTTACCTCTGACTTTACTGGGGGCTGTCCCCCACCACCATCTTGCTCTCTCTGATAAAAAGTTAACTTACAGCTCCAGTTAATAAGTTCCTGGGCATTAGGAGTGTTTAAATCCAAACCCCTTAGATAGCTCTCTAACTCACCTGACAAGTTTACCCGGATTCCTACAGCTATGCATATGATTGTTTACAAGGAAGCTTAAGATATTTAAATAGCTTAGAGCCTCTCAGAGAGTTAGAAACTGTCAGAATAAAACTAGTAAAAGATTTCATTGATGAGCCAATGCTTGCTGCCAAGTTTCCACATCCCCTGTATTGTATCCTTGAATGTATATTAATTAATATAGTTGGTATGTAAGAAAAAATAAGTAG
>NW_011494755.1:9213792-9214785 GCF_000754665.1 Bison bison bison
TATTATCCTCTATGTGCAACTTAGGGTATAAAAGCCCCTGTTGAAAATAAAGCTACGGGCCTTGCTCACCGAAGCTTGGTCTCCCCATGTCATTCCTTTTCTCAATTTCTGGCTGAAGTTTCCATCTGGAGCATGGAGGTCCTCTGCGACCACTTATTTGCCTGGGCTTCTAAGACCCACTCGAGAAGGTGCCTAAGGTGGGGCACCTTCCGCTATTCGAGAGGGCGCCTGCGGCCTCCGTGGTCAGAGCAAGTTTGGTGTCACGAACTTTATTGATTTCCCACGTAAACCAGTTATTATTGAGCATCTAATAAATCTCTCAGCCTTTGTTATCCCTTAATCGCCGACGCCGTCATCCTGAGGGAATTCCTGGATCCAACCGGGGCTGGACCCTAGCAAAATCCCTTGCATTCCTATACACTAACAATGAGAAAACAGAAAGGGAAATTAAAGAAACAATTCCATTCACCATTGCAATGAAAAGAATAAAATACTTAGGAATAAATCTGCCTAAAGAAACAAGAGACCTATATATAGAAAATTATAAAACACTGATGAAAGAAATCAAAGATTATACAAATAGATGAGGAAACATACCATGTTCATGGATTGGAAGAATCAATATAGTGAAAATGAGTATATTACCCAAAGAAATCTACAGATTCAATGCAATCCCTATCAAGCTACCAATGGTATTTTTCACAGAAATGAACAAATAATTTCATAATTTGTATGGAAATACAAAAAAATCTCGAATAGCCAAAGCAATCTTGAGAAAGAAGAATGGAACTGGAGGAATCAACCTGCCTGACTTCAGATTATACTCCAAAGCTACAGTCATCAAGACAGTATGCTACTGGCACAAAGACAGAAACATAGATCAATGGAACAAAATAGAAAGCCCAGAGATAAATCCACGCACCTATGGACACCTTATCTTTGACAAAGGAGGCAAGAATATACAATGGAGAAAAGACAATCTCTTCAACAAGT
>NW_011494755.1:9215670-9216585 GCF_000754665.1 Bison bison bison
CTTCGGTGCTCAGCCTTCTTCATAGTCCAACTCTCAAATCCATACATGACCACTGGAAAAACCATAGCCTTGACTAGATGGACCTTTGTTGGCAAAGTAATGTCTCTGCTTTTCAATATGCTGTCTAGGTAAGTCATAACTTTTCTTACAACGAGTAAGCGTCTTTTAATTTCATGGCTGCAGTCACCATCTGCACTGATTTTGGAGCCCAAAAAATAAATTCAGCCACTGTTTCCCAATCTATGTGCCATGAAGTGATGGGACCAGATGCCATGATCTTAGTTTTCTGAATGTTGAGCTTTAAGCCAACTTTTGACTCTCCACTTTCACTTTCATCAAGAGGCTCTTTAGTTCTTCTTCACTTTCTACCATAAGGGTGGTGTCATCTGCATATTTGAGGTTATTGTATTTCTCTTGGCAATCTTGAATCCAGCTTGTGCTTCCTCCAGCCCAGCATTTCTCATGAGGTACTCTGTATACAAGTTAAATAAGCAGGGTGATAATATACAGCCTTGAGGTACTCCTTTTCCTATTTGGAACCAGTCTGTTGTTCCATGTCCAGTTCTAACTGTTGCTTCCTGACCTGCATACAGGTTTCTCAAGAGGCAGGTCAGGTGGTCTGGTATTCCCATCTCTTGAAGAATTTTCCACACTTTGCTGTGATCCACACACTCAAAGGCTTTGGCATAGTCAATAAAGCAGAAGTAGATGTTTTTCTGGAACACTCTTGCTTTTTCAATGATCCATCGGATGTTGGCCATTTGATCTCTGGTTCCTCTGCCTTTTCTAAAACCAGCTTGAACATCTGGAAGTTCACAGTTCATGTATTGCTGAAGCCTGGCTTGGAGAATTTTGAGCATTACTTTGCTAGCGTGTGAGATGAGTGCAATTGTGTGGTAGTTTGAACATTCTTTG
>NW_011494755.1:9217183-9218766 GCF_000754665.1 Bison bison bison
TCCTTTATTGAGCCCATCTTTGCATGAAATGTTCCCTTGGTATCTCTAATTTTCTTGAAGAGATCTCTAGTCTTTCCCATTATATTGTTTTTCTCTATTTCTTTGCATTGATCACTGAAGAAGGCTTGCTTATCTCTCCTTGCTGTTCTTTGGAACTCTGCATTCAAATGGGTACATCTTTCCTTTTCTCCTTTGCTTTTTGCTTCTCTTCTTTTCACAGGTATTTGTAAGGCCTGCTCAGACAACCATTTTGCTTTTTTGCATTTCTTTTTCTTGGGGATGGTCTTGAGTTCTGTCTCCTGTACAATGTCATGAACCTCTATCCATAGTTCATCAGGCACTCTGTCTATCAGATCTATTTCTTACTTAAGAAATGTAAAATTTCTTAAGATTAAATCTATTTCTCACTTCCACTTGTATAGTCATAAGGGATTTGATTTAGGTCATACCTGAATGGTCTAGTGGTTTTCTCCATTTTCTTCAATTTCAGTCTGAATTTGGCAATAAGGAGTTGATGATCTGAGCCACAGTCAGCTCCCAGTCTTGTTTTTGCTGACTGTATAGAGCTTTTCCATCTTTGTCTGCAAAGAATATAATCAATCTGATTTCAGTGTTGACCATCTGGTGATGTCCATGTGTAGTCTTCTCTTGTGTTGCTGGAAAAGGGTGTTGCTATGACCAGTGCGTTCTCTTGGCAGAACTCTATTAGTCTTTGCCCTGCTTCATTCTCTACTCCAAGGCAAAATTTGCATAAAAGCAAAAATAAATAAATGGGACCTAATTAAACTTAAAAGCTCTTGCACAACTAAGGAAACTATAAATAGGGTGAAAAGACATCCTTCAGAATGGGAGAAAACAATAGCAAACAAAGCAACGGACAAAGAATTAATCTCAAATATGTACAAGCAGCTCATGCAGCTCAATACCAGAAAAATAAACAACCCAATCCAAAAAATGGGCCAAAGAACTAAACAGACATTTTTCCAAAGAAGACACACAGATGGCTAACAAACACATAAAAAGATGCTCCACATCACTGAGACAATACATTTCTGTTGTTTTAAGCCACCTAGTTTGTGGTAATCTGTTCCATCAGCCCCACGAAGTGAAAATGCATACCTTTGTATTCTGCCCAGTAATGAGCTCTACCCTATGGAATAGGCCCTTGTGTATGATATCACTGCAGAATTCACACAAGCTTTGTCATCAGTTCAGTTCAGTTCAGTCCAGTCATTCAGTCGTGTCCAACTCTGTGACCCCATGGACTGCAGCACGCCAGGCCTCCATGTCCATCACCAACTCCCAGAATTTACTCAAACTCATGTCCATTGAGTCAGTCATGCCATCCAACCATCTTATCCTCTGTCGTCCCCTTCTCCTCCTGCCTTCAATGTTTCCCAGCATCAGGGTCTTTTTAAATGAGTCAGCTCTTCGCATCAGTTGGCCAAATATTGGAGTTTCAGCTTCAGCATCAGTCCTTCCAATGAACACCCAGGACTGATCTCCTTTAGGATGGACTGGTTGGATCTCCTTGCAGTCCAAGGGACTCTCAAGAGTTTTCTCCAACACCACAGTTCAAAAGC
>NW_011494755.1:9218866-9224533 GCF_000754665.1 Bison bison bison
CAGTTCAAAAGCATCAATTCTTTGGTGCTCAGCTTTCTTTATAGTTCAACTCTCACATCCATACATGACCACAGGAAAAACCATAGCCTTGACTAGATGGACCTTTGTTGGCAAAGTAATGTCTCTGCTTTTCACATATGCTATCTAGGTTGGTCATAACTTTCCTTCCAAGGAGTAAGCGTGTTTTAATTTCATGGCTGCAGTCACCATCTGCAGTGATTTAATACAGTATAGGTTCAGATTAATATGGTAGTTTAAAGGAGAGATTAATATAGATAAGTGTGGTAAAAGAAATGACAGCACTGAGACAAAAGTCATAGTATAATCAAAGATAAAGATATAAGGACTTCCCTGGTGGTCCAGTAGTTAAAAACTCACCTTCCAGTGCCAGAGACACAGGTTCAATCCCTGGTCAGGGAACTAAGATCCCACATTCTGCAAGGCAACTAAGCCCATGTGCCACAACTACTGAGCCAGTGAGCCTCAACTAGAGAGCCTGCCTGCTGCAAACTACAGAGCTTCCATGCTCTGGAGCCCATGCACCACTAGAGAGAAGCCCACACACAACAAAGAGCCCATACACCTTTGATCCTAAATGCCACAAATGAAGATCTTGCATGCCACAAGTAAGACCTGATGCAGCCAAAAATAATATTCTTTAAAGATAAAGATATAAAAAGTACATGACATGACAAAGAGTCAATGATACTAATTCAGGTATATGTCTTCAGAAAGCAGAGGTAAAAATAAGAAAGGAAAAATAAAACAGGATCATATAATAACAACTTCTGACAAACAGAAATACAATGTAGTAGAACATAGAAAAATGAAGTACCCTGTCATAGTAGCAATATGATAAATGTGTTATGTTTTAGATGAAGTGCTTGTTAATTTCATCTAAAATGGATAACAGAATAAGGCTATCAAATTCAGCAAAGAAAGTATTATATAAATGACATGGGCCTGGATTAGGATAATACATAAGAATTTAGTATGTGTTATAAAACACAAAAAGAAAAAGAAACAAAAATGTACTGACATTGATTAAGAAGAATTTCTTGAAAATGAGGTTCATAAGTATATTTGATTTCTATCCAAGAAAGCTGGAATTAATGGTGCTGATACTAATAAAGGAGCTAATAGTGCCAGGTAATAGTGGTACAAATGATAGAACTACTGAAGAAGGAAAAAGAGGCTACTAAGAGAAAGTTGGTGATTTCACGTTTTACCATAAAGTGGTAAAACTTGACCATAAAGAACTAAAGTGGATGCACGATACTGGATGCTTGGGGCTGGTGCACTGGGACGACCCAGAGGGATGGTATGGGGAGGGAGGAGGGAGGAGGGTTCAGGATGGGGAACACATGTATACCTGTGGCGGATTCATTTTGATATTTGGCAAAACTAATACAATTATGTAAAGTTTAAAAATAAAATAAAATTAATTTAAAAAAAAAAGAACTAAAGTGAAGTGGGACATTCAAACAGAGATATACTCTAAGCAGGGAAGCTATGGGGAATTCAAATGAGATATGTGAGCTGAAAAAGATGTATCAGGGAATTAATGACATGGGAGGACTATTTTTGAGGATATCAGAATGCATGAATTCTTTGGGATAAGAAATAAACAACTAAAATATAAACCTTAAAAGGACATGCATTTCTGCTAGGGAGGAAGTGAAACTAACAAAAAAAGCACCTGGAAAGAGATTAAAACAGAAAGTAATCTAGTGATGTCACACAAGCAAAGACAAAATATCAAAATGCAGCAGAAAGCTTGAGCATGGAAAGGACTAAGAACAGGCTTCCATCAAGAAAGAATTCAGGGTTCAGGTGTCCCTTAAAAACAATTTCAGTAGAAAAACAGACAAAGTGCAAGTCGCTCAGTCATGTCCGACTCTTTGCAACCCCATGGACTATACAGTCCATGAAATTCTCCAGGCCAGAATACTGAAGTGGGCAGCCTATCCCTTCTCCAGGGAATCTTCCCAACTCAAGAATCGAACTGGAGTCTCCTGCATTGCAGGCAGATTCTTTACCAACTGAGCTAAAAACAGATAATCAGAGTCTAAATTTGAAGATTAAAGCAGAATAGAATTGAGGCTGTTAGGCAGGAGTATGAAAAGTTTGATAATGAAAGGAGAGAATAAGATTAAAAGGTAAATAAAAAAGTATTGTTACATACGATGTTCTTATAAAAGAAAAAAATTTTGAATGTCTAAAATTAGAACAAGGAGAGACTAAATTATGAAATAATCATTAAATCAAGGTCCTAAAACAAATAGAAAAAAACTGAGTCTAGGGAACAAACAGAGAGACTCATTAATGAAAGAGGACTATCCCTTCCTCTGAGATCACTAAGATATGTGAGAAATGAAGTTGAATGCTGCTCCTACTAGGCAAACTGTTTTATACACAGATAAGAGAAGGCTCCGTCCATGGGATTCTCCAGGCAAGACTACTGGGGTGGGCTGTCATTTCCTTCTCCAGTCCGTGGGGTTGCAGAGTCAGATGTGACTGAGGATACTTAGCACGCACGCAAGAGGAGGCTCTGCACAGTGGACACGAACCAGCATTTCCAAGTCTACCACCTCCTACCAACACTAAAATTAGAACCTCGTACCACCATTGCAATGGACAGATGAACTATTATTTACAAAGATTTCTAGCTACTTGATTGTAACTTAGTTACCTGATTCTTTCTTGGCTAAGTATTTTGTTACATTTCTCCATTTTTTCCCTCTGTTATCTATTAATACGGTTCTTTCTACTTAGCTTCCCTCATAGCTCAGTTGGTAAAGAATCCGCCTGTGATGCAGGAGACCCCAGTTCAACTCCTGGGTCAGAAAGATCCATCGGAGAAGGGAAAGGCTACACACTCCAGTATTCTCGCCTGGAGAATTCCATGGACTAAGTCCATGGGGTTGCAAAGAGTCAGATGTGACTAAGCAACTTTTACTTTCACTTTCCTACTTAGAAGATAATATTTGATTTAAAAAGCTGATGCTAATAATCTTGGTGAAGGATATGGGCTTGGGTGTTTATGATGGATCTCAAAATTGTGTCTTAAGTTGTCTTCAGGAACTCTGAAATATAGGAATGTTGTTGCCGTTAAGGCAACATAATTAAGTTATCTGTGTACAGTATTTTGAAGAAAGAAGAAATTGAGTGTTTATTAATAAAGGAAATACCTTGTCTCCATGCACAAATAAAATTTAAGATCTCTGGTCCCTAAACTCAAAGACCAGCTCAGATAAGTACCTGTAAATACCATAATCCCATACACTGACATTTGAGGGGAAAGCCGTGGTGTGTGTGTGTGTTAAGTTGCTTCTGTCATCACTTTGCAATCCCATGGACTGTAGCTTGCCAGGCTCCTCTCCATGGGATTTTCCAGGCAAGAATATTAGAATGGTTTGCTATTTCCTTCTCCAAAAGTCATGGTAATCTATAGTAACTACAAAGCTATACTTAACCAATGAGACAAAACTCCTAAAACTGTTATCACTTCCTTATATAGTATCTGACAATGGCATGATTCTTTTCATTACCACAAGATAAAGTTCCACTGGCACACCTTTCAATGCCACTGGTTCCCAGAACACCAAACAAATACCTGCTTACAAAGGGCTCATGCATGCAAACTACTTATGAAAGAAAGAGTAAAGTGAACGACTCAAAATGACAAAGTAAAGGGCTAGGGCTAGGAAGTTGTTCAAAAAGAGTTCAGGGTTCTAAAGTTCTAAATTCAAGAGTGACCAAAAATACTTATTTGGTACCTACTATGTATCTGGTGAGAGTATACAGAAGCAATGCAGAAGTTTTCCTATTAAAAACACTGAAAGTAATAAATCTATCTACTATAAATATAGAAACATAAACTATACACAAGAGATAACAGAAAGTGTATAGGTATCATAAGTAATCATGCATAAATGGACATGATTACAACCCTATTGATGGCAGCAGTACATGTAGAGAAATATGGATCAATCAAAAATAAAGTGATGGTAACAGAACACAGAAAAAAACAGATGTTAGAGAGATGCAAAAAATGGTAGTCTGTGCCTATTCATACATAACCTGGAGGAGAAGAGATCAGCATCAAATATTAGCTAGATCTGTTTATCTCAGTAAGCAGGTGGAGTTTATTGTGGGGCTAGAACTAATAAGATAACAATATTCAAGACCTTCACAAATTTGCATCACACAATTAACTCCCTTTAGGATAATTTCACACTTGCCAAGTAGTATTAGTTTTTGCATCCACAGATTTAACAACCATATATCAAGTAGCATTTACTATAGAAAAAAGATCTGCATATAAGTGGACCTGTGCAGTCCAAATCTGCATTGTCCAAGCTGAGATATATATATATATATATATCAGCCTTTTTTTTTTTTTTTACTACTAAGCTACTCCTATCCCAATACGATACTACACTAATTACTGTTGTTTTTTACATAAGTTTATCATGTAGATAAATTTTCTGTGAGTGTTCTTTACAGAAAATTTTGGGCAATTTTTTTGTATTTTAAGTTTCAGATGAAGTTGAAGTTGAAAATAAATGTGATCACTCCATTCTTAAACATCTTGTTAGGGGAGTGGGGTTGGAGGTTAAGAATTACACAACCATCCATGATGGAATAAAAGAAACTGGATTCACCCTCTTAGCTTAAAGAACTTAGAAACTGGACAAAAACATATAAAACAGTGGTTTTAAGACACTGAATAACAGTGCAGAACCATGATGCTTGAAAAATAGATCCAGTGAGCTCTACAATTGCCCCAGTCTGCATCCTGGAGGAAGACTTCAGGATAAATTTTCAGGGAAGAATATTTCAAAGAGAGCCCAGGGGTTCACTGACTTGAGGAGAAAGAGATCAGATAATAGGAAGGCCAAAGAGTTTACAGTATTCAAACCAGATTACTCAACAGGAATGAGCTGCACAACAACATATAAAAATAACATATGAAAAAGCAGAGTTTATGTCAGGAATGTAAGTTGGATTAATGTTTAAAAGTCAGGAAATAAAACTACTAAAAGAATAAAAGGAAAAACCATATGCCATAGATGTAGAAAAAAAGCATTTGATAAAATTCAATATGCTTTCACGATAAGAAAGCAAAAAGAAACCTCTTAGACTAGGGATAAAAAGGATTTTTTCAAATTAATAAGGGATATCTTATTAACAGTGGCAGGTGGATTCAGTAGTTGTGGCGCATGAGCTTAGATGCTGTGCAGCATGTGGGATCTTCCCAGATCAGGGGTCAAACTGTGTCTCCTGCATTAGCAGGCAGACTCTTTACCAGTGAGCCACCAGGGAAGCCCTTAAAAATAATAATAATAATTTTATTTATTATAAGCTTTGTTTTAAATAACCCTAAGTATTTTAAAGAAAATCCCATGGATGGAGGAGCTTGGTGGGCTGCAGTCCATGGGGTCACTACAAGTCGGACAGGACTGAGCGACTTCACTTTCACTTTTCACTTTCATGCATTGGAGAAAGAAATGGCAACCTACTCCAGTGTTCTTGCCTGGAGAATCCCAGGGACAGCAGAGCCTGGTGGACTGCCGTCTATAGGGTCGCACAGAGTCGGACACGACTGAAGCGACTTAGCAGCAGCAGCAGCAGCAGCAGCAACAGGTTAGAATAGTCTTCTAT
>NW_011494755.1:9224633-9226281 GCF_000754665.1 Bison bison bison
TCTGATGTTCTTTAATGCTTCCTTGAAGAACCAAGTTTCCATCTGGTATTATTTCCCTTCAGTCTAAAGAAATTTATGGTATTTGGGGATAAATTCTCTTAATTCATTTATCTAAAATGTCATTATTTCACCTCCATTTTCTAAAGGATATATTTGCTGGCTATTGAATTCGAGGTTGAGGTTGAAGGTTTTTGTTTGTTTTTCTGCAGCATTTTAAGGATACTGATCCACTGTTGTCTTCTGGCCTCCACAGTTTTTGATGATAAGTCACCAATCATTAAAATTGTTTTTATCACATAAAATGTGTCATTTTCTTCTCTGGCTTTATTTCTATCTTCAAGTGTGTTTAGGATGTTTCTAATCATGGTTTTCTTCATTTTTATCCTATTAGGAGTTTGCCAAGATTCTCAAATCAGTATATCATTTACCAAGCTTGGGGAAATAGCCATTATATCTTCAAATATTTAGTATGTCCCATTCTCTCCTCACTCTCCTTTTGGGACTTCATCTACATAGGTGTAAGACTTTTTTTTTTTTTGGTCCCACAGGTCGCAGGTTAATGTCTTGTCATCATTTTTCTCTCACTTGTTTGATCATTTCTACGGATCTATTTCAAGGCAGTGACTCTTTTCCCTGTAATTTACATTTGGTACATTTATCTTGTGAATTTTAAATTTCAGACATTGTGTTTTCAGTTCTAGAATTTTATTTTGGTTTTTCTTTCATTTCCATTTCTTCCTTGAGTTAAAAAATCTTTATTCATTTGGAGCATATTTTATTTCATTAAGCATAGTTATAATATCTATAATAATATCCTCATTTGCTATTCCAATTTCTGGGTTGGTTGTCTGTTTTCTTGAAATGTGGTCACATTTTCCTAATCTGAATTTTCTTGTATCCTAGATATTGTGAGTGATAAATCATGACAATTCAGGATTCTGTATATTTCTTGGAGGAGTGTTAATGCTTTTATCAAGTAATTAACATTGTTGAACTCAAACTTTAAACTCTTTCTCTGCAGTAGCAGCGCAAAAGAAAGCTCAGTTCAAAAGACAAAAAGATAGTTGTGCCACCATGCATGGTTCACGGTCAGCCGGAGACTAGGGCAGTTTATTCACGTAATTTGAGGTCCTCCCTCTTTGTGCCTCTTTTCTGGGATTCTCTCCTCATTTTCCAGTAGCTGAGGTTGCTATAAACTCAGTCTTGTGGTTTTTCATGTTAAAAAAAAAAAAAAAAAACTGTGTGTTTTCTCTCAAATTATCTTCCTCTGCCACATCAGATTCTATCTAATGAGGGTGTCATACTTTATTTAATCAATTAATTGGCAATTGACTGCTTTATCCAACTTCTCTGTATTCTGTGATCACTATATTACACCTTAACTGTGTATCATAGAAGAGATTCCTGGAAGTAGGAGTGCAGTGTACACTGTCAGATTTACATTTAAATAGGTTGTACTAACTTGACTACGAAAAGCACTGTATGAGAGATCTTTTTTTTTTTGCAAACCATTTGTCTCAGCCAAAAAAAAAAGATTTTTTTTTCAAATGTCTAACTGGGAAAATGAAATCCTTTAAAAATAAAAATGAAAATTACCTCTTTACTATGCTCCTCCTCATCAGAGAGGATGCCCATACTCTTTCTCTCT
>NW_011494755.1:9226381-9234772 GCF_000754665.1 Bison bison bison
AGAGAGAGAGAGAGAGATCTTGCTTTCTACCTCTCTTGCAAACCTGATTATTTAAAATTTTTGATTTAATGGAAAATTTTCTTACTTTTTCCTCTTCTGTATGTTCAGCATCTTTCTCTTTCCACACCTTCAGATTCTAAAACATGTATGTCTGGAAAGCTCTTTCATCATATATATATGACTTGCTTCTGCACTCTTCAAGACTGTGTCACCACTAAGTGAGATTGAGCTTACTCCATCACCACTACCGTCAAATTTAAAACTGCATTCTCTTACAATTGCATTCCCCTTCTCTGTTTTGTCCTTTGCCATACCACTCATCACCCTCTGTCATATTCTATATTTTGCTTACAGTTTGAACTGTATGGGTCCAATTATACATGGATATTTTTCAATAAATATATACAGTACTACACAATCCATGGTTGGTTGAGTTCTTGGATATGGAGGATTTGGAGGGCCAACTATAGGACTTAAGCATTCTCAGATTTTGGTAACTGGCTGGTCCTGGAACCAATCCCCTGTGGGGCAACTATATTTACATTTACTGCCTGTCTCCCACTCTAGAATTAAGCTGAGGACAAGATTTCTTTCCTTCTTTTTTTGTTGACTGCTATGTCCCTAAGATTTATAATAGTGTCCAGCAAATAATATACACGTGATCAAAAGTTCATGAAGAAATAAATGTTTTATAACTGTTAATATAATAACTAACTCCACAGATATATGCCCTTCCTCTTCTTTATACTGAAGAAATATTTCAGGAACATTTAAAAATATTTTAAAATTTTACTTAAACAATTATTCAGATTAGTGATTCTCAAAGTGTGGTCCCCGACCAACATCATCATCTTCTGTAAACTTATTTAAAATGCAAATTCTCAGGCCAGATCACAAACCTACTGAGTCAGAAATTTTGTGGATGGGGCCTGTTTCTAAAGTCTTTCTAGTAACAAGCCTTCCAGGCCATTGTGATGCATGCCCAACCAACCGTATCATTGATTTGGACTCACATCTGTATGTCTATTTTCTTTCACTGTTTGCCTCTAGTCATTTTCAAATATTATTTCCTCATTCATTGATGCTAAATTTTAATTCATTTTTTACTGCACAGGATGAATTTCAGCATTCATTTTTAATGTTCAGGCACACTATACTCTTGACCATCCCAGGTGTGGCACTATTGTGGGTTCTCCAAGAGATGTAAGAAAGTTAATCTGGTCATACATGCAACTGCTTTATTCTTCTAAAAAGTGAGATTTATTACAGCTCTAGACAGTGATGAATTCATTCTGTGTATAGTGCCAGATTTTCATTTGGTAATAAATTACTGATGGAAATGACTTTCAGATTTCATTGTCTTCACCTGAGAGTACATAAGTTACTTGGTAATGAGTGCATAATATTCATGAGTTGATCTTTCAATACATGCATGTGTACATGTACACACACAAACACAAGTTCTATTTTAAATATTTATACCTTTCAATTCTCAAAAAAATGAGGTCAGTAGGCAGCTGCTGGGACTGGAAATATTTGCAAAGATAGCATTTAACCACATATTATTAAGGATCTATAATTATCCTAGAACAGTACTTATTTATTTGAAATATTTATTGAGAAGTATTGACCATGACTAGAGTCCTTCTTACCAACTCATGTTTATTCTGAGGAACAAATCAGGTAATGTAGTGAATGTGCTATGAAAAATGTAAAAGATGACATATATATCAAATATTATTCTCTTATATTACAAAACCATTTTTTGTCCTTATGTTACTGTTTTTAGTGTAACAACTTACATTTTAGAACAGTTCAGCTGTATTTTTAAATCTATAACTCATGAGGAAAATAGGAAAACAGGTTTCCTGTGCAAACCCAAATGGATTAACAGTACCTTCTAGAATGCATGCTTGAGAATATTCTGAGGCCAAGTCTAGATTCACTCAGAAAGAGTGCACTGATCTATTCACAAGGTCTGCTATTGGGCAAGAACAGGAAGTAGAGCCATTTGTTGCAGTACATTTGAAATCCCAGATTGAGGTATTTGTATAAAAGCACTTTGAATATGAGACAAAGTGGAGTGATTGTTCAGAAAACCCCTTTTATTCAGCTACAATCACAGTTCATCTTCAGTCTTTAAAATTATAGTAAATAAAAGAAACAGCTCCAAGTAATAGTTGTAATTTATTATTTTAATGAAAGAATATGTTTGATAAGAAAAGCCTTTGTGAATTCAATATCAAATTTAATACCATATGCTCATTTATGAATAAGCCTAGAAACTTTTACTTAGTCAAATCACATCACAGAGTGGGTTCAGTGAAAATTTTCATTAGTGTTGATTTATACATATTAAAAGGATTTTAATTGTGAAAATAATATAAGTACATGATTTTAAAATTTAAGCAGTATACAATAAAGAGGAGGTCTCTCTCCTATCCCAGACCTCATTCCTGTACGCCTGTGCCCAAAGGCAACCCCTAAGTTTCTTCTGTATTTTTTCAAGCCAATCTATTTACATAAAAAAACATGTATATACACATACACACATACATACATACACACAAATACATGTATACAAACATATTAATATATACATACACAGAGACAGACATGCAAACACACACACACCCTTTTGTACATAGATGGGAACAAACTATATACATAGTTGAGCAACCTGCTTATTTCACCCAACAATGTTATCTTTGATAGTATTCCCTATTGGCACCTGCATGTCCTCAACTGATTTCTTTCATTTTCTCTTAATTTTGCATTAACATTTTTATATAAATAATAATCCTCTTATAAAGTTTTCTGATAATACAAAGACCTGTGTGATAGCATCAAAGATGAAGCTTATACCAACAGTCACAGACGTTTATACATGGCACTAAACAGATATGCAAACTTAATTCTAATACATGGTGCTTAAAGACACAACACTCAAGCCACTCAGGAATTGTCAGAATATGTAATCTGGTTTTCTAGTGTACTGGTTATTTATTAACAATTTTAAAAGCTTTATATTTCAGTCTGAATATATAGATCATTTATAACAATATTTTATATAAAAGGTTTAGTATCAAATTTAAACTCTCCATCCATTTCTTCTATGTGAAGATTCATTTTCAAATTCTCTCATCCATAACAAGGTGTGACTTCTTATTAAAGGCTTTCTAACATCCTTTAAGTTCAGAATACTTATAAGTTTAAATAAAACCTTTTGTTCAGATTTCCCACTCTAATTTCACTCATGAGATTTCCCTTCTGAATGAGTTTTCATATGTTTGGTAAGGGATGCATTTTGTTTGAAGGCTTTTCCACATTCATTACATTCATAAGGTTTCTCTCCAGTGTGGGATCTCTGATGTATTACAAGTTGTGACTTTGCATTGAAGGCTTTTCCACATTCATTACATTCATAGGGTTTCTCTCCTGTATGAGTTCTCTGATGTACAATGAGGTGTGACTTTTGGCTAAAAGCTTTCCCACATTCATTACATTCATAGGGTTTCTCCCCAGTATGAACTCTCTGATGTTGAGTAAGACCTTCAATTTGTTTGAAGGCCTTCCCACACTGATTGCATTCAAATGGACTTTCACCTGTATGAGTTCTCATATGGTAAGTAAGAGATGAGCTATGTCCAAAGGCTTTTCCACATTCATTACATTTATAGGGTTTCTCTTTAGTATGAGTTCTTTGATGTATAATGAGGTGTGACTTCTTGCTGAAAGCTTTCCCACATTCATTACATTCAAAGGGTTTCTCACCTGTATGAATTCTCATATGTTTAGTAAGGGATGAACTATACTTAAAGGCTTTTCCACATTCGTTACATTCATATGGTATTTCACCTGTATGTGTTCTCACATGTTCAGTAAGAGATGAGTTATACCTAAAAGACTTTCCACATTCCTTACATTCATAGGGCTTCTCACCTGTATGAGATCTCACATGTTGCATAAGGTTTGAGCTATGTCTGAAGGTTTTCCCACAGTCAGTACATTCATAGGGCTTTTCCCCAGTATGAACTCTCAGATGGTCAGTGAGAGCATGTTTATGACCATGGGCTTTGCCACACTGAACACACTCATATGGTTTTTCTCCAGTATGAGTTCTCTGGTGTACAACAAGGTGTGATTTTTGGCTAAAGGCTATCCCACATTCATTACATTCATATGGTTTTTCCCCTGTATGGATTCTCTGATGGTCAACAAGTCCTTGTTTATGGCTGAGAACCTTCCCACATTCATTACATTCATAGGGTTTCACTTTATTCTGGGTTTTTTCATGCTTAGTAAGAGATGAGCAATGGCTGGATGATTTCTCATGTTCTTCTCCAGTTTGAATTTTGTCCTGTTCAGTATATTTCTTGTCAGTTTGAGTTTTGTCAGGCCCATTAGATGAGCTATAGGTAGATGATTTCTCACATTTTTTTCCAATTTGATTTTTGTCTTTCTTTGTATCAGATAAGCTATGATTGAATGATTTCCTATGCTCTTTAGCTATATCAGATTTCTTTTCTGCACAGTTTCTGAGGTCAGCAGGTAAGTCTAAATTCTTTCCATGTGAATCAAATTTAAGAAGCTTTTTTTTTGAAGGAATATATTTTGTACTCACATTTTTTTTCTGCAATGAACTACGTTCGTGGCTCTTTTTCTTAGTCAGAGTTGTTTTCTTGAATGCAACTCCCCTAAGGATTTTGTTTTGAGATTTCTGGTGGTTCTTTAGCTGGTCATCATCTTGATGGACTTCTTCTAAAGTGAAATTCAATGAGACACTCTTGTGAATCTTTGCACTCTCATATTTTTGAATATAACTTATAGAGAAATGCCCTGTTGTGGGGTTGAATCTTTACTTGAGCCTAGACCCTGATCCTGAGAAAGATTGAGGGCAGGAGGAGAAGGGGATGACAGAGAATGAGATGGCTGGATAGCATCACCGAATCAACGGACATGAGTTTGAGCAAACTCCAAGAGATCGTGAAGGACAGAGAAGTCTGGCATGCTGCAATCCACGGGGTCACAAAGAGTCAGACATGACTTAGCAACTGAACAACAACAACAAAGTTTCCCAAAGTGAAAGAAATATCGAGTGCAAATATTCCTGTCATTTTGGACTTGAGAGGGAAAGTGCTGTAGTAAAGACAGAAAAAGAAAACTGACAATGGTGATTAGAAAAAACTTTGACTGTTTATAAATATGACCTTGCAACCTGGGATAAAAGATGAAATAAACACAAAAAGCAGCAAATAAAAAAGAGATGAAGCTAAAAGAGCTTGTAATTTTAGCTGACACTTTTTGAAGTCTCTCCTCTGCCCAAACTTCCCAGCATTAATAACTTCAAATTCATGCATAGTGCTTGTCTCCAACAGCCTATACTATATTCATCCAAATCTCCTTAGTCACAGTCAGGGACATCTGGCTCAAGCCAAGATGTCCAATTAGAGTATACCTTGTAAAAATTTGGACTCTAGTCAGTTTCCACTGGGTGATAAATTTTAAAATGATACAAGACAAGTATTATAAAGCCATATCCTTCCCATGTAAACTGAAAGTTCATCAGCACAAAGAATAAAGCATATATCCACAGAAAAGCACAGATGTAAGATCATGTGTTCTCAAAGAGATTGTTTACACAATCCCAATTCCTAATGGCTTTCCAGTACTGGCTCTAGTCCCTGGCTGAAGTACCATCCCTTAGGTTACAAAAGGCCTTATAATAAATTCCTCCATTTACTTAGGATAGCACAAGTAAAATTTTGTTATTGCTCCCCAAAGAGCCAAAATAAGAGAAAATAAGTAAGCTCATCAAAGAGTACTGAATATAGGTGTCTGAGGGATTAAGTAGAAAAGGATGTTCTACTGCTCCCACCTATGATTAATATAATAATGGCATTCCTGTACTAAAACACATCTGACTCTTATGTTAAAGTGTGTCTGACTCTTTGCAATGCTATGGACTGTAGCCCACCAGGCTCCTCTGTCCATGGGATTCTCCAGACAAGAGTACTGGACTGGGTTGCCATTCCCTCCTCCAGGGGTTTTTCCCGACCCAGGGACTGAACCTGTGTCATCTGCATTTCCTGCATTGCAGGCAGATTCTTTACCACTAAGCCACTGGGGAAGCTCCTTCTCTGAGTTACTTGATGCTTTTACCATATTATAAAATTCACAGTAATGAGACTGGCAAATAAACTTTATGACATTGGATTTGTAGTGTACACAAACACTTGTTTTCCAATAGTTTGCTATGGAGCACACCTTCCTGTCAGGTCACTCTAATTGCCAATTATAAATTTTAAGCTAATTCCCAACTCTAAGCAATTGCTCACGTTCTTTCCTCCATACACTATACAATTATACATTTTGAGCTATCTTCTCAACCCAGGCTTCTGTTCTCTGAGACCAAACTCAAACTGACAGATGTAAGCAGCAGTAATATGTTTTTAGTATATGATCCAACTTCTTGTTGAAAGCAACTGATTGGACAACAGTAAACATCAACCCTAGCTATCCAACAATTTTCCTAAGAACTTAGAGTTGAAGCTTGAAGACTTCTGTTAGCTAGATATGGACACTACATATGTAAAAACCAAACAACTTAGGAGCTAGGACCACCATTTTGGGGGTGGCCTTTATCAACTATGGACATGGAAAAAACAGAAAAAGCTTCAGGGTAGGAATTAAAGAGACTCAAAGGGAGAAACAGATATAAAAGTCCCCATGATTTCAGGGAGAAAAAAGATAAAAAGTAAATAGTCATTTTAGTCGTGAAAGAACATTACATGGATAAAGTAAAAACTGGGTTCAAATAGAAAGGAGTTATGGTGTTTGAATATATGGCTGGGAAATATCATTGCTTTTATGGAGAATTTTTAAGAGATTCATTCCCATAGAGTAGATCAATTTTTATAAGTATACATAAAGTAGTGGTATAGATATAGTAGGAAGAACTGGAGTTGCCAGCTGCTTTTTCATTTAGGAAATTTTAAGTGATGCAAGCATCCTGAGAGAAAGAGTATAACAAGAACTTTTCTGTAGCATGACAAAGGCTGTATCTTCCAATGCCCAAAGATGCTGGGAGAGATGGAGGCAAATCGCCTTCTGGGAAGAAAGGGATCAAAACTCAGACCTTTCCTCTTGAGGTATAACATTATAAGAACCTCTTACAATGATGATTTGGCTGGTCCCAACTGACAGTTGAAAAAGATATACATCACCACAGGAGAAATTTACCATGGGGGAGGAGAGGAGACTCTTAACTAGTTAACTGGCATAATGGTAGGATAATACTAGGGGAGTCTGGTCTGGCAGAGCACATAATTAAGGCTATAAGCCTGTCCTGAATTTGAGACAGTAATTAAGACATAAATTTTAAGCTAAAATGACCGTAACTTCAGAAACCGAAGCATGGAACTCACTAGAACCAACAATCATTGGAGGGAACAGAAAATAGTCCTTCCTTGAAGAACCTCCAAGGATAATAGTAAGAACTTGAACCAAGAATAGAGTCACTACAGCAATGACAAAAAAGCACATATTAAATGACTTAGGAATATTTTTTAGTTGTAACACCAAGCATCAGCGAGACAAGTAAAGATAGTCAAAACTGGAGCCATGAATGGAGGAATCAAAAATTATGAATTCTCTTCATTCGTCATTTGACAGACTGGTCCCTCCAGCCTTGAGAAATTCATGGAGTCTTGAAAATTCAGAGTTAGAAGAAACTTAAAAAGATATTATGGATATTCTGCTAATTTGGGGGCTATTCAGTTCAGTTCAGTTGTTCAGTCGTGTCTGACTCTTTGTGACCCCATGAAATGCGGCACACCAGGCTTCCCTGTCCATCACCAACTCCCAGAACTTGCTCAAACTCATGTCCATTGAATCAGTGATGCCATCCAACCATCTCATCCTCTGTCTTCCCCTTCTCCTCCTGCCTTCAATCTTTCCCAGCATCAGGTCTTTTCTAATGAGTCAGTTCTTCCCATCAGGTGGCCAAAGTACTGGAGTTTCAGCTTCAGCATCAGTCCTTCCAATGAATATTCAGGATTGATTTCCTTTAGGATGGACTGGTTGGATCTCCCTGCAGTCCAAGGGACTCTCAAGAATCTTCTCTAACACTACATTCAAAAGCATCAATTCTTTGATGCTCAGCTTTCTTTATGGTTCAACTCTCACATCCATACATGACTACTGGAAAAAGCATACCTTTAACTATACAGACCTTTGTCGGTAAAGTGATGTCTCTGCTTTTTAATATACTGCCTAGGTTTGTCATAGCTTTTCTTCCAAGGAGCAAGCGTTGTTTAATTTCATGGCGGCAGTCACCATCTGCAGTGATTTTTGGAGCCCAAGAAAATAAAATCTGTCACTGTTTCCATT
>NW_011494755.1:9234872-9235942 GCF_000754665.1 Bison bison bison
CTTTCAGAATTTTCCAGTTTGTTGTGATCCATGCAGTCAAAGACTTTGGTGTAGTCAATAAAGCAAAAGTAGATGTTTTTCTGGAATTCTCTTGCTTTTTCCATGATCCAACAAATGTTGGCAATTTGATCTCTGTTCCTCTGCCTTTTCTAAATCCAGCTTGAACATCTGGAAGTTCTCATTTCATGTACTGTTGAAGCCTCTCTTGGATAATTTTCAGCATTACTTTGCTAGAGTGTGAGATGAGTGCAATTGTGCAGTAGTTTGAACATTCTTTAGAATTGCCTTTCTTTGGGAATGGAGAAGGCCTTTCTTGCCCTTCCTTTTTGGGAGACTGTAGTGGTATATAATAACTGTATGTTTTAACGTTTGGTGGCAACATCTAAGATGAATTATTTTTCTAAAGGGGGGAAGTTAGGAAGTCTACCTAAGAATTGGAGCAATTTAGGAATGGGATAATATGAATCTGATTTGAGTGATGTCAGTCAGAATTGAGAAAAAAAAAAAAAACAGGAACTAAGGAAAGAATAGTAAAAGAGAGCACAGAGAGCAAAGGTTCATGGGAATTCCATGGTAGACAAGCCTAAAATTTCACACTGATAAAAACAGGGAAGGTGAGAGGAAGCTCTAATTTAGAAAGAAAGATAAAGCTTTCAATTTCTGATCATCTGAGAAAGAGCTATCCTGTAAGGAGGTAAAATATAAGACAAGGAATTAGAGCTTTGTCTGGACAAGATTCAGAAAGCTAAGATCATGGCATCTGGTCCCATCACTCTATGGCAAATAGATGGGGAAACAGTGGAAACAGTGAGAGACTTTATTTCTTTGGGTTCCAAAATCACTGAAGATGGTGACTGCAGCAATGAAATTAAGAGACATTTGCTCCTTGGAAGAAAAGTTAGACCAACCTAGACAGCTTATTAAAAAGCAGAGATATTACTTTGCCGACAAAGGTCTGTCTAGTCAAAGCTATGGTTTTTCCAGTAGTCATGTATGGATGTGAGAGTTGAACTATAAAGAAAGCTGTGTGCTGAAGAATTGATGCTTTTGAACTGTGGTGTTGGACAAGA
>NW_011494755.1:9236042-9236496 GCF_000754665.1 Bison bison bison
ACCTTTGTCGGTAAAGTGATGTCTCTGCTTTTTAATATACTGCCTAGGTTTGTCATAGCTTTTCTTCCAAGGAGCAAGCGTTGTTTAATTTCATGGCGGCAGTCACCATCTGCAGTGATTTTGGAGCCCAAGAAAATAAAATCTGTCACTGTTTCCATTGTTTCCCCATCTATTTGCCATGAAGTGATGGGACCAGATGTCATGATATTTACTAACTGAGCTATCAGGGAAGCCTGAAGTACTCTGCATAGAAGTTAAATAAGCAGGGTGACAATATACAGCCTTGACGGACTCCTTTCCCAATTTGGAACCAGGCCACTGTTCCATGTCTGGTTCTAACTGTTGCTTCCTGATCTGCATACAGATTTCTCAGGAGGCAGGTCAGGTGGTCTGGTATTCCCATCTCTTTCAGAATTTTCCAGTTTGTTGTGATCCATGCAGTCAAAGACTTTGG
>NW_011494755.1:9236877-9240271 GCF_000754665.1 Bison bison bison
AATCAGTCCTGAATATTCATTGGAAGGACTGATGTTGAAGCTTAAACTCCAAAACTTTGGCCATCTAATGGGAAGAACTGACTCATTTGAAAAGACCCTGATGAGCTTGGAAAGACTGAAGGCAGAAGGAGAAGGGGATGACAGAGGATGAGATGGTTGGATGGCATCACTGACTTGACGGACATGAGTTTGAGTAAGATTCGGGAGTTGGTGATGGACAGGGAAGCCTGGTATACTGCAGTCCATGGGGTCTCAAAGAGTTGGAAATGACTGAGCAACTGAATTGAACTTAACTGAACTGCAAGGGTTAGGGAGGAAATGGAAATAATGATGGTGGTATAGACCATGGGTCTAGAGCATTTCACAGAGAAAGTGGGGAAATGGAAAGTAATGAGGGGCAGGAGCATCACGCCAAGAGATTTGGAAAGAAGACAGATCTAAGAATGTCTAAATACCTAAGGAGAGAAAATTGATACTATGGGGTCTCAGAGTGTGGGTAAACAAAGGTGGAAAAGCTGAGGATATTAGGAAAAGGGGGATAATTTTTAAAAGCATTGCTTTAGAGAGGTAAAGTCTCCCCTCACAGCTCAGTCAGTAAAGAATCTGCCTGCAATGCAGAAGACCTGGTTTTGATTTCTGGGTCAGGAAGATCCCCTGGAGAAGGAAATGGCAACCTACTCCAGTATTCTTGTCTGGAGAATCCCATGGACAGAGGAGGCTTGCGGGCTGCAGTCCATGGGGTCGCAAGAGTAAGGAGGAATGGGATTAGCTAAAAAAACAGTTAAAAGGGTTCACTGCTCTTTCTCAAAACTGAGCAATGGAAAGTCTAGATTAGGAAAGATGGCTATATATGGATGGGTCAGTTAGGCATCTGATTGTCTGGTGCCCAAGGTTTAGAGCTCTGTTTTTCACCATTTTTCCTAACATAACCCAAGTAGTGTAGCAGACTGCATTATTGTTCCTTGTAGATTACTCCTCCCAGCCCCACTGCAAGACCATTTAATCCTCCCATTCCTACCCAGTTGAATTTGGGAGTGGAAAGGTGACCTGCTCTGACTAAAGAACCAATAAAATGTTAAGGAGAGATATCTACCACATGCAGTGATTTTTTAACTCATCATATGGTTCCATTCCTTCTTCTTTCCCTCTGTAATGAGATCAGAATTTGCCAAATAGGGACTGCGCTTTCAGTGTAGGTCACAAGATAATGTGGGAAAGGACTGCAGCTTGAGCAAGAAACAAAACTTTCTTTTTGTAGGCCACTAAGATTTGGGGAGGTGGGGGGGGTGCTCTTTCTTTAATGGGGCATAACTTAGCCTAAGTTGACTGATACAAGTGGTATAAGCAAATTCCTGTAAACCACACTGGCTCACAACTATAGTTAATCTCATATGAGGACTTCCCATGTGGGCAGGGTCACAGAAGGAAGACATATTAGAATCTCCAAGGTTAGAGAATCTTTGAACTCCTATTCCCCCGGGAGATTTTGATATTTTCCTACTGCTACTTCCCGGTTAATAAAGAAGGGTCTTTAAGACCCTTAAAACTTTTAAGAAGAATTTCAGAACAAATTTTCTTTGAAGAATTCCAAACCCAGGCACCTGTGGTTAATTAATATATGACAAAGGAGGCAAGAATGTACAATGGAGAAAAGAGAGTCTTTTCAATAAGTGGTACTGGGGAAACTGGACGGATACATGTAAAAGAATGAATTTAGAACATCTTTAACACCACATACAAAAATAAACTCAAAATGGGAAGAAGACCACATACTATAAAACTCCTAGAGGAAAACACAGGCAGAACGCTCTTTGACATACTGCAGTGATCTCTTTTTGGACTTTCTCCTAGAGTAAAGGAAATGAAACCAAAAATATAAACAACTGGGACCAAATTAAAAGCTTTTGCACAGCAAAGGAAACCATAAATAAAACAAAAAAACAACCTATGGAATAGGATACAATTTTTGCAAATGATGCGACTGACAAGGGCTTCATCTACAAAATATTCAGACAGCTCATATAGCTTGATATCAAAAAAACCAAACAACTCAATCAAGAAAATGGACAGAAGATCTAAATAGATATTTCTCCAAAGAATACATACAGGTGGCGTATGAAAAGATCCTTAACATCACTAATTATTAGAGAAATTCAAATCAAAACCACAATGAGGTACCACCTCACACCAGTGAGAATGGCCATCATCAAAAAAAAAAATCTACAAATAACAAATACTACAGAGGATGTTGAGAAAAAGGAACCCTCCAACACTGTTAGTGGGAATGTAAATTGGTACAGCCATTATGGAAAACTATATGGAAGTTTCTTAAGAAACTAAAAATAGAGCTACCATGTGATCCCGCAGTCCCACTCCTGGGCATACATCTAGAGAAAGACGTAATGAGCAAAGATACATGCACCTCAATGTTCCCTGCAGCACTGTTTACAACAGCCAAGACAGGGAAGCACCTAAATTTCCATCAACAGATGAATAGACAAAGAAGACGTGGTATATTTATACAACAGAATTTTCACCCAATAAAAAGAATGAAATAATGCCATTTGTGGCGACATGGATGGAACTAGAGACGATCCCACTAAGTGAAGTAAACCAGACAGAGAAAGACAAGCATCACCTGATACTGCTTATATGTGGAATCCAAAAAAAAAAGATACAAATGAACTATACAAAACATAAACAGACCTAACAGACCAAAGAGAGAAAGGGGGGGGTGGTGGATAATTTAGGAATTTGGGATTAACATAAATATACTGCTATATATAATACAAAAAACCAACCAGGACCTACTATGTAGCACAGGGAACTTTACTCAGTAATTTGTAATAACCTATAAGGGAAAAGAATCTTTTAAAAAAAAGATAGATAGATGATAACTGAATTGCTTTGCTGTATGCCTGAAACTAACATGGTAAATCAACTATACTTCAGTAGAAAGAAAAGATATATATATTTTTAAAAGTAAATAATAAAAGTGTGGGAGAAAGAAAGAAATCCAAAGTTATCATCAAGAAACTAGGAACTTACTTCCATTGGCTCCTATTTCTTTGGTTCTTGCTATTTCACTCGAGCCACCTTGTCTGCTTCCTTTCCCCTTCCCTAGCCATGGCTCTTCTCCTTTTTCCAACTTGGATATCATGTCTGGTTTGAGAGCCTGATACCCTACTCATGAGAAAAGACAGAAATTGAGTGTTAGAACAACAAATATCCCAGAAATCAATCCCTAACATCTGAGTTTCAGAGCTTGTAAAGGATAAAAGAATACGTTGCTTCAGAAATTTCACAGTGCAATGCCCACAAACCCCATCTGAGTAGATCCTCCATTTTCAAGGCAGGATCACACGTATTCTGCTTAGTACCCAAAGGGATTACA
>NW_011494755.1:9240371-9241026 GCF_000754665.1 Bison bison bison
AAAAAAAAAAGATACAAATGAACTATACAAAACATAAACAGACCTAACAGACCAAAGAGAGAAAGGGGGTGGTGGTGCATAATTTAGGAATTTGGGATTAACATAAATATACTGCTATATATAATACAGAAAACCAACAAGGACCTACTATGTAGCACAGGGAACTTTACTCAGTAATTTGTAATAACCTATAAGGGAAAAGAATCTTTAAAAAAAAAGATAGATAGATGATAACTGAATTGCTTTGCTGTATGCCTGAAACTAACATGGTAAATCAACTATACTTCAGTAGAAAGAAAAGATATATATATATTTTTTAAAGTAAATAACAAAATAATAAAACTCCTAGAGGAGAACATAGGCAAAACACTCTCCGACATACATCACAGCAGGATCCTCTATGACCCACCTCCCAGAATATTGGAAATAAAAGCAAAAATAAACAAATGGGACCTAATTAAACTTAAAATCTTCTGCACAACAAAGGAAACTATTAGCAAGGTGAAAAGGCAGCCTTCAGAATGGGAGAAAATAAAAAAAATAAAAATAAATAAATAAAGTAAGTGGGAAATAAAATATTTTCTGCCCTATGCTCTATCAGTAAACAAACCTTATCCAAATGCAAATTTATGAACCAAGGTGAAATAAAGCCAGC
>NW_011494755.1:9241126-9242791 GCF_000754665.1 Bison bison bison
AAGGTCTCAGAGATTAAGGTCTCATCACTAGTATAAAATTTAATTATTAGTTATAAATCTTAATGATTAAATTTTATACTAGTGATGCAACATATGATTATAGTGACAAAAAAAAAAGTAAATAACAAAAGTGTGGGAGAAAGAAAGAAATCCAAAGTTATCATCAAGAAACTAGGAACTTACTTCCATTGGCTCCTATTTCTTTGGTTCTTGCTATTTCACTCGAGCCACCTTGTCTGCTTCCTTTCCCCTTCCCTAGCCATGGCTCTTCTCCTTTTTCCAACTTGGATATCATGTCTGGTTTGAGAGCCTGATACCCTACTCATGAGAAAAGACAGAAATTGAGTGTTAGAACAACAAATATCCCAGAAATCAATCCCTAACATCTGAGTTTCAGAGCTTGTAAAGGATAAAAGAATACGTTGCTTCAGAAATTTCACAGTGCAATGCCCACAAACCCCATCTGAGTAGATCCTCCATTTTCAAGGCAGGATCACACGTATTCTGCTTAGTACCCAAAGGGATTACACCTCTTTGATTCATAAAAATCGAGGATAAACTTATCAAGGGCATCAGAGAGAAGGCATCACAGTAAGTATAGTTTGAATTACAAAGGAACTGTCCTTACCCATTGAGGCTAGGTTGCTGTAATTCTCCAGCATCACATCCTTGTACAGGCTTTTCTGAGCAGGATCTAGTTGCTCCCATTCCTTCCTGGTAAAGGCCATAGTCACATCATTGAATGTTACCGATCCCTGTAAAACAGCACATTCCTAGTTCAGTCTAATGTTATCCACATCAGTGAGAGACCTGGACAAGATAATAATTACTTGTTCCTACCTTGTCCATTCACTGTTTGTCATAAAGTTATTTTTTCACTCACTTTTGTTTTTGAGAGGCAAAAACCACATTAAGAAATGTCCCTATAATGGAATGAATGTGTCCCTCCAATTCATGATTGAAACCTTGCCCTCCAAATGTGATGATATTAGGAGAGAGGGCCTTTGGGAGAAAATTAGAATTAGATGAGGTTATGAGAGAGGGTTTTCATGAGTGGGAATAGTGCCCTTATAAGAGTTATGAGAGAATGTGCTTCCTCTCTCTGCTCTTTCTGCCAAGTAAGGATCTAATGAGAGTCTGAAACCGGAAGAGGGCCGTCACCAGATCCCAAAGTGCTCTCAGACATGTAGCCTCCAGCACCGTCAGAAATCAACTTCTGCTGTTATAAGCCATTCAGTCGAAGGTACTTTGAAAAAACACCATATGATTATGAGACAGAAAGACAATTACAACAAACAAACATGTTAGAATCAGTCTTCATCTTTATAACTAAACACTATGGATATAGAGTTCTGAGGTAGAAGAATGGAGACCCTTGGTTTTTATGAGCAGCCAAAAAATCAATTATGTTTGGGAGCAAAAGTAAGATATTTACTTTTGTAAGGATTTGGAAAGTATATTACCTATGTACTTTAAAAATAAAGAGAAGAAGGGAGGGAGGTATAGGGAATGTGGTAAGAAAAGGAGAGAGAGAAGAGGAATAATTTTTAAAAGAAGGAAAATTGGATCAGAATAATTTTGAGACTGGGAAAGGCCTAATAATATACAAGAGAGAACTATGAATAATAAAACCAGTAAAGTGTTTAGTTACATCCAAGTCATTTG
>NW_011494755.1:9242891-9243743 GCF_000754665.1 Bison bison bison
AGAAGAAATAAGTATTAACCTTTGATATTAATCACGTTAGACCTTAGGCTAAGTAAATTCTTTCCTTAACTAAAACCCACTACACCCTCACCCTGTAGGAATGTAACTTTACTTGGGTGGCATCTGTTTTGAGAATAATCAGCCCTGGAGAAATAAGTGTCCTGATTGACTGACCGCTGTCACAAGGAGAGGGTCGTAAATTGTCAGCAGGCCCCCCTGGCCAGAAGATGATGTAACACCCCTAAGACCTCTGTATACATTTGTGTGAAGCACCTGACTTTAATAAAAGTCAGGACTGCTGTTCCCACGTGACTTTTGTATAACATCTCAGTGTATAAAAACAGACTCTGGAAAATAAAGAATTGGGATCAGTTTCTCGAAATACTGGTCTCCCCATGTCGCTCTCTCTCCCACTCTGGCTGAGTCTCCATCTGGAGCGCGGAACCCACCATGCTTACTAATTATGCCTGGCTTCTAAGATCCGACCGGGGAGGCCTCCGTGTCTCCTCTCCTTCGGGAGAACGGAAGGACGCCTGCGGCCTACGTAAGTGGTGCAAACTTCTTGTCTTGAAGTTTTATTGGTCTCCCGCGTAAACCAAGCTACTCAGCCTCTTTTCTCCACTGAATTTTCCTACTGAGCTATCCTTATTCTATTACTCTTTATATCTTTAATTAATATCTAATTGAAGCTATTGTATCCTGATCCTCGCCTATGCCGTCTCTCCTTCGAAAACCCTGGAGCAGCCGGGGCTGGTCCCCGGCAAGGGCCTTCGTCTCCTGTATGGCCTAGAGACCAATCTCTCGACCTCTCTCCAAACGCCTTCGGAGGCTTGACTCCCTTTAGTCCACCCA
>NW_011494755.1:9243843-9244930 GCF_000754665.1 Bison bison bison
ACTTTGTGCTCTCACCTCTGACTTTACAGGGGCTGTCCCCCACCACCATCTCGCTCTCTCTGTCAAAGAGTTAACTTACAGCTCCAATTAATAAAGTTCCTGGGCAATCAGGAGTGTTTAAATCCAAACCCCTCAGATGGCTCTCTAACTCGCCTGACAAGTTTACCCGGACTCCTACAGCTATGCATACGATTGTTTACAGTCTCCCAGCCTCAAGAGGCACGGGAAGCTTAAGATATTCAAATAGCTTAGAGCCTCTCAGAGAGTTAGAAACTGTCAGAATAAACTAGTAAAGGATTTCATTGATGAGCTAATGCTTGTTGCCAAGTTTCCACATCCCCTGAATTGTATCCTTGAATGTGTATTAATTAATACAGTTGGTATGTAGAAAAAATAAGTAGTGGCCTTGGTGTTAGTAACTTTAGACTCTTAAGGTAATAAATTTTTTCCTTTGTTGTAAACCCATTACACATCCGCCCTATAGGAATGCAATTTTATCTTTGGAAGATGGCACCAAACCTTAAAATAATTACTCTTAGAGAAAATAAGTCTTTGTTGATAAGTCTTTGTCAAGAGTCATAAAATGTTAATAGGCCTTCTGGCCAGAAGATGATGTAAATCACCTAAACCATTTGTATACGATAAATTTGCAGGAAAGAAACCCTGGTTTTTGATAAGGATCAAAAACTGCTGACTTTGCATCCCCTATTATCCTCTATGTGTAACTTAGGGTATAAAAGCCCCTGTTAAAAATAAAGCTACGGGCCTTGCTCACCAACGCTTGGTCTCTCCATGTCATTCTTCCCTTTAACTTCCAGCTGAGTCTCCATCTGGAGCGCGGAACCCACCATGCTTACCAATTATGCCTGGGCTTCTAAGATCCGACCGGGGAGGCCTCCGTGTCTCCTCTCCTTCGGGAGAACGGAAGGACGCCTGCGGCCTACGTAAGTGGTGCAAACTTCTTGTCTTGAAGTTTTATTGGTCTCCCGCGTAAACCAAGCTACTCAGCTTCTTTTCTCCACTGATTTTCCTACTGAGCTATACTCATTCTATTACTCTTTATATCTTTGATAAATAAATAAATAGT
>NW_011494755.1:9245030-9251473 GCF_000754665.1 Bison bison bison
CCCATGCACTGAAACGAGAGAGTAGCCCCTAATCACTGCAACTAGAGAAAGCCTTCAAGCAGCCATGAAGACCCAGTGCAGCCAAAATAAATAAATTAACTTTTAAAAAATTTAATCCCTAAAATCAAGAGGTATGATGTAAGAAAAATAAGCATGCATACGATTGGTTGTGGGTGGGGAGAAGGAATTAAATAAAGCATGTTAAAGTTCTCCTCTTATTAGGTAGCTACTGTAGAATTTTGAAGCTAATAAATATGTATTCAAACATGTCTGTTTAACATTTAAAGATCATCCCCACTGCCATAAACCACCAATCAATTATCTGTGTCACCAATCTCTGAGCTCACAAACTTGCAGTCACTGATTCCTATAACTCCTGTCACTAATTGTTACTGGCTTCCCAATCACTGAGCCAGCATGGTCCTTCCTAATTCCAAAAGGACTGATCCCAGCAAACCTTCCAGTTACTAACAGCAACAGATCTCCACAGTTACTTGCCCTCATAAACACTCTGATCACATATTGCCACAGGTTCCTCAACTATTGATGCCAGTGGAACATATCGATCTCCACCTAAGATATGACCCCCAAATACTATCAATCCCCAATCACTGACACCAACAGAACCCTCACACAGCCTTTACAGAAACCCTAACCACTGCCAATAAACTCCACTACACACACCCTTTCAGCTATTTCCTTCACCTGCTTGCTTTTTAAAATTTAATGTTTATTTATTTGTCTGCATCAGGTCTTAGTTGCAGCATGTGGGATCTAGTTCCCTGACCAGGATTGAACCCGGGGCCTCTGCATTGGAAGCATGGAGTTACAGCCACTGGACCACCAGGGAAGTCCCATCGCCTGCTTGCTTCAACCAAAACCTACTTGTCACCTGAGGATTCTGCTCCCTTACAGTGTTCCCCAATAGAAGTTGTTTCCCCACCTCCCCCCAATCTTAGAGCCTTAAGATGAAGTAAATTACACTTGTAACTGTTTTTCATTCATCCTTCAAAACCGTAGCTTGTTTATCACCAGGCTTGAGTATCACCAGGCTTTAACCCATTAACATTCTGGTTCAATGATTCACTAGAAGGACTCACAGGGCTCAGTATATAGCTGTACTCATAGCTATGATTTAGAACAGCAAAGAATTCAAAGAAAAATAAGCTAAGGAAAAAGGGGCATGATGTAAAGCACAGAGGAATACAGGAATAAATTTCTAAGAGTCCTCTCCCAATAGAGGGCTTCCCTGGTGACTCAGACAGTAAACAATTTGCCTGCAACGGAGACCTGGGTTCGATCCCTGGGTCAGGAAGACCCCCTGGAGGAGGAAATGGCAAGCCACTCCAGTATTCTTGCCTGGAGAATCCCCATGGACAGAGGAGCCTGGCGGGCTAAAGTCCATAGTGTTGCAAAGAGTTGGACAGGACTTAAGTGACTTAGTACGCCTTTCTACTGTGTCATTCTCACTGACACACAAAGTTGTCTCAATATTATTCATCTGAGGAAAATCCTCTCTTAATCTCATGTCCCATCCAATATCCATTTCTTTGCTCCCCTTATCAGCAAAACTCTTAAAGTTGTCTATACTTGCTGTCTCTATTTCATTACCTCCCATTCTTTAACTCTCCCACCAGATTTTACCCGTCATTCCATCTAAGAGCTCTAATCAATCAAAATAACCATGGAACTACAACTTGCCAAAGTCAAATTCTCTGTAGTCATACTCTGGGGACTGAGTACTGCCATTGCTTTGAAAACCTTGATGCTTTTTTGACAACACATTTACAGTTTTCCTCCTACCTCAGTGGTTACCTCCTACTGCCTACCTCATTCTTCTTGTCCTCCTCCCCTCTCCCTCTCCTCCTCCTTCTTCTCCTCCACCAGAACTCAAAACATCAGACTGACCCAAAACTCTTTGAGTTTTTGCCCTTTTTTCTCCCCTGTCATTTCTTCCTAGATGATTTCATTCAATCTTATGACTTTAAATGCCATCTTTATGCTGATCCCTTTCAAATACGGATTCTTCAGTCTAAGTCTCTCCTAGAGACTATAAGTCTCTATAAGTCTCTAGATTTATATATCTAACAATTTCTCAACATCTCTACTTGAACATGTATGTAATGGGCTTCTTGCCACTGCTCAAACAGAACTATGGCTTATCCACCCTGGCTCTTCTTTAAGCCATCAAATCAGGTCTTCTCCAACACAACCCTTTCTCAGGAAATGGAATCTACCAGTTCCAAAAAGCCTAGGTGTAAATTTTGATTCTTCTTTTCCCTCTTGCTCCATATCATCAGTAAGTCCTATTGGCTCATCTCCAGGCATGTTCTAATTCTGTTTTTTTATTTCACCTGTAAACCCCAATCATCATCTCTTACCTTTAACTACTGCAATAACTACTAACTCACCTGCCTGCACCTCTGCACACAGAGGGGAACAATTCCATCTCTAACAACCACAGAGACTGTAATTGCTGACTCCCGTAGACATTCCCATTTGCGACCCCTATAGTCCTCCCCAATCTCTGATACACCCCAAAGCCCTTATTTCTTATCCCCGCGGCCTTCCAAACTCTGACTGCGCAGGCCCCTGTCACCGCAGATCCCTCAAACAATGATTTCCTTAAACTGCACAGACAGCCCTCTAGCACTATCCCTTAGCTCCCTGAGGATGCTAAGATCATCCTCCCGCCCGTGCAAAAGGCCCTTCAGCATCGACTCCAATTCCCAAATCACCTATTTCACAGACTACAGTAACCCTCCAGCCACTGATGCCCGATTAAACCACAGCTGACCATCAGACCACCCCGCCCCATCATCGCGCTCACCGCAGCGCTGACCCCGGGCCCCGAAACAGCCATCTCCGGAAAGCACTCGGCCTCTTCGGCTGTCCCTGCACTCCTCCTCCGGTCCACGGTCGCTGGCTTTGTCGGGAACTGGGCGCAGGCGGTGGCCGACATGGCGACCACCCGGAGCGCGGCCTCGGCGGGTCCCGCAGCTGCAATGGCGGCGCCCTTGAGTATGGGCTATGGGCGCGGCCATGTTGACTGAGGCTCTGCCGTACAGCGGAGAAGACGCGGTCGGGGAGGGGTCGGGGGTCGGAGGTCGGAGGTCGGAGGTCCGCTCCCGGGCTTGTTTAGCTCGTCTGGCGGTGGTGAGATGCGAGCCGGCAGAAACCGGGCTCGCAGAGTGCTACTTGCAGAGTGCTTCAGTGTGCGTGACACCCCCACTCCCGGTACTCAGAGGTTTCAATTCTTGAGGACAGAATTTGGAGTTGCTTTTCCCAGTCAATGCAGCCAGCTGCGGGGAAACAAGGAATTGCAGACTACCGCAGACTCCAGAGAGCCGGGATAATGAGAGAAACTGGAGGGAGAAAAAGGAAATGCCCAATCGGGCAGATGCCATAGATGTTTTATAGAGAGAGAACGCTAATCTTGGAAATATATTTCATTTATGGTATGAGAGCAATGAGAAAAACTGACGCACCAAATTAAGTGAACACATCGCTCCTCAGTGAGAGCCAGAGTTCGATGGTGATGTTTCAGTCCAATATTGTAATCAAGCAATTGGAGTAGAAATAATTTCTCATTGTGCCGTTTCATGTACAAACGTCACTAACAATTATGCCTTGAGCTTTTATAATGTATGCAGATTGGATTGCTTGGGTTTGCTAGGTAATGAGTAAACAATGGAGATTCAGACACAGCCTTTATTCACCCTCTTATGGAATTTACTATGGGGCAGAGGGTTGGTAAAATTATCCCAAATATTTTATTCTTTTTTCCAGAGTCAAACATAGCCTGTTTTGCACCTTCCACTTGCATGTGCTTTAAAAAAAAGAAAATCCAACCGAGTAAATTAGAATATCTAATTGACTTTATTAAGAGATTCATGAATGGGACAGAATTTCATTTAGCAGACAGAAACGTCATCTGAGGAGCTGTGCAGAATGGAGTATTTTTAAAGGTATAAAAGTGCTGGGACAGGGGAGTTAGGATTATTTCAAACGAGGTCACTTTCCTTTGAGGGAAAGAAGGGGATGTCCCCAGTCCCAGCAATGCCTTCCTGGTCTTCTGACATCAACTTAAGAGCAAATTATGTTGTAAATATTATGATGCCTAGAATTCTAGCATGGGTCCCATATCTCTGTTCCCTAGTGTTATCCCTTTGTGAGAACCCCTAACTTTCAGTGCAGGAGGAACCTATGGTTGTATAGAATATTACTCCCATGATTAGATCCCAAATCAGTTGACTTTAAGTTGATAAAAATGGAGATAATCAGAGGGAATAATACTCCCATGATTAGATCCCAAATCAGTTGACTTTTCAATTCAGTTGTTCAGTTGTGTCCAACTCTTTGTGACTCCATGGACTGCAGCACACCAGGCTTCCCTGTCCATTATCAACTTCCAGAGCTTGCTCAAACTCATGTTCACTGAGTTAGTGATGCCATCCAACATTTTAGCCTCTGTCTTCTACTCCTGCCTTCAATCTTTCCCAGCATCAGGGTCTTTTCCAGCGAGTCAGTTCTTCACATCAGGTAGCCAAAGTATTGGAGTTTCACCTTCAGCATCAGTCCTTCCAATGAATATTGGAAGAGAACCCCATGAACAGTTGACAAAAAATGGAGATAATCGTGGTAGGCCTAATTTAATCGACTGAACCCTTAAAAGTGGATGGACCCTTCTAATAGTCAGAAATTCCAAATATGATAAGGTCTGTGGATGGAGCTACATAATAAAGACCTAAAAGCCACATCTGAGAACTGAGAGTGGTTTTTGTTCTACCACTAGCACGACAGTAGGAAAAGGCAACCCACTCCAGTATTCTTACCTGGAAAACTCCATGGACAGAGGAGCCTGGTGGGCTACAGTCCATAAGCTCACAAAGAGTCAGACATGACTGAGCACAACAATAACTAGCAAGGAGTTATTCCTTGCTACGACTCCTACGACTGCAGAGTAAATGATTTCTGCCAAAAACCTGAGGGAGCCTGGAAGCATGTATTTCTCTAGTGGGGCCTGAGATTAGGACACAATTACCCAATACCTGAATCTCAACTTTGTGTGCCCTTGATGGGAACCCAGCCATACCATGCTCAGACTTCTGACTTGCTGAAACTCAGATGATAAATTTGTGTTGTTTTAATCCAATAAAGTTAGTGATCATTTGGTCTGCAGCAGTAGAAAACTAAAGATTCAGCAAAAATTGAAGGGTAAATAGTAACTGAGATTCCTCTTCATCTACTGGAAACACAGCCCCTCCCTTTGTGTCCCAGATAGAGCATCTTTGAGCCTCACCATCTGAGTATGGCAATTCCTGCCCCTCAGCTGGTAAAGAATCCGCCTGCAATGCAGGAGACCTGGGTTCGATCCCTCGGTTGGAAAGATCCCCTGGAGAAGGAAAAGGCTACCCACTCTGGTATTCTGGCCTGGAGAATTCCATAGACTGTATAGTCCGTGGGGTTGCAAAGAGTCAGACATGACTGAGCAACTTTCACTCCTCAGATAAAGTCCTGACTTTGTCCCTAGAGCACAATCCTAAGGGGTCCACTAATTATGTTTAAAAAAAAAAAAAAAGCTCTCTGCTTTCTGTCTCCTCCCAGCTAGTTATAAAAGGAGACAGGCAGGTCAGTTTCTCCAGGCTTTGCTTGAACATTAGTGTTTCCTCACAAATACAAACAAATTCCAACATATCTCTAAACAAAAGGCTGTTCTCAACTGTAACAACTCTGAAAGCCCTTGATTCTGAGTAATTGTCTAATTATCCTCATAGAGCCCTTGCAGGGAAGCAATATTCAGAGACAGAACTGGGTGGAAAAGTATAGGCAAGGCAGGGTATGGATATTCTCTGCACTGAAGAGGAGGAAGGGAAGCAAAGAAGAGAGGAGAGAAATGAAGAATGAAGGAGTTTGGTAAGAATAGATCGTGGAATGGGGACCAGGAACATTTCAATTTACCCAAGAAGTTCCATCCTTTCTCTACATGGAAGAGTCAGTCAGTTTCCTAGTTCAGGATAAACAGTAAAAGAGTGGATTTTGGGGGAGGGGCGGGGGCTATGTTAGTGGCATGCTGGATTTTAGTTCCCCAACCAGGGATTGAGTGCATGCGCCCCACAGTAGAAGCACAGAGTTGCCGGGAGCCGGTGAGGCATTCCACTCGTGACAAAGGTCATGAGGAAGGAGGCTCGGCATACGCAAAGGCGGGATCGAGCCTCAGGAGTCCCCCCGGATATTCTCGAGCATCTACCCCCCCAAAAACCAGAGTCTGCCTACTTTATTACTTTGTGCTCTCACCTCTGACTTTACTGGGGGCTGTCCCCCACCACCATCTCGCTCTCTCTGTCAAAGAGTTAACTTTCAGCTCCAATTCATAAAGTTCCTTGTCATTCTTCCCTTTAACTTCCAGCTGAGTCTCCATCTGGAGCGCGGAACCCACCACG
>NW_011494755.1:9253479-9255509 GCF_000754665.1 Bison bison bison
CAGATTGATGAATAGCATATGCAAAGCTTACTGCCGCCTCCCAACCGTGATCTTCACAAAGAAGAATCTGTGGAACCTTCCTCATCTCCTCAAGAGTCCTCCCAGGTCTCAAAAACCTCTTTGGCTCCATCCTTGATTGGGTCTTTACCCTTCTTCATTCTCTTGAAGGGACAGGTTTCCTTGGAGAAGATGCCTTCATATTTTAAGTTTAAGGACACTGACTCTCATGGTTCTCATTGCCAGGGCCTTGCCATGCAGCCCATCCCTCATCATCCATGTTTATCATTCTGTATTATGAAGAGTAAGTGATGAAGTGAGACTCAGGAAGTGTGGTGCAGTGCAAAGGGAAAACTTTATGGATAGGCACAATACATCCGGGGCTTCCCAGGGGCTCAGCGGCAAAGAAACCGCTGGCAATTTAGGAGCCACGGGTTCGATCCCTGGGTCAGGAAGATACGCTGAAGGAGGACATAGCAACCCACTCCAGCATTCTTGCTTGGAGAATCCCATGGACAGAGGAATCTGGTGGGCTACAGTTCATAGCGTGGCGAAGACTCGGACACAACTGAAGTAACTTATCGCGCACACACACACACACACACACACACACACACATACACACAGGGTGCATCCAATCAGTGAGACACAAAGTTCAATACAGTGTCAAAAGGAACTATTTTTTAAAAGACATGACTTCAAGTTTTCATATTGGTTGGTATAAAGATTGCAAAGGCATGACAGAAATACTGCATGTCTTAACTGAAGTGTTGATAACAAAGGTTCATATACATTTGTGAACATTTTCTTGATGTGTGCACTTACATTGCTGTGGAATCTAGCATTCTAAGTAAAATCTCTTTAAAGTTGATACAGTGAATAAAGGGAATATGAAAAGGAAGGCTAATGAAAGGTTCCACACCCTACAAGAACGCCTGCAAGGACACTCATAAATACACAGACAAAGGATTGTAATAGTAAATTATTTATTGCAGTACATGTAGAACATTGTAGTCCATAAGTAAAAATGGAATTTTAATATCAACACCAAAAATCTACAAAGTTCATCATATAACCCAGATAGTTCATTTGATACAGAGTTGTTCAAGGTAGATTTCTAAGCATAACCTTGAAGAAACCCAATCTCTGGTAAAACCCCCCCCCCAAAAAACAATTGTTCTTTGCAGTGGAACCCACCCCTAGGAATCGACCTATTTCTACCTCTATCTCTACATCAATCTCGACATCTACCTCTACACCAATCTCTACATCTATCTCTACATCAGTCTCTACCTCAATCTCGACATCTAGCTGCCTGTAAGTCTTCTTCCTCCTCTACGTCCTCCTTTCCCTCTCTGTGTTCCTCTCTCTTTCTCATTTCATTTTTTCAATAAAACAGGATAATATGGAGGGATGAAAAGGCACAAATCACATCACTAGGGGATGCAGTCTGAACTGCGGGATTAAAGAGTGTTGTCTTCTAAATGCACATCCTGCAGACTGACTTCTGGACACGGTGACACATCTCCCTGAGCTGGGGGTGCAGCAGGAGCTGAAATCCGTTCGCTGAACACCTTTCCCGAGACAGGAGGATTTCTGTCTTCTGCAGGGAAAACTCGTCGCCTCGGGGTACAAAATGCCTCCCAGGAGCCTTGCACTGCTTGAGGAATGGCGGGGAGCGCCCCTAAGACCCAGGCGCCCAGGGCGGGTAGACCTGCGGGCCCGGAGGTCGGTGGTGCGCGGCGAGCAGGGAATCCAGCGCCGTCAGAGCCCAGTGCAGGGCGGCGCCCGCGTGCGTCAGCTGCCAGGTGAGCCAGGCGCGCTGCGAGGCCGTGGGCTCCGTGCGGTCGGTGGGCACCGGTAGGAAGGCGCCCCCCGGGGCCCGCAACTCATCCAGGACCACTTCAAGGGCTCCCATCTGGTTGGAGAGCTTGGACGTGAGCGCCTCCAGGGGCGCGGCGGCTTCAGGTGACTGACTTCTGCGAGGGCGCTTGGGCGAGGCGGGCCTGGACTCCGGGTTGTACTGGCAGCGT
>NW_011494755.1:9255609-9255904 GCF_000754665.1 Bison bison bison
CTCTACATCAATCTCGACATCTACCTCTACACCAATCTCTACATCTATCTCTACATCAGTCTCTACCTCAATCTCGACATCTAGCTGCCTGTAAGTCTTCTTCCTCCTCTACGTCCTCCTTTCCCTCTCTGTGTTCCTCTCTCTCATTTCATTTTTTCAATAAAACAGGATAATATGGAGGGATGAAAAGGCACAAATCACATCACTAGGGGATGCAGTCTGAACAGCGGGATTAAAGAGTGTTGTCTTCTAAATGCACATCCTGCAGACTGACTTCTGGACACGGTGACACATC
>NW_011494755.1:9258371-9258851 GCF_000754665.1 Bison bison bison
CGGGGGAGTCTGTATTCCTTATAATTTTGCTCAAAATATACAAATTTCCTGTACACCCTGCCTTCAGTGGGCAGGGAATTTCGATCTCTAGAGACCTTAGATAAAACCAGTATAATGATTAAGGGTTGATCTGCACTCAGGAAAGGTGCTATCCTGTGACCTGAATGTTGTGATTTATAGTAAGAAAGATGTATTTGGTATTTCTCCTGGTTGCTGGCACAGCTACTAAAGCCACTGGAATTTCTTAAGTGTGAAAGGAATAAATGGGCTTTGTTATGTTAATGAGGTGACCTTTATAAGCATCCCAGTGACCAAAGAATAGGGGCTGCCTGATCTTTTCAGAACCCCAGGTTAGAGGGAGGAGAGAGGAGCTGGAGGTTGAACCCATCACCAGTGTCTAATGAGTTAATCAGGACTCTGTAATGAAGCCTCTGTAAAAACCCAAAAGGACTGGTTTGGAAAGCGTCCAGGTTGGTGAAC
>NW_011494756.1:0-1473 GCF_000754665.1 Bison bison bison
TCTAAAACTAGCCTGAACATCTGGAAGTTCACGGTTCATGTATTGCTGAAGCCTGGCTTGAAGAATTTTGAGCATTACTTTACTAGCATGTGAGATGAGTGCAATTGTGCGGTAGTTTGAGCATTCTTTGGCATTGCCTTTATTTGGGATTGGAATGAAAACTGATCTTTTCCAGTCCTGTGGCCACTGCTGAGTTTCCCAAATATTCTGGCATATTGAGTGCAGCACTTTCACAGCATCAGCTTTGAGGATTTGAAACAGCTCAATTGGAATTCCATCACCTCCACTAGCTTTGTTCATAGTGATGTTTCCTAAGGCCCACTTGTCTTCACATTCCAGGATGTCTGCCTCTAGGTGAGTGATCACACCATCCTGATTATCTGGGTCATGAAGATCTTTTTTGTACAGTTCTTCTGTGTATTCTTGCCACCTCTTCTGAATATCTACTGCTTCTGTTAGGTTCCTACCATTTCTGCCCTTTATTGAGTCCATCTTTGCATGAAATATTCCCTTGGTATCTTTAATTTTCTTGAAGAGATCTCTAGTCTTTCCCATTCTGTTGCTTTCCTCTTTTTTTTTTTTTTTGCATTGATCGCTGAGGAAGGCTTTCTTATCTCTCCTTGCTATTCTTTGCAACTCTGCATTCAAATGGGTATATCTTTCCTTTTCTCCTTTGCTTTTTGCTTCCTTCTTTTCACAGCAATTTGTAAGGCCTCCTCAGACAGCCATTTTGGTTTTTTGCATTTCTTTTTCTTAGGGATGGTCTTGATTCCCGTCTCCTGTCACCATTAGCTCCACTATAGAGCCACCGGGTGGGCGATCCACACACTAGAGAACAATTGTACCAAAGAAGTTCTCACACATTGCAAAAAGATCTAGGTCCCACAACAGACATCCTAAACTGGGGGTCTGGCAAAGGGACTGAGAATCCCTGGAGAATCTAACTTTGAAGGTCAGAGGGATTTGATTATAAAACTTCCTCGGGACTGGGGAAACAGAGACTCTTGGGGGGCATAAACGATACCTTGTGTGTGCCACGACCCAGGAGAAAGGAGCAGTGAGCCCACAAGAGACTGAGCCAGACTTGCCTGTGTGTGGGACTCTCCGGCAGAGGCATGTGTGACAGTGGCCTGCCACGGGGTCAGGGGCATTGACAGAAGCAGTCCTGGGAGGCAGCGTGCAGGCATAAGTCCTTTTGGAGGAGATTGCCAACATCCCTACAAGAGTTGGCCTCAGGCCAAACTATAGGAAGGGAACACAGGCCCACCCATCAGCAGAGAATTGGATTAAAGATTTACTGACAAGTCCTTGCCCAACAGAGCAAGACCCAGTTTCCCCCACAGCCAGTACCTCCCACCAGGAAGCTTATACAAGTCTCTTATCCTCATCTATCAGAGGGCAGACAGAATGAAAACCACAATCACAGAAAACTAACCGAACTGATCACATGGGTCACAGCTTTGAGTAACTTAA
>NW_011494756.1:4307-6105 GCF_000754665.1 Bison bison bison
GAGAGTTGGACTATAAAGAAAGCTGAGCACTACTGAACTGTGGTGTTGGAGAAGACTCTTGAGAGTCTCTTGGACTTCAAGGAGATCCAACCAGTCCATCCTAAAGTTAATCAGTCCTGAATATTCACTGGAAGGACTGATGCTGAAGCTGAAACTTCAATACTTTGGCAACCTGATTCAAAGAACTGACTCATTGGAAAAGACCCTGATGCTGTGAAAGATTGAAGGCAGGAGAAGAAAGGGACAACAGAGGATGAGATGGTTTGATGGCATCACCAACTCTATGGACATGAGTTTGCATAAGCTCCGGGAGTTGGTGATGGACAGGGAAGCCTGGCATGCTGCAGTCCATGGGGTCACAAAGAGTTAGACATGACTGACCAACTGAACTGAACTGACCCTCTATGCCCACTTTCTGGAGAGTTTTTATCATATATTTGAATTTAGTCAAAAACTTTTCCGCATCTATTGAGATGACCATGTGATCTTTATCCTTTAATTTGTTGATATGGTTAATCACATACAAATGAACTTATTAATGAAACAGAAGCAGACTCATACACATAGAGAACAAACTTATGGTTTCCAAAAGGGAAGTGGTTTGGGTAAGTGAGGAGTTTGGGATGAGCAAATGCAAACTTCTATATATCGAATAGATAAACAACAGGGTCCTAGTGAATAGCACAGAGAACTACATCCAATATCCTATGATGAACCATAATGAAAAGGAATATATATAAGTTAACTGAGCCACTTTCTTGTACACCACAAGCTAAGACAACATTGTAAATCAACTATACTTCAATTACAAAAAAAAAAAAGGAATTCCCTGACAGTCCATTAGTTAGGACTCCACACTTCCACTGCAAGGCCCAGGTTCAATCCCCGGTCAGAGACCCAAAATCCTCCAGGCCATGTAACATGACCAAAAACAAGTAAATACTAGATCATGGATACATGATAGCTGTTCCCATACCCATAATGGCCATCCATTCCCTGCCTGCTGTTTCTCCACCATGTTGCAAAGGTCAGTTACTTCCCTTCAGTGAGACTTCTATGAGCTACATCTCCTTTCCTGGACCCCAGACCCCTAAATCCTTACTAACCACATATATATGACCCAATACACAATCTCAGTGATGTGTATGTGATTCAGAATACAAATACAATAAACACTTGTGATTCAAAATACAATACAGACTTTTACAGTATATGCCCAGCAACATTATACTCCATTAGGCAGAACATTCCATTGCAGAATAGAAAAGTAGGTTCAGCTCTAGGGATCAGTCATAACAACAGTTACAGCAGCAGCAATTACAGCAACAGCTATGGTTTATTAAGTATATGCTCTGTATCGGTAACAATGCTAACTACTGCATATACATTTTTTTCTAATCTTTATATTTCTATTTATGTTGTTACATATTAGTACCATTTTATGGATGTTAAAACTAGAGAGAAATAAAGTAACTTGTCCAAGATGATACTCTTGGAAAAATTAGAAATAGGATTAGGATCAAAACACTCCAGTTCAGTTCAGTTCAGTCACTCAGTTGTGTCCGACTCTTTGCGACCCCATGAATCGCAGCACGCCAGGCCTCCCTGTCTATCACCAACTCCCGGAGTTCACTCAGACTCACGTCCATCGAGTCAGTGATGCCATCCAGCCATCTCATCCTCTGTCGTCCCCTTCTCCTCCTGCCCCCAATCCCTCCCAGCATCAGAGTCTTTTCCAATGAGTCAATTCTTCACATGAGGTGGCCAAAGTACTGGAGTTTCAGCTTTAGCATATTCC